>NC_067250.2:194970346-195273376 GCF_019359855.2 Lolium perenne | reverse complement strand
ACTCCAACAGGCCATGGCGGAACTTTCAACGGTAGTACAGAGAGATGAAGCTAGATACCTGCACTTCCGACGAGGTAGGAGAAGTAGAACGTGGCCACGACATGATCGAATCCCCACCCTCGCCGGTGTACCCGCTACGACCAGACATTGAGGACTATTTCGTACATGCAAACTCCAATAAATTACGGGAACCGAATCGATTAGGGGGCGGGGGAGGCAGAAGCGGAGGTCTTACCAAGCTATACTACCAATTGGTGCGCGGAACAAATCCCGGTCGTCGTGGGCGGTGGATCTGCTTGCGGCGGACTTTCCTGCGGTGGGTACAATGTGTGCGGACGAAACAAGTGCTGGAGCCGTGGTTGACGTGCAGCGCCGCAGTCCGTCTGACGCTGCCGGGGGACAGAGCCGGCGGCGTGACGAGGCGCCGGCGATGGCTGCTCCGTCGGACAGTGGGGAACGAGCTGCCAGCGGTTCTCCGGTCTAGCTTAAGAATAATTAATTAGCGAACTTGTTGCTTCTCTCTATGATATTCTCTAAAGACATATATCAGAGCGGCAATATGTGTCTTTTCCTGAAAAATAGACGACCCCATTGGTCATTGGCTGCGGAGGCCCCACAGAGCGGCAATATATGATTTTCTCTAAATAAATAGATGACCCCATTGGTCATTGGCTGCGGCAGCCCCACAGAGCGGCAATATGTCTTTTCCTGAAAAATATACGACCCCACTGATCATTGGCTGCGGCGGCCCCATCGGCAATATATGATTTTCTCTAAATAAATAGACGACCCCACTGTTCATTGGCTGTGGCAGCCCCACAGAGCGGCAATATATGTATTTTCCTGAAAAATTTACGACCCCACTGGTCATTGGCTGCGGAGGCTCCACAGAGCGGCAATATATGATTTTCTCTAAATAAATAGACGACCCCACTGGTCATTGGCTGCGGCAGCCCCACAGAGCGGCAATATATGTCTTTTCCTGAAAAATATACGACCCCACTGGTCATTGACTGCGGCAGCCCTATAGAGCGGCCCCATTTGTCATTGGCAGCAACGCGTATAAAATCATGACATAAAACGGCCCACACGTCAGCGATAGATGGATGGCTGCTCCGACGTGTCTCCTGACCATACCCGTCAGCACGAGACGGTCAGGGAGGAGCTGCCCCTGTGCGGCCCCACCCGGTCAGACTAACGGTCAAGGCCTCTGACCTGACGGCTACCGGCCGTTCCAGCACTTGTGCGTGTTTCAAACTAGAGGAGGGGAAAACTGAGGAAAAACTAAGGGACTGGAGAAAACTGAGTACAACTAATGAACCAGGGACACGAAAATAGAAATCCCAATGAAATACTCTCTCCGTCCAGAAAAAGATGTCTCAACATTATCAAAATATGCACGTATCTTGATATATTATAGTGTGTAGATATATGCAAATTTTGACAAAGTTGAGACATGCTTTTGTGGACGGAGAGAGTACTAATAACAAAAAGTTCTGGACATAGTTCTGTCCATATATTACAACATTAATTAGCATCAATTTAGGACATAGTTCTATCCAAATACTACATAACCGCCTAGTTGTGGACGCCGAGCGAGGCCTGGGTTCATTAGAGTGGGTTGGAGCGAGGGAACTCCGGTTCAGCAGCGAGGGCGGCCTGGAGTGGGATGGTGCGCTCCGCTGCCATGATTACGTCTACTATACGTTTTGGAAGAGATGGGGAAAGTGGAGTGATGAGGGATGATCTCGGCAATACCCATGGATATGGACTTAAGGTTTTAGAGAGAAGGCGACGAATGGTGATTTCGGAAGCGAGAGTAGGCACATGACGTACTCAAGTTCACATCTCCTTGGTTGAGGATCGCTACGTCCTGCTATAATTCACTATATGATCATAGATGTGTTTACAAGTGTAAGGGTATATTGCCCCTATATGTGGTTTTGGTAATTAATGACAACCCCTATGGACTAATGTTTTCATTGAGTTTATATGAAGGAATATTTCATAGGTACTACTTGTATTTCATATGTTGGATTCAAGTATGGATGCCATAATGATAAAAGATATACCTTGAGTATCGGCATCAAGATCAACGATTTTAAGTCATATATGTGATATGATCATGAAGAAAAAATGAAGATGGAGTTCTTATGTGGAACTCAACATTATCCATGCTCTAGATTATGTGTTAAGCAATGAATGATCAAGATCTTGAGTACTTGATTCCAAGTGAAGAACTCAAGATATGGCTCTAAGTCGGTGTTATAATAGGCTCATGAGTTGAGCTATGATTGAGTAAGCTTTAGAGCATGCAAACAAATGAAGAATTCTTTATACACCTCAAGATAGTATGATAGAGCATGAGAAGATACAAGCTTGACCAATAGAAAGAACGAAGACTAGATTCAAGTTTGATCAACACATGAAGCATGAAGAATGTGCCACGTGAATTCATGTGGTATGATAAGCCTTGTCAATCATGCTTCATGAACTAACCCATCATATATATGCTCTTGTGTTGTCTATGTGGGTTAGGTATCTTTTCATGGGCATGCATCAAAAGTGAGATCTCATATAGCCCATGAGAGGATGACATCAAGTGGTGATCGTCATCAAGGTTGAGTTGAACAAGTTCAAGTTGAGCATCTCAAGAGGATCACATGCTTGAAGCTTGTCGTCCATTTAGTGATAATGGACATGTTAAGATGTGCATCAATGGAGATTTCCCATCATGATGTATGGGGGAGCATTTGTGAGTCTTCATGAAGCAACAATGATCAAGTGATGCATTCCGGCTTGAGTGGAGCTTGAAGAGTTATCATAAAGGTCAAGCGGGATGCGCAAGGCAAAGGTATGGCCTTGCTAGGTTTTCCTTTTACCGGTCTCAAGGTGGTTGCATACTTTTCATATCCCTATTGCTTCTTGGTGTTTATCTGTGAGACGTTCTTGAGCTTGTTGCTAGCTTTACAACAAGCCCAAGTTCATCAAAAACGGAATCCGCATGCATCTTCTATTGCGTTTTCGAGTTTGGACGTCTTCACCATTTCTTGACGGTGGGAGACTCCCTCTATAAAATCTCTAAAAATATCATGTGAGGGGTCTCCATATTTCTAGTTTTTGTTGGGGTTCTATTTGTCATTATCTTTCCAACAAAGTTGATTTCATGTCAATCGGAGTTCAGGAGCATTTTTTGTTTAAAAGGAAAAGAAAAGGTCTTTAGGGGTCCTTGATGTCTACGGGTGCTTCTATTCTTGTAGACAGTGTTGGGCCTCCAAGAGCAGAAGTTTGTAGAACAGCAGCAAGTTTCCCTTAAGTGGATCACCCAAGGTTTATCGAACTCAGGGAGGAAGAGGTCAAAGATATCCCTCTCATGCAACCCTGCAACCACAAAGCAAGAAGTCTCTTGTGTCCCCAACACACCTAATAGGTGCACTAGTTCGCGAAGAGATAGTGAAATACAAGTGGTATGGATAAGTATGAGCAGTAGTAACGGCGCCAGAAAAGTGCTTTGCTGCCCAGGACTGGCGTGTGGTTGATGGTGGTAATATTGCGGACAGTACAGATGCAGTAGAATAGTAAACAAGCAGCGATAGCAGTATTGGAAACAAGGCCTAGGGATCATACTTTCACTAGTGGACACTCTCAACATTGATCACATAACAGAATAAATAAATAGATGCTAGACTCTACACTCTCTTGTTGGATGATGAACACCACTAACTGTGTAGGATTACACGAACCCTCAATGCCGGAGTTAACAAGCTCCACAATATTCGATGTTCATATTTAAATAAACTTAGAGTGCATGACAGATCAACACAACTAAACCAAGTACTAACATAGCATGCACACGGTCACCTTCACGCTATGAAAGGAGGAATAGATCACATCAATACCATCATAGCAATAGTTAACTTCATAATCTACAAGAGATCACAATAATAACCTACGCCAAGTACTACACGATGCACACACTGTCAGCATTACACCGTGCAGGAGGAATAGACTACTTTAATAACATCACTAGAGTAGCACACAGATAAATTGTGATACAAAACACATTGTAATCATAAAGAGATATAAATAAGCACTTCACTATGCCATTCATAACAGTGAATAAGTATTCTGTGAAATATAGCCTAAGAGACCCACACGGTCTGTCACCTTTACACACGTGGGACAAGGAGTCTCCGGAGATCACATAAGTAAAATCCACTTGACTAGCATAATGACATCTAGATTACAAGCATCATCATATGAATCTCAATCATGTAAGGCAGCTCATGAGATTATTGTATTGAAGTACATAGGGAGAGAGATTAACCACATAGCTACCAGTACAGCCACTTAGCCTCGATGGAGAACTACTCCCTCCTCATGGGAGACAGCAGCGGTGATGAAGATGGCGGTGGAGATGGTAGCAGTGTCGATGGAGAAGCCTTCCGGGGGCACTTCCCCGTCCCGGCGGCGTGCCGGAACAGAGAGTTCTGTCCCCCAGATCTTGGCTTCGCGATGGCGGCGGCTCTGGAAGGTTTCTCGTACCGTGGCTTTTCCGTATCGAAGATTTAGGTCAGGGACCTTTTTATAGGCGAAGAGGCGGCGTCAGAAGGTCAACGAGGCGACGGCACAACAGGGGGGCGCGGGCCCCCCCTTGGCCGCGCCAGGGTAGTGTCTGGTGGGCCTGTGGCCCCCTACGCTCCTCTCGGGTGTTGGAAGCTTCGTGGGATCCTAAGATCTTGGGCGTTGATTTCGTCCGATTCAGAGAATATTTCCTTACTAGGATTTACGAAACCAAAAACAGCAGAAACAGAGCTGGCCCTTCGGCATCTCGTCAATAGGTTAGTTCCGGAAAACGCATAAATATGACATAAAGTATGCATAAAACATGTAGATATCATCAATAATGTGGCATGGAACATAAGAAATTATCGATACGTCGGAGACGTATCAGCATCCCCAAGCTTAGTTTCTGCTCGTCCCGAGCAGGTAAACGATAACAAAGATAATTTCTGGAGTGACATGCCATCATAATCTTGATCATACTATTGTAAGCACATGTAATGAATGCAGCGATCAAAACAGTGGTAATGACATGAGTAAACAAATGAATCATATAGCAAAGACTTTTCATGAATAGTACTTTCAAGACAAGCATCAATAAGTCTTGCATAAGAGTTAACTCATAAAGCAATAATTCAAAGTAAAGGTATTGAAGCAACACAAAGGAAGATTAAGTTTCAGCGGTTGCTTTCAACTTGTAACATGTATATCTCATGGATAATTGTCAATGCAAAGTAATATAACAAGTGCAATATGCAAGTATGTAGGAATCAATGCACAGTTCACACAAGTGTTTGCTTCTTGAGATGGAGAGAAATAGGTGAACTGACTCAACATAAAGTAAAAGAAAGGGCCCTTCGCAGAGGAAAGCATTGATTGCTATATTTGTGCTAGAGCTTTGGTTTTGAAAACAAGAAACAATTTTGTCAACGGTAGTAATAAAGCATATGTGTTATGTAAATTATATCTTACAAGTTGCAAGCCTCATGCATAGTATACTAATAGTGCCCGCACCTTATCCTAATTAGCTCGGATTACCTGGATTATCATTGCAATGCATATGTTTTAACCAAGTGTCACAAAGGGGTACCTCTATGCCGCCTGTACAAAGGTCTAAGGAGAAAGCTCGCATCGGATTTCTCGCTATTGATTATTCTCAACTTAGACATCTGATACGCGTACAGCACGCGTCCATTGGGAGCCCCAAGAGGAAGGTGTGATGCGTACAGCGGCAAGTTTTCCCTCAGTAAGAAACCAAGGTTTATCGAACCAGTAGGAGCCAAGAAGCACGTTGAAGGTTGATGGCGGCGAGATGTAGTGCGGCGCAACACCAGGGATTCCGGCGCCAACATGGAACCTGCACAACACAACCCAAGTACTTTGCCCCAACGAAACAGTGAGGTTGTCAATCTCACCGGCTTGCTGTAACAAAGGATTAGATGTATAGTGTGGATGATGATTGTTTGCAGAAAACAGTAGAACAAGTATTGCAGTAGATTGTATTCGATGTAAAAGAATGGACCGGGGTCCACAGTTCACTAGAGGTGTCTCTCCCATAAGATAAATAGCATGTTGGGTGAACAAATTACAGTTGGGCAATTGACAAATAGAGAGGGCATGACCATGCACATACATGATATGATGAGTATTGTGAGATTTAATTGGGCATTACGACAAAGTACATAGACCGCTATCCAGCATGCATCTATGCCTAAAAAGTCCACCTTCATGTTATCATCCGAACCCCTTCCAGTATTAAGTTGCAAACATCAGACAATTGCATTAAGTATGGTGCGTAATGTAATCAATAACTACATCCTCGGACATAGCATCAATGTTTTATCCCTAGTGGCAACAGCACATCCATAACCTTAGAGGTTTCTCTCACTCCCCCAGATTCACGGAGACATGAACCCACTATCGAGCATAAATACTCCCTCTTGGAGTTACAAGCATCAACTTGGCCAAAGCATCTACTAGTAACGGAGAGCATGCAAGATCATAAACAACACATAGATTGATAATCAACATAACATAGTATTCTCTATCCATCGGATCCCAACAAACACAACATATAGCATTACAGATAGATGATCTTGATCATGTTAGGCAGCTCACAAGATCCGACAATGAAGCACATAAGGAGAAGACAACCATCTAGCTACTGCTATGGACCCATAGTCCAGGGGTGAACTACTCACTCATCACTCCGGAGGCGACCATGGCGGTGTAGAGTCCTCCGGGAGATGAATCCCCTCTCCGGCAGGGTGCCGGAGGCGATCTCCTGAATCCCCCGAGATGGGATTGGCGGCGGCGGCGTCTGCGGAAGGTTTTCCGTATCGTGGCTCTCGATGCTTGGGGGTTTCGCGACGAAGACTATTTGTAGGCGGAAGGGCAGGTCAGGGGGCCACACGAGGGGCCCAGACGACAGGCCGGCGCGGCCAGGGCTTGGGCCGCGCCGCCCTGGTGTCTGGCCACCTCGTGGCCCCACTTCGTCTCCTCTTCGGTCTTCTGGAAGCTTCGTGGTAAAATAGGCCCCTGGGCGTTGATTTCGTCCAATTCCGAGAATATTTCCTTACTAGGATTTCTGAAACCAAAAACAGCAGAAAACTTGACAGCGGCTCTTCGGCATCTCGTTAATAGGTTAGTGCCGGAAAATGCATAAATATGACATAAAGTATGCATAAAACATGTAGATATCATCAATAATGTGGCATGGAACATAAGAAATTATCGATACGTCGGAGACGTATCAGCATCCCCAAGCTTAGTTTCTGCTCGTCCCGAGCAGGTAAACGATAACAAAGATAATTTCTGGAGTGACATGCCATCATAACCTTGATCATACTATTGTAAGCATATGTAATGAATGCAGCGATCAAAACAATGTAAATGACATGAGTAAACAAATGAATCATATAGCAAAGTCTTTTCATGAATAGTACTTCAAGACAAACATCAATAAGTCTTGCATAAGAGTTAACTCATAAAGCAATAATTCATAGTAGGGGTATTGAAGCAACACAAAGGAAGATTAAGTTTCAGCGGTTGCTTTCAACTTGTAACATGTATATCTCATGGATATTGTCAATGTAAAGTAATATAACAAGTGCAATATGTAAGTATGTAGGAATCAATGCACAGTTCACACAAGTGTTTGCTTCTTGAGGTGGAGAGAAATAGGTGAACTGACTCAACAATAAAAGTAAAAGAATGGTCATTCAAAGAGGAAAGCATCAATTGCTATATTTGTGCTAGAGCTTTGATTTTGAAAACAAGAAACAATTTTGTCAACGGTAGTAATAAAGCATATGTGTTATGTAAATTATATCCTACAAGTTGCAAGCCTCATGCATAGTATACTAATAGTGCCCGCACCTTGTCCTAATTAGCTCGGATTACCTGGATTATCATCGCAATGCACATGTTTTAACCAAGTGTCACAAAGGGGTACCTCTATGCCGCCTGTACAAAGGTCTAAGGAGAAAGCTGATGACCCACAAGTATAGGGGGTGTATCGTAGTATCTTCGATAAGTAAGAATGTCGATCCCAACGAGGAGCAGAAGGTGTTGATAGGCAGTTTCGATGAAGGATTCACTGTAAATGCTCACAGACAAGTATTCAGGGGGGTTTGATGTAACAGTTGAATAAAGTACGAGTATGTAAAGTGCGAGAGTAACAATTGCAGCGAGTGGCCCAATCCTTTTTAGCACAAAGGACAAGCCGGTTTGTTTACTTATAATGACCAAACGTTCTCGAGGACACACGGGATTTTAGTCTAGTGCTTTCGCTACATACGGCTAAATAATCTTCATTGTTGTGATAAGTGTTGTGTGGGTGAACCTATGCTAATGTACCGCCCTTCCTAGGACTAATACATACTTGTGATTATACCCCTTGCAAGCATCCGCAACTACAAGAAAGTAATTAAGAAATAAATCTAACCACAGCCTTAAACTACGAGATCTGCGATCCATACTGCATCGATATAGCTTCTGGGGTTTAGGTTTCTGTCACTCCGGCAACACCGCAATTGGCAAACGAATACAAGATGCATTCCCCTAGGCCCATAAATGGTGAAGTGTCATGTAGTCGACGTTCACATGACACCACTAGAAGAATAACACCACAACTTAAATATCACACCATTGAATATTACTCATCCATAGTTCACTACTAACATTTAGACTTCACCCATGTCCTCAAGAACTAAACGAACTACTCACGAGACATCATACGGAACATGATCAGAGGTGATATGATGATGAATAACAATCTGAACATAAACTTGGTTCAATGGTTTCACTCAATAGCATCAACAACAAGTAGAAATCGATACCGGGAGAGTTTCCCCTATCAAACAATCAAGATCAAACCCAAATTGCTATGGCGGTGACGGTGTCCAGCGGTGATGACGGCGGTGATGATGGTGGAGATGATGATGATGGTGATGGCGATGATGTCCAGCTCGATGACGGTGACGATGGCGTCGATTTCCCCTCCCGGGAGGGAATTTCCCCGGCGGATTCCTGCCCGCCGGAGAGCTCTTTTCTCTCTGGTGTTCTCCGCCCCGCAGAGGCGGCTGTAACTCTTCGCGAGGTACCCTCTGTGGCTTAGGTCTTCGGGACGAAGGGTTTGGCGAAGAAAAGGAGGCGAAAGGGGCCGTGGGCCCTCCACACCACATGGCGGCGCGGCCAGGGCCTGGGCCGCGCCGCCCTAGGGTGTGGGCCCACCCTGGCTGCTCCTGGCTCCTCCTTCTGGCTTCCTTCGTCATCTTGAAAAATAGGATTTTTGGTATAATTTCCTTCCAGAGTTGATCTTCCGAAATATTGCGTTACGACGGTGCTTTTTCCAGCGAGAATCCACGGCTCCGGTGTTTGATCCTCCAATAACGATGAAACATGCAAAATAGATGAAATAACATAAGTAATGTGTCCCAATATGAAATATATCAATGAATAACAGCAAATTATGATATAAAATAGTGATGCAAATTGGACGTATCCAACTCCCCCAAGCTTAGACTTCGCTTGTCCCCAAGCGGCGGAGCTCGATAGACATGACCACATGTTTATGGAGTGAAGAGTCGATAAATAAAATACGGACAAGAAGCATCATATTCATTCACACAGGACATTATAGTAGACAACCTCTTATAACTCATATTGAAACAAGTATAGGGTAATCACAAGTAAAGGTGCATGAGAAATCATTATTGGTGATGGCAAACTTCGTTCTTGGTCAGAGAACAACTAACAGATTATATTTATCTTATTGAGCAGCGCTCTCATTTATAAGGCACAACTTGCATACTCAATCATAATGGTCTTCTCATGGTCATTGATAACTTGCAAAGCTATATTCATTCAGATAAAACTTGTACTAAACAAGGAAGAATAAAAGACATGATGCAGCAAATCACAATATTATGGTTTGATCACAACTACTCAAATGCTTGCTTGAGATGGAGGGAAATAGGTTTACTGACTCAACATAAAGTAAAAGACAGGCCCTTCGCAGAGGGAAGCAGGGATTAAATCATGTGCTAGAGCTTTTTCAGTTTTGCAATCATATAAAGAGAATAAAAGTAACATTTTGAGAAGTGTTTGTTGTTGTCAGCAGGTAGCGGGTACTCTAACCCTCTTGCCAGGACAACCTCCTAAGAGCGGCTCCCATATTATTTTCATTTTGTGTGGCACTCCTTCCAACCTTTCTTTCACAAACCATGGCTAACCGAATCCTCGGGTGCACATGCCAACAATCTCATACCATGAAGGAGTGCCTTTTTATTTTAGTTTTATTATGATGATGACACTCCCCAACCTTTGCTTACACAAGCCATGGCTAACCGAATCCTTCGGGTGCCGTCCATCAATCACATACCATGGAGGAGTGTCTATTTAATTTAATTAATTTGGGACTGGGAATCCCATTGCCAGCTCTTTTTGCAGAATTATTGGATAAGCGGATGTAACCACTAGTCCATTGGTGAAAGTTGCCCAACAAGATTGAAAGATAAAACACCACATACTTCCTCATGAGCTATGAAACATTAACACAAATAAGAGATACTAAGTTTTGAATTGTTTAAAGGTAGCACATGAAGTATTTACTTGGAATGGCAGAAAATACCATGTAGTAGGTAGGTATGGTGGACACAAATGGCATAGGTTTGGGTTAAGGTTTGGATGCACGAGAAGTATTCCCTCTCAGTACAGGTCTTTGGCTAGCAAGGTTAATTAGCAAGCATAAGAGTCGAGGGAAACAAACAAATATACATGTGATAGAAACAATCATGCATCTTCCTTGTAAGCACAAACAATTTTAACTTCAGAATAATAAGCTATGAGCTAACAAGAAAGACAATGAAACATCCACATGTATTTCTCTTTTCTATTTAAACCTTAAAGTGCTGTTGCTATTGACCCATGCTAAGTTTGCCAAAACCAAATAGATTTATTCAATGCTCCCAAAGTGATACCAATACTAACAACAAGGTGAATCATATAGTAAAGATTGCAAACTAAAATAAGATGTGCAATATGTAAATGATAAGACTTCTCATTAATATTCCATAACGATAACTCACACCAAGGGATACATAGACAACCAACTAAAGGAGAGATACTTCCAAACGCAACCCATCTTATATGATAACTTCCCTACTCATGATATGACACTACTTGACAATAAAAGTAAAAGGTAGTGATAATGTGATACCGCGGCACTCCCCCAAGCTTGGAACAAACCAAGGGGATGTCAAAACCGATGATGAATTACTCCTTCGGCGATGGTGGTGATGAATTCCTGACAAGCTTCTCAATAAGCTCCTGAAGCTCGTCAATCCTGTGTATGAGATTGCGAATCATCTCTGAGTTGTGCTCGACGCGGTTAAAGAGTACATGCGATGGCGAGTCCCAGCTCTTGGAGTTATTTCCCCACTCTTCAGCTTCAGGCTCCTTCTCTCCTGCAGTGTTAGAGCGATCTATATCCCACTGGCTAGGCAATGCTGCCTTGGGAGTCCCTTCAATTTGATTATTGAAAATTAGATTGTGGAAGGGGTGATGAGTGCCTGATGGAGATGTTCTCGGAGCTAGGTAATGACGTGGAACCGCTCCTCCAGTGCGAATTCTTGCGCTCTTGTTTGCACTAAAAGGGTTGTCCATCACCTTGATGCTTGCGATGGTAGCACGCGGGCTTGCGCGCGAGTCTTCCTCCACCTCTTCTTCATCTTCTTCCTTGACGTCCTTGACTTCCTCTTTCCACCCAAGATCTCGATCATCTTCATCCAGGAAACTCCTTGCCCTTGTTCTTGGAAACCATGGTGCTTCTAAACCGAAAACAGATCTGGCGAAACAGCTCGAAACAAAACACGTCGAAAACACGATATACGGACCTCCAGGGGTCCGGGGGATTATATAGCAAAATTTTTCACGACAAACGGAAAGTACCAGATCGAACCAGAGTCGGAAAGGGGCGACGGGGCGGCCAAACCATAGGCCGGCGCGGGCGAGTCAGCCGCGCCGCCCTATGGTGGCACCCCCTCGTGCGTCCTTTCCACTCCGTTTCGAACTCGTAATTTCGCATATTTTCCAAAAACAGCAAAAATATTGTTCGGAAAGTAAATTGCGTACTTTTCATTACCAGTACTGTTACCTATTCAAAGTCGAGTTCTGGCGGACTGTCAATTTGCCCTTTGATGAAATCCTCCGGTGTTTCCACTTGAATAATATCAACATCAACATTATAGGAATCACCTGAGATATAATGCTTGAGTCTTTGTCCATTCACCACTTGCGTAGCATTGCCTTGGAGAGAGCTAATTTTGATTGCTCCTGAACGATACACCTCCTCGACAACATATGGTCCTTCCCATTTCGAGAGTAATTTCCCTGCAAAGAATCTGAGACGAGACCGATACAATAGGACTTTATCCCCAATATTAAATTCTCTTTTGATAATCCTCCTATCATGCCATTTTTTAACTTTCTCTTTAAAGAGTTTAGCATTTTCATAAGCTTCACTTCTCCATTCATCTAGGGAACTCAATTGCAACAACCTCTTATCACCGGCAAGTTTAGGATCTTTATTTAATTCTCTAACAGCCCAATAAGCTTTGTGCTCTAGTTCTAAAGGTAAATGACAAGCTTTCCCATAAACCATTTTATAAGGTGACATTCCCATGGGATTTTTATAAGCAGTTCTATAAGCCCAAA
Source organism: Lolium perenne (assembly GCF_019359855.2). Taxonomy (NCBI): domain Eukaryota; kingdom Viridiplantae; phylum Streptophyta; class Magnoliopsida; order Poales; family Poaceae; genus Lolium; species Lolium perenne. Next base: position 195,260,596 of record NC_067250.2, on the reverse strand, counting down.
GTGCATCCTTCAATTTACTAGCCCAATTCTTTCTAGTTTTATTAACAGTCTTTTGCAAAATAGATTTAATCTCTCTATTTGATAATTCTACTTGACCACTAGTTTGAGGATGATAAGCAGAAGCAATTCTATGATTAATACCATACCTAGCAAGAGTTTTTCTAAAACCTCCATGAATAAAATGAGAACCTCCATCAGTCATAATATATCTAGGTACTCCAAATCTAGGAAAAATAATATCTAAGAGCATTCTTAAAGAGGTCTCACCATCAGCGCTTTTTGTAGGTATAGCTTCCACCCATTTAGTAACATAATCAACAGCAACAAGTATATGAGTGTTACCTTAGAAGACGGAAAAGGTCCCATGAAGTCAAATCCCCAACAATCAAACGGTTCAATAACAAGAGTATAATTCATAGGCATTTCATTGCGTCTGGAGATATTACCAACCCTTTGGCATTCATCACAAGATAAAATAAACTTTCTCGCATCTTTGAAGAGAGTTGGCCAATAAAAACCTGATTGTAGAACCTTTTGCGCGGTTCTTTCTCCGGCGTGATGTCCTCCATAAGCACTACCATGACATTTACTCAATATCTCCTGTTGTTCATATTCGGGAACACATCTTCGCATAATACCATCCACTCCTTCTTTATATAAGTGTGGGTCATCCCAGAAATAATGCCTCAAATCATAAAAGAATTTCCTCCTTTGCTGAACTGAAAAGGTTGGAGGCAAGTACTTGGAAACAATAAAGTTAGCATAATCAGCATACCAAGGACTGTCTCGCGAGCTCACCTTTATTACAGCCAATTGTTCATTTGGAAAACTATCATTAACAGAACAGGATCATAAGCAATATTTTCCAATCTAGACAAATTATCAGCAACAGGATTATCAGCACCTTTCCTATCTACAATATGTAAATCAAATTCTTGCAAAAGAAGTACCCATCTAATAAGCCTTGGCTTAGCATCTTTCTTTGTCATTAGGTATCTAATTGCAGCATGATCAGTATGAATAGTAACTTTTGAATCAACAATATAAGATCTAAATTTATCACAAGCAAAAACTACAGCTAATAATTCCTTTTCAGTTGTAGCATAATTTCTTTGAGCAGCATCAAGAGTTTTACTAGCATAATGAATAACATTCAGTTTTTTATCTACTCATTTGTCCAAGGACAGCGCCTACAACTAAAAATCACTAGCATCACACATAATTTCAAAGGGTAAATTCCAATCAGGGGTTCAACTATAGGAGAAGTTGTTAAGGCTTTCTTAAGAGTTTCAAACGCTTCCTTACAATCATCATCAAAAACAAATGGTACATCTTTTTGAAGAAGATTAGTAAGAGGCTTTGAAATCTTAGAGAAATCTTTAATAAATCTCCTATAAAACCAACATGACCAAGAACACTACGAATACCTTTAACATCCCTCGGATAAGGCATCTTCTCGATTGCTTCAACTTTAGCTCTATCAACTTCAATACCTCTCTCAGAAATTTTATGTCCCAATACAATTCCTTCATTAACCATAAAGTGGCATTTCTCCCAATTAAGAACAAGGTTAGTTTCTTCACATCTCTGCAAAACTTTATCAAGGTATAGCAAGCAGCTATCAAAAGAATTCCCATAGACGGAAAAATCATCCATGAATACCTCTACAATACTTTCACAAAAACCATGAAAAATAGCAGACATGCATCTTTGAAAAGTAGCAGGAGCATTACATAAACCAAAAGGCATGCGTCTATAAGCATAAGTTCCATAGGGACAGGTAAAAGTGGTTTTCTCTTGATCTTTAGCTTTAACGGCAATTTGTGAAAACCCGAATAACCATCAAGAAAGCAAAAATGAGTATTTTTAGATAATCTTTCTAGCATTTGATCAATAAAGGGTAAAGGGTAATGATCTTTTTTAGTAACTTTATTAACTTTTCGAAAATCAATGCACATTCTATACCCTACAACTACTCTTTGAGGAATGAGCTCATCATTATCATTAGAGCACAACAGTCATACCTCCTTTCTTGGGAACACGATTACCTGAGGACTAACCCATCTACTATCAGCAATAGGATATATAATACCAGCTTCAAGGAGTCGTAGTACCTCATTCCTTACCACTTCTTTCATCTTTGGAATTAGACGACGCTGAGGTTCAACAACAGGCTTTGCATCATCTTCCATATTAATAGCATGTTGGCAAATAGAAGGAGAAATCCCTTTCAAATCATCAAGAGTGTAGCCAATAGCGCCTCGATGCTTCTTCAATATTTCCAATAACCTTTCTTCCTCAATCTCTGAAAGCTTAGAACTAATAATAACAGGATATATTTTCTTATCATCAATATGATCATATTTAAGATTATCGAGGTAAAGGCTTTAAATCAAAAACAGGATCTTCCTTTGGTGGCGGTGTTGTACCCAAATCTTCCACTTAGGTAAATCATGCTTGAGAATAGGTTGGCGAAGAAAAATTTCCTCAAGCTCATCTCTTTCTTTCCTAAAAATTTCGCTCTCGCTATCCTCCAAATGTTGCTGCAAAGGATTATTAGGAACAAGAACAATAGATGCACATTGCTCCATTTTAATATCATTACTAGGCAAATCAGCTTTATAAGGAGTTTTAGTAAATTTAGAGAAGTTAAACTCATAAGATTCACCAGCAAATTTAGTCAAAATTTTCTCTTTCTTGCAATCTATAATAGCTCCACAAGTATTTAGAAAAGGTCTACCAAAAATAATAGGACAATAATCACTAGCAGCGAGAACCAAGTACCAAAAAGTCAGCAGGATATTTAATCTTACCGCATAAAACTTCCACATCTCGAACAATACCAATTGGAGAAATAGTTTCTCTATTAGCCAGCTGAATAACCACATCAATATCTTCAAGTTCACAAGAATCAATTTCGTGCATAATCTCCGTGTAAAGCTCATACGGAATAGCACTAACACTTGCACCAATATCACATAATCCATAATAGCAATGATCACCAATTCTAACAGATAGCATAGGAACACTAGCTTGTTTGGGTTTATTAGGATGTGAAACAATATGAGAAGCATCTTCACAGAAAATAATATGACCATCCTCCACATTTTCAGTCACAAGATCTTTAACTATTGCAACAGCAGAGTTCAACTTTTATTTGTTCTTCGAGTTCTACAGGTTTCTTTTCACTTTTATGAACCGCACTATTTATAACAGAGTACTCCTTCATTTTAGCAGGGAAAGGAGTTTTTTCAATATAAGCTTCAGGAATAACATGATCAGCAGTTTCAACTACAACACATTTATTAATAGATGAATCAATTTTATCTTTATACGGTTCATGATACTTATCAAAATTCTTCTTTGGCAATTCATAATGAGAAGCAAAAGCTTTATAATGATTTGCAGAAAATTGAGAATCAATACCATATGTAGCACTCATATTACGAAATTTATCGGTATCCATAAAAGCTTCAATGCATTTATAATCATAAATTATACGATTCTCGATCTTTGTCGTTCTCCCATCCTTCGAGTATTTTCTTGGATTCGATCAAGAAGGTCCCTTTTAAACTCTTCTTTGTTGCGTGTAAATGATCCAGAACAAGAAGTATCCAGCAAGGTCTTGTCTTGAAAAGAAAGTCTTGCATAGAAATTATCAATAATAACATTACCAGGAAGCTCATGAATGGGGCATTTGAGCATTAAAGACTTCAATCTCCCCCAAGCTTGGGCAATACTCTCTCCATCATGAGGCCAAAAATTATATATGCGATTCCGATCCTTATGAATTTCACTTGGAGGATAGAACTTAGAATAAAACCGGGCACAATATCATTCCATTCAAGAGAATCCCCATTATCCAATAATTTATACCAATGCGCCGCTTTACCAGACAGCGATAAAGAGAATAGTTTCTTCCTCACTTCATCCATAGCAATACCTGCACACTTGAATAAACCGCATAATTCATGTAAGAATAATAAATGATCTCCAGGGTGGACAGTTCCATCCCCTTCATAGCGGTTATCCATAACACGTTCAATAATTTTCATAGGTATTTTATATGGTATTACTTCCTCACCTGGCGCTTCATCCACTACCGTTGCAGTAGTAGTAGATTTCCCAAATAGAAATTGAAGAGAAGATCTCTCCATAATGACTTATAGCAGCGAGCGAGAAATAAAATCAGCACAACAATAAAGGTTTTCCTTACCAATTCCACTTACCAATAGCGCTTCACTCCCCGGCAACGAGCGCAGGAAAATAGTCTTGATGACCCACAAGTATAGGGGGTGTATCGTAGTATCTTCGATAAGTAAGAATGTCGATCCCAACGAGGAGCGAGAAGGTGTTGATAGGCAGTTTCGATGAAGGATTCACTGTAAATGCTCACAGACAAGTATTCAGGGGGGTTTGATGTAACAGTTGAATAAAGTACGAGTATGTAAAGTGCGAGAGTAACAATTGCAGCGAGTGGCCCAATCCTTTTTACCACAAAGGACAAGCCGGTTTGTTTACTTATAATGACCAAACGTTCTCGAGGACACACGGGATTTTAGTCTAGTGCTTTCGCTACATACGGCTAAATAATCTTCATTGTTGTGATAAGTGTTGTGTGGGTGAACCTATGCTAATGTACCGCCCTTCCTAGGACTAATACATACTTGTGATTATACCCCTTGCAAGCATCCGCAACTACAAGAAAGTAATTAAGAAATAAATCTAACCACAGCCTTAAACTGCGAGATCCTGCGATCCCTCTGCATCGATATACCAACGGGGTTTAGGTTTAACATCACTCCAGCAACCCCGCAATTGGCAAACGAATACAAGATGCATTCCCCTAGGCCCATAAATGGTGAAGTGTCATGTAGTCGACGTTCACATGACACCACTAGAAGAATAACACCACAACTTAAATATCACACCATTGAATATTACTCATCCATAGTTCACTACTAACATTTAGACTTCACCCATGTCCTCAAGAACTAAACGAACTACTCACGAGACATCATACGGAACATGATCAGAGGTGATATGATGATGAATAACAATCTGAACATAAACTTGGTTCAATGGTTTCACTCAATAGCATCAACAACAAGTAGAAATCGATACCGGGAGAGTTTCCCCTATCAAACAATCAAGATCAAACCCAAATTGCTATGGCGGTGACGGTGTCCAGCGGTGATGACGGCGGTGATGATGGTGGAGATGATGATGATGGTGATGGCGATGATGTCTAGCTCGATGACGGTGACGATGGCGTCGATTTCCCCCTCCCGGAGGGAATTTCCCCGGCGGATTCCTGCCCGCCGGAGAGCTCTTTTCTCTCTGGTGTTCTCCGCCCCGCAGAGGCGGCTGTAACTCTTCGCGAGGTACCCTCTGTGGCTTAGGTCTTCGGGACGAAGGGTTTGGCGAAGAAAAGGAGGCGAAAGGGGCCGTGGGCCCTCCACACCACATGGCGGCGCGGCCAGGGCCTGGGCCGCGCCACCCTAGGGTGTGGGCCCACCCTGGCTGCTCCTGGCTCCTCCTTCTGGCTTCCTTCGTCATCTTGAAAAATAGGATTTTTGGTATAATTTCCTTCCAGAGTTGATCTTCCGAAATATTGCGTTCTGACGGTGCTTTTTCCAGCAGAATCCTGGCTCCGGTGTTTGATCCTCCAATAACGATGAAACATGCAAAATAGATGAAATAACATAAGTAATGTGTCCCAATATGAAATATATCAATGAATAACAGCAAATTATGATATAAAATAGTGATGCAAATTGGACGTATCAAAAGCTCGCATCGGATTTCTCGCTATTGATTATTCTCAACTTAGACATCCATACCGAGACAACATAGACAACAGATAATGGACTCCTTTTATATGCATAAGCATGTAGCAACAATTAATTTTCTCATATGAGATTGAGGATATTTGTCCAAAACTGAAACTTCCACCATGGATCATGGCTTTAGTTAGCGGCCCAATGTTCTTCTCTAACATTATGCAATGCTCTAACCATTTTGGTGGTAAATCTCCCTTACTTCAGACAAGACGAACATGCATAGCAACTCACATGATATTCAACAAAGAGTAGTTGATGGCGTCCCCAGGAACATGGTTATCGCACAACAAGCAACTTAATAAGAGATAAAGTGCATAAGTACATATTCAATACCACAATAGTTTTTAGGCTATTTGTCCCATGAGCTATATATTGTAAAGGTGAAGAATAGAAATTTTAAAGGTAGCACTCAAGCAATTTACTTTGGAATGGCGGAGAAATACCATGTAGTTGGTAGGTATGGTGGACACAAATGGCATAGTGGTTGGCTCAAGGTGGATGCATGAGAAGTATTCCCTCTCGATACAAGGTTTAGGCTAGCAAGGTTATTTGAAACAAACACAAGGATGAACCGGTGCAGCAAAACTCACATAAAAGACATATTGTAAACATTATAAAACTCTACACCGTCTTCCTTGTTGTTCAAACTCAATACTAGAAATTATCTAGACCTTAGAGAGACCAATTATGCAAACCAAATTTTAGCATGCTCTATGTATTTCTTCATAATGGGTGCAAAGTATATGATGCAAGAGCTTAAACATGAGCACAACAATTGCCAAGTATCACATTATCCAAGACATTATAGCAATTACTATATGTATCATTTTCCAATTCCAACCATATAACAATTTAACGAAGAAGAAACTTTCGCCATGAATATTATGAGTAAGGCCTAAGGACATATTTGTCCATATGCAACAGCGGAGCGTGTCTCTCTCCCACACAAAGAATGCTAGGATCCATTTTATTCAAACAAAATAAAAACGAAAACAAACCGACGCTCCAAGCAAAGTACATAAGATGTGATGGAATAAAAATATAGTTTCAGGGGAGGAACCTGATAATGTTGTCGATGAAGAAGGGGATGCCTTGGGCATCCCCAAGCTTAGACGCTTGAGTCTTCTTGATATATGCAGGGGTGAACCACCGGGGCATCCCCAAGCTTAGAGCTTTCACTCTCCTTGATCATGTTGTTTCATCTCCCTCTCTTGACCCTTGAAAACTTCCTCCACACCAAACTGAAAACAACTCATTAGAGGGTTAGTGCACAATTAAAATTTACATGTTCAGAGGTGACATAATCATTCTTAACACTTCTGGACATTGCACAAAGCTACTGAAAGTCAATGGAATCGAAAAATCCATCAAGCATAGCAAAACAGGCAATGCGAAATAAAAGGCAGAATCTGTCAAAACAGAACAGTTCGTAAAGACGAATTTTATTGAGGTACCGGACTTGCTCAAATGAAAATGCTCAAATTGAATTAAAGTTGCGTACATATCTGAGGATCACTCACGTAGTTTGGCATAATTTTCTGAGTTACCTACAGGGAATTAGGCCCAGATTCGTGACAGCAAAGAAATCTGTTTCTGCGCAGTAATCCAAATCTAGTATGAACCTTACTATCAACGACTTTACTTGGCACAACAATGCACAAAACTAAGATAAGGAGAGGTTGCTACAGTATTAACAACTTCCAAGACTCAAATATAAAATAAAAGTACTGTAGTAAAAACATGGGTTGTCTCCCATAAGCGCTTTTCTTTAACGCCTTTCAGCTAGGCGCAGAAAGTGTATATCAAGTGTTATCAAGAGACGAAGTGTCAACATCATAATTTGTTCTAATAATAGGATTAAAAGGTAACTTCATTCTCTTTCTAGGGAAGTGTTCCATACCTTTCTTGAGAGGAAATTGATATTTAATATTACCTTCCTTCATGTCAATAATAGCACCAACAGTTCGAAGAAAAGGTCTTTCTAATATAATGGGAGAAGATGCATTTCATTCAATATCCAAGACAACAAAATCAACAGGGACAAGGTTATTGTTAACGGTAATGCGAACATTATCAACTCTCCCCAAAGGTTTCTTTGTAGAATGATCAGCAAGATTAACATCCAAATAACAATTTTTCAATGGTGGCAAGTCAAGCATATTATAGATTTTCTTAGGCATAACGGAAATACTTGCACCAAGATCACATAAAGCATTACAATCAAAGTCATTGACCTTCATCTTAATGATGGGCTCCCAACCATCCTCTAGCTTCCTAGGAATAGAAGCTTCGCATTCTAGTTTCTCTTCTCTAGCTTTTATGAGAGCATTTGTAATATGTTTCGTGAAAGCCAAGTTTATAGCACTAGCATTAGGACTCTTAGCAAGTTTTTGTAAGAACTTTATAACTTCAGAGATATGACAATCATCAAAATCCAAACCATTATAATCTAAAGCAATGGGATCATCATCCCCAATGTTGGAAAAAATTTCAGCAGCTTTATCACAAGCAGTTTCAGCAGTTTTAGCAGTTTCAGGCAGTTTTTCACGCTTTGCATTAGAAGTGGAAACATTGCCAACACCAATTATTTTACCTTTATTAGTAGGAGGTGCAGCAATATGTGTAGTATTAGCATTACTAGTGGTGGTAATAGTCCAAACTTTAGCTATATTATCTTCTTTTTCATTTTCTTCTTTTTCCCACCTAGCACGTAATTCGGCCATCAATCTTATATTCTCATTAATTCTAACTTGGATGGCATTTGCTGTAGTAACAATTTTATGATTATGATTTTTATGAGGCATAACTTTCGATTTCAAAAGATCAACATCAGCAGCAAGACTATCGACTTTAGAAGCAAGTATATCAATTTTCCCAAGCTTTTCTTCAACAGATTTGTTGAAAGTAGTTTGTGTACTAATAAATTCTTTAAGCATGGCTTCAAGTCCAGGGGTGAATTCCTATTATTGTTGTAAGAATTCCCATAAGAATTACCATAGCCGTTGCCATTATTATAAGGATATGGCCTATAGTTGTTACTAGAATTGTTCCGGTAAGCGTTGTTGTTGAAATTATTATTTTTAATGTAGTTTACATCAACATGTTCTTCTTGAGCAACCAATGAAGCTAACGGAACATTATTAGGATCAATATTTGTCCTATCATTCACAAGCATAGACATAATAGCATCAATCTTATCATTCAAGGAAGAGGTTTCTTCGACAGAATTTACCTTCTTACCTTGTGGAGCTCTTTCCGTGTGCCATTCAGAGTAATTAATCATCATATTATCAAGAAGCTTTGTTGCTTCACCAAGAGTGATGGACATAAAGGTACCTCCAGCAGCTGAATCCAATAGGTTCCGTGAAGAAAAATTCAGTCCTGCATAAAAGGTTTGGATGATCATCCAAGTAGTCAGTCCATGGGTTGGGCAATTTTTAACCAAAGATTTCATTCTTTCCCATGCTTGTGCAACATGCTCAGTATCTAAGTGTTTAAAATTCATTATGCTACTCCTCAAAGATATAATTTTAGCAGGGGGATAATATCTACCAATAAAAGCATCCTTGCATTTAGTCCATGAATCAATACTATTCTTAGGCACAGATAGCAACCGATCTTTAGCTCTTCCTCTTAATGAGAAAGGAAACAATTTTAATTTTATAATGTCACCATCTACATACTTATACTTTTGCATTTCACATAATTCAACAAAGTTATTGAGATGGGCAGCAGCATCATCAGAACTAACACCAGAAAATTGCTCTCGCATAACAAGATTCAGTAAAGCAGGTTTCATTTCAAAGAATTCCGCTGTAGTAGCAGGTGGAGCAATAGGTGTGCATAAGAAATCATTATTATTTGTGGTTTTGAAGTCACACAACTTAGTATTTTCAGGAGTACCCATTTTAGCAATAGTAAATAAAGCAAACTAGATAAAGTAAATGCAAGTAACTAATTTTTTTTTGTGTTTTTAATATAGAGTGCAAACAAGATAGCAAGTAAAGTAAAGCTAGCAACTAATTTTTTTGTGTTTTGATTTAGTGCAGCAAACAAAGTGGTAAATAAAATAATGCAAGACAAAAACAAAGTAAAGAGATTGGATTGTGGAGACTCCCCTTGCAGCGTGTCTTGATCTCCCCGGCAACGGCGCCAGAAAATCTGCTTGATACGCGTACAGCACGCGTCCGTTGGGAACCCCAAGAGGAAGGTGTGATGCGTACAGCGGCAAGTTTTCCCTCAGTAAGAAACCAAGGTTTATCGAACCAGTAGGAGCCAAGAAGCACGTTGAAGGTTGATGGCGGCGAGATGTAGTGCGGCGCAACACCAGGGATTCCGGCGCCAACGTGGAACCTGCACAACACAACCCAAGTACTTTGCCCCAACGAAACAGTGAGGTTGTCAATCTCACCGGCTTGTTGTAACAAAGGATTAGATGTATAGTGTGGATGATGATTGTTTGCAGAAAACAGTAGAACAAGTATTGCAGTAGATTGTATTCGATGTAAAAGAATGGACCGGGGTCCACAGTTCACTAGAGGTGTCTCTCCCATAAGATAAATAGCATGTTGGGTGAACAAATTACAGTTGGGCAATTGACAAATAGAGAGGGCATGACCATGCACATACATGATATGATGAGTATTGTGAGATTTAATTGGGCATTACGACAAAGTACATAGACCGCTATCCAGCATGCATCTATGCCTAAAAAGTCCACCTTCAGGTTATCATCCGAACCCCTTCCCGTATTAAGTTGCAAACATCAGACAATTGCATTAAATATGGTGCGTAATGTAATCAATAACTACATCCTCGGACATAGCATCAATGTTTTATCCCTAGTGGCAACAACACATCCATAACCTTAGAGGTTTCTCTCACTCCCCCAGATTCACGGACACATGAACCCACTATCGAGCATAAATACTCCCTCTTGGAGTTACAAGCATCAACTTGGCCAAAGCATCTACTAGTAACGGAGAGCATGCAAGATCATAAACAACACATAGATTGATAATCAACATAACATAGTATTCTCTATCCATCGGATCCCAACAAACACAACATATAGCATTACAGATAGATGATCTTGATCATGTTAGGCAGCTCACAAGATCCGACAATGAAGCACATAAGGAGAAGACAACAATCTAGCTACTGCTATGGACCCATAGTCCAGGGGTGAACTACTCACTCATCACTCCGGAGGCGACCATGGCGGTGTAGAGTCCTCCGGGAGATGAATCCCCTCTCCGGCAGGGTGCCGGAGGCGATCTCCTGAATCCCCCGAGATGGGATTGGCGGCGGCGGCGTCTCTGGAAGGTTTTCCGTATCGTGGCTCTCGGTACTGGGGGTTTCGCGACGAAGACTATTTGTAGGCGGAAGGGCAGGTCAGGGGGCCACACGAGGGGCCCAGACGACAGGCCGGCGCGGCCAGGGCTTGGGCCGCACCGCCCTAGTGTCTGGCCACCTCGTGGCCCCACTTCGTCTCCTCTCCAGTCTTCTGGAAGCTTCGTGGTAAAATAGGCCCCTGGGCGTTGATTTCGTCCAATTCCGAGAATATTTCCTTACTAGGATTTCTGAAACCAAAAACAGCAGAAAACAGCAACTGGCTCTTCGGCATCTCGTTAATAGGTTAGTGCCGGAAAATGCATAAATATGACATAAAGTATGCATAAAACATGTAGATATCATCAATAATGTGGCATGGAACATAAGAAATTATCGATACGTCGGAGACGCATCAACATCCATACCGGGACAACATAGACAGCAGATAATGGACTCCTCTTTTATGCATAAGCATTCAACAATTATTAATTTTCTCATATGAGATTGAGGATATTTGTCCAAAACTGAAACTTCCACCATGGATCATGGCTTTAGTTAGCGGCCCAATGTTCTTCTCTAACATTATGCATGCTCTAACCATTCTAGCGGTAAATCTCCCTTACTTCAGACAAGACGAACATGCATAGCAACTCACATGATATTCAACAAAGAGTAGTTGATGGCGTCACCAGGAACATGGTTATCGCACAACAAGCAACTTAATAAGAGATAAAGTGCATAAGTACATATTCAATACCACAATAGTTTTTAGGCTATTTGTCCCATGAGCTATATATTGCAAAGGTAGAGGATAGAAATTTAAAGGTAGCACTCAAGCAATTTACTTTGGAATGGCGGAGAAATACCATGTAGTAGGTAGGTATGGTGGACACAAATGGCATAGTGGTTGGCTCAAGGATTTTGGATGCATGAGAAGTATTCCCTCTCGGTACAAGGTTTAGGCTAGCAAGGTTTATTTGAAACAAACACAAGGATGAAGCGGTGCAGCAAAACTCACATAAAAGACATATTGTAAACATTATAAGACTCTACACCGTCTTCCTTGTTGTTCAAACTCAATACTAGAAATTATCTAGACCTTAGAGAGACCAATTATGCAAACCAAATTTTAGCAAGCTGTATGTATTTCTTCATTAATGGGTGCAAAGTATATGATGCAAGAGCTTAAACATGAGCACAACAATTTCCAAGTATCACATTATCCAAGACATCATACCAATTACTACATGTAGCATTTTCTATTTCCAACCATATAACAATTAACGAAGCAGTTTAAACCTTCGCCATGAAAATTAAAAGCTAAGAACACATGTGTTCATATGAACCAGCGGAGCGTGTCTCTCTCCCACACAAGCATGCATTTATTCAAACAAAAACAAAAACAAACAGACACTCCAAGTAAAGTACATAAGATGTGACCGAATAAAAATATAGTTTCAAGAGAAGGAACCTGATAATTTGTCGATGAAGAAGGGGATGCCTTGGGCATCCCCAAGCTTAGATGCTTGAGTCTTCTTGAAATATGCAGGGGTGAACCACCGGGGCATCCCCAAGCTTAGAGTTTTCACTCTTCTTGATCATATTGTATCATCCTCCTCTCTTGACCATTGAAAACTTCCTCCACACCAAACTCGAAATAAACTCATTAGAGGGTTAGTGCATAATCAAAAATTCATATGTTCAGAGGTGACACAATCATTGTTAACACTTCTGGACATTGCCCAAAGCTTCTGAAAGTTAATGGAACAAAGAAATCCATTCAACATAGCAAAAGAGGCAATGCGAAATAAAAGGCAGAATCTGTCAAAACAGAACAGTCCGTAAAGACGAATTTTAAAGAGGCACCAGACTTGCTCAAATGAAAATGCTCAAATTGAATGAAAGTTGCGTACATATCTGAGGATCACTCACGTAAATTGGCAGAATTTTCTGAGTTTCCTACAGAGAATTCAACCCAGATTCGTGACAGCAAGAAATCTGTTTCTGCGCAGCAATCCAAATCTAGTATGAACCTTACTATCAAAGACTTTACTTGGCACAACAATGCAATAAAATAAAGATAAGGAGAGGTTGCTACATTAGTAACAACTTCCAAGACACAAATATAAAATAAAGTACTGTAGCAAAATAAAAACCATGGGTTATCTCCCAAGAAGTTCTTTCTTTATAGCCATTAAGATGGGCTCAGCAGTTTTAATGATGCACTCGCAAGAAATAGTATTTGAAGCAAAAGAGAGCATCAAGAGGCAAATTCAAAACAAATTTAAGTCTAACATGCTTCCTATGAAAAGGAATCTTGTAAATAAACAAGTCATGTAGGCATAATGCAATAAGCATAGGAAAACTAGACAAGCTCAACTTCAAAAATTTCAGCACATAGAGAGGTGTTTTAGTAACATGAAAATTTCTACAACCATATTTTACTCTCTCATAATAATATCCAGTAGCATCATGAGCAAACTCAACAATATAACTATCACATAAAGCATTCTTATCATGAGTCTCATGCATAAAATTATTACTCTCCACATAAGCATAATCAATTTTAGTAGTTGTAGTGGGAGCAAATTCAACAAAGTAGCTATCATTATTATTCTCATCATCAAATATAGGAGGCATATTATAATCATAATCAAATTTATCCTCCATAACAGGCGGCACCAAAAGACCACTATCATTATAATCATCATAAATAGGAGGTAAAGTATCATCAAAGTAAATTTTCTCCTCAATGCTTGGGGGACTAAAAAGATCATGCTCATCAAAACCAGCTTCCCCAAGCTTAGAATTTTCCATAGCATTAGCAACAATAGTGTTCAAAGCATTCATATTAATAACATTCCCATTAGCATGCATATAAAGTTCCATGGGTTTTTTAATTCTCTCTTCAAACACATCATGTCCTAATTCAAGATAAAGTTCATAAAGATCTCTCATATTTTTGTTGTTTTCCATTATGCCTAACTAGTGTAAACAAGAAACAAAAAGATGCAATTGCAGGATCTAAAGGAAATAGCTTCGAGTACTTACAACGGCGAAAAATAGCTTAGTAGCCGAGATCCGGAGTGTGAGTACCTTTTACCTTTCCTCCCCGGCAACGGCGCTGATGGCGTGTAACTCACACGTTCGTTGGGAACCCCAAGAGGAAGGTATGATGCGCACAGCAGCAAGTTTTCCCTCAGAAAGAAACCAAGGTTTATCGAACCAGGAGGAGCCAAGAAGCACGTTGAAGGTTGATGGCGGCGGGATGTAGTGCGGCGCAACACCAGGGATTCCGGCGCCAGCGTGGAACCTGCACAACACAACCAAAGTACTTTGCCCCAACGAAACAGTGAGGTTGTCAATCTCACCGGCTTGCTGTAACAAAGGATTAACCGTATTGTGTGGAAGATGATTGTTTGCAGAAAACAGTAGAACAAGTATTGCAGTAGATTGTATTTCAGTAAAGAGAATTGGATCGGGGTCCACAGTTCACTAGAGGTGTCTCTCCCATAAGACAAACAGCATGTTGGGTGAACAAATTACAGTTGGGCAATTGACAAATAAAGAGAGCATGACCATGCACATACATATCATGATGAGTATAGTGAGATTTAATTGGGCATTACGACAAAGTACATAGACCGCCATCCAACTGCATCTATGCCTAAAAAGTCCACCTTCAGGTTATCATCCGAACCCCCTCCAGTATTAAGTTGCTAACAACAGACAATTGCATTAAGTATTGCGCGTAATGTAACTAGTGACTACATCCTTGAACATAACACCAATGTTTTATCCCTAGTGGCAATAGCACATCCATAACCTTAGAGGTTCTTGTCACCCCTCCAGATTCACGGAGACATGAACCCACTATCGAGCATAAATACTCCCTCTTGGAGTTACTAGCATCAACTTGGCCAGAGCATCTACTAATAACGGAGAGCATGCAAGATCATAAACAACACATAGATATAACTTTGATAATCAACATAACAAGTATTCTCTATTCATCGGATCCCAACAAACGCAACATATAGAATTACAGATAGATGATCTTGATCATGTTAGGCAGCTCACAAGATCCGACAATGATAGCACAATGGGGAGAAGACAACCATCTAGCTACTGCTATGGACCCATAGTCCAGGGGTAGACTACTCACACATCACACCGGAGGCGACCATGGCGGCGTAGAGTCCTCCGGGAGATGATTCCCCTCTCCGGCAGGGTGCCGGAGGCGATCTCCTGGATCCCCCGAGATGGGATCGGTGTTGGCGGCGTCTCTGGAAGGTTTTCCGTATCGTGGCTCTCGGTACTGGGGGTTTCGTCACGGAGGCTATTTGTAGGAGGAAGGGCAGGTCAAGAGGCGGCACGGGGGCCCCACACCATAGGGCCGCGCGGCCAAGGGGGGGCCGCGCCGCCCTAGGGTGTGGCCCTCGTGGCCCCTCTTCGTCTCTCCTTCGGACTTGGAAGCTTCGTGGAAAAATAGGCCCCCTGGGCTTTGATTTCGTCCAATTCCGAGAATATTTCCTTACTAGGATTTCTGAAACCAAAAACAGCAGAAACAAAGAATCTGGCACTTCGGCATCTTGTTAATAGGTTAGTTCCAGAAAATGCACGAATATGACATAAAGTGTGCATAAAACATGTAGATAACATCAATAATGTGGCATGGAACATAAGAAAGTATCGATACGTCGGAGACGTATCAGCATCCCCAAGCTTAGTTCTGCTCGTCCCGAGCAGGTAAAACGATAACACAGATAATTTCTGGAGTGGCATGCCATCATAATCTTGATCATACTATTTGTAAAGCATATGTAGTGAATGCAGCGATCAAAACAATGTATATGACATGAGTAAACAGGTGAATCATAAAGCAAAGACTTTTCATGAATAGCACTTCAAGACAAGCATCAATAAGTCTTGCATAAGAGTTAACTCATAAAGCAATAATTCAAAGTAAAGGCATTGAAGCAACACAAAAGAAGATTAAGTTTCAGCGGTTGCTTTCAACTTGTAACATGTATATCTCATGGATATTGTCAACATAGAGTGATATAATAAGTGCAATAGGCAAATATGTAGGAATCAATGCACAGTTCACACAAGTGTTTGCTTCTTGAGGTGGAGAGAAATAGGTGAACTGACTCAACATTGAAAGTAAAAGAATGGTCCTCCATAGAGGAAAAGCATCGATTGCTATATTTGTGCTAGAGCTTTGATTTTGAAAACATGAAACAATTTTGTCAACGGTAGTAATAAAGCATATGCATCATGTAAATTATATCTTATAAGTTGCAAGCCTCATGCATAGTGTACTAATAGTGCCCGCACCTTGTCCTAATTAGCTTGGACTACCGGATCATCACAATGCACTGTTTTAACCAAGTGTCACAAAGGGCTACCTCTATGCCACTTTGTACAAAGGTCTAAGGAGAAAGCTCGCATTGGATTTCTCGCTATTGATTATTCTTCAACTTAGACATCCATACCGGGACAACATAGAACCTTGAGATAATGGACTCCTCTTTTATGCATAAGCATGTAACAACAATTAATAATTTTCTCATTTGAGATTGAGGATATATGTCCAAAACTGAAACTTCCACCATGGATCATGGCTTTAGTTAGCGGCCCAATGTTCTTCTCTAACATATGCATGCATAACCATAAGGTGGTAGATCTCTCTTACTTCAGACAAGACGGACATGCATAGCAACTCACATGAAATTCAACAATGAATAATTGATGGCGTCCCCAGTGAACATGGTTATCGCACAACAAGCAACTTAATAAGAGATAAAGTGCATAATTACATATTCAATACCACAATAGTTTTTAAGCTATTTGTCCCATGAGCTATATATTGCAAAGGTGAAGGATGGAATTTTAAAGGTAGCACTCAAGCAATTTACTTTGGAATGGCGGAAAATACCATGTAGTAGGTAGGTATGGTGGACACAAATGGCATAGTGGTTGGCTCAAGTATTTTGGATGCATGAGAAGTATTCCCTCTCGATACAAGGTTTAGGCTAGCAAGGCTTATTTGAAACAAACACAAGGATGAACCGGTGCAGCAAAACTCACATAAAAGACATATTGAAAACATTATAAGACTCTACACCGTCTTCCTTGTTGTTCAAACTCAATACTAGAAATTATCTAGACCTTAGAGAAACCAAATATGCAAACCAAATTTTAGCATGCTCTATGTATTTCTTCATTAATGGGTGCAAAGCATATGATGCAAGAGCTTAAACATGAGCACAACAATTGCCAAGTATCACATTACCCAAGACATTTATAGCAATTACTACATGTATCATTTTCCAATTCCAACCATATAACAATTTAACGAAGAAGAAACTTCGCCATGAATACTATGAGTAGAAACCAAGGACATACTTGTCCATATGCTACAGCGGAGCGTGTCTCTCTCCCATAAAGTGAATGCTAGGATCCATTTTATTCAAACAAAACAAAAAAACAAAAACAAACCGACGCTCCAAGAAAAAGCACATAAGATGTGATGGAATAAAAATATAGTTTCAGGGGAGGAACCTGATAATGTTGTCGATGAAGAAGGGGATGCCTTGGGCATCCCCAAGCTTAGACGCTTGAGTCTTCTTGATATATGCAGGGGTGAACCACCGGGGCATCCCCAAGCTTAGAGCTTTCACTCTCCTTGATCATGGTGCATCATACTCCTCTCTTGATCCTTGAAAACTTCCTCCACACCAAACTCGAAACAACTCATTAGAGGGTTAGTGCACAATAAAAATTAACATATTCAGAGGTGACACAATCATTCTTAACACTTCTGGACATTGCATAATGCTACTGGACATTAATGGATCAAAGAAATTCATCCAACATAGCAAAAGAGGCAATGCGAAATAAAAGGCAGAATCTGTCAAAACAGAACAGTTCGTATTGACGAATTTTAAAATGGCACCAGACTTGCTCAAATGAAAATGCTCAAATTGAATGAAAGTTGCGTACATATCTGAGGATCATGCACGTAAATTGGCTTAATTTTATGAGCTACCTACAGGGAGGTGGCCCCAGATTCATGACAGCAAAGAAATCTGGAACTGCGCAGTAATCCAAATCTAGTACTTACTTTTCTATCAACGGCTTAACTTGGCACAACAAAACACAAAACTAAGATAAGGAGAGGTTGCTACAGTAGTAAACAACTTCCAAGACACAAAATAAAAACAAAGTACTGTAGGTAAAAAACATGGGTTGTCTCCCATAAGCGCTTTTCTTTAACGCCTTTCAGCTAGGCGCAGAAAGTGTGTATCAAGTATTATCAAGAGACGAAGTGTCAACATCATAATTTGTTCTCATAATAGAATCAAAAGGTAACTTCATTCTCTTTCTAGGGAAGTGTTCCATACCTTTCTTGAGAGGAAATTGATATTTTATATTACCTTCCTTCATATCAATAATAGCACCAACAGTTCGAAGAAAAGGTCTTCCCAATATAATGGGACAAGATGCATTGCATTCAATATCCAAGACAACAAAATCAACGGGAACAAGGTTATTGTTAACGGTAATGTGAACATTATCAACTTTCCCCAAAGGTTTCTTTGTAGAATGATCAGCAAGATTAACATCCAAATAACAATTTTTCAGTGGTGGCAAGTCAAGCATATTATAAATTTTCTTAGGCATAACAGAAATACTTGCACCAAGATCACATAAAGCATTACAATCAAAATCTTTAACCTTCATCTTAATGATGGGCTCCCAACCATCCTCTAGCTTTTTAGGAATAGAGGCTTCGCGCTCTAGTTTCTCTTCTCTAGCTTTTATGAGAGCATTTGTAATATGATGTGTAAAAGCCAAATTTATAGCACTAGCATTAGGACTTTTAGCAAGTTTTTGCAAGAACTTCATAACTTCAGAGATGTGGCAATCATCAAAATTCAAACCATTATAATCTAAAGCAATGGGATCATCATCCCCAATGTTGGAAAAAATTTCAGTAGCTTTATCACAGGCAGTTTTAGCAGTTTTAGCAGTTTCAGGCAGTTTCTCGCGCTTTGCATTAGAAGTGGAAACATTGCTAACACCAATTCTTTTATTAGTATTAGTAGGAGGTGCAGCAACATGTGTAGCATTAGCATTACTAGTGGTGGTAATAGTCCAAACTTTAGCTATATTCTTCTCTTTAGCTAGTTTTTCATTTTCTTCTCTATCCCACCTAGCACGCAGTTCAGCCATTAATCTTATATTCTCATTAATTCTAACTTGGATGGCATTTGCTGTAGTAACAATTTTATTATGATGATTCTCATTAGGCATAACTTTTGATTTCAAAAGATCAACATCAGCAGCAAGACTATCAACTTTAGAAGCAAGTATATCAATTTTCCCAAGCTTTTCTTCAACAGATTTGTTAAAAGCAGTTTGTGTACTAATAAATTCTTTAAGCATGGCTTCAAGTCCAGGGGGTGAATTCCTATTATTGTTGTAAGAATTCCCATAAGAATTACCATAGCCGTTGCCATTATTATAAGGATATGGCCTATAGTTGTTACTAGAATTGTTCCGGTAAGCATTGTTGTTGAAATTATTATTTTTAATGAAGTTCACATCAACATGTTCTTCTTGTGCAACCAATGAAGCTAATGGAACATTATTAGGATCAATATTAGTCCTATCATTCACAAGCATAGACATAATAGCATCAATCTTATCACTCAAGGAAGAGGTTTCTTCGACAGAATTTACCTTCTTACCTTGTGGAGCTCTTTCCGTGTGCCATTCAGAGTAGTTGATCATCATATTATCAAGAATCTTTGTTGCTTCACCAAGAGTGATGGACATAAAGGTACCTCCAGCAGCTGAATCCAATAAATTCCGTGAAGAAAAATTTAGTCCTGCATAGAAGGTTTGGATGATCATCCAAGTAGTCAGTCCATGGGTTGGGTAATTTTTAACCAGAGATTTCATTCTTTCCCAAGCTTGAGCAACATGTTCAGTATCTAATTGTTTAAAATTCATTATGCTACTCCTCAAAGATATAATTTTAGCAGGGGGATAATATCTACCAATAAAAGCATCCTTGCATTTAGTTCATGAATCAATACTATTCTTAGGCAGAGATAGCAACCAATCTTTAGCTCTTCCTCTTAATGAGAAAGGGAACAATTTTAGTTTAATAATATCACCATCTACATCTTTATATTTTTGCATTTCACATAGTTCAACAAAATTATTAAGATGGGCAGCAGCATCATCAGAACTAACACCAGAAAATTGCTCTCGCATAACAAGATTCGGTAAAGCAGGTTTAATTTCAAAGAATTCTGCTGTAGTAGCAGGTGGAGCAATAGGTGTGCATAAGAAATCATTATTATTTGTGGTTGTGAAGTCACACAACTTAGTATTTTCAGGGTTGGCCATTTTAGCAACAGTAAATAAAGCAAACTAGATAAAGTAAATGCAAGTAAACTAATTTTTTTGTGTTTTTGATATAGCAAACAAGATAGCAAATAAAGTAAAACTAGCAACTAATTTTTTTGTATTTTGATTTAGTGCAGCAAACAAAGTAGTAAATAAAACTAAGCAAGACAAAAACAAAGTAAAGAGATTGAGAAGTGGAGACTCCCCTTGCAGCGTGTCTTGATCTCCCCGGCAACGGCGCCAGAAAATATGCTTGATGGCGTGTAACTCACACGTTCGTTGGGAACCCCAAGAGGAAGGTATGATGCGCACAGCAGCAAGTTTTCCCTCAGAAAGAAACCAAGGTTTATCGAACCAGGAGGAGCCAAGAAGCACGTTGAAGGTTGATGGCGGCGGGATGTAGTGCGGCGCAACACCAGGGATTCCGGCGCCAGCGTGGAACCTGCACAACACAACCAAAGTACTTTGCCCCAACGAAACAGTGAGGTTGTCAATCTCACCGGCTTGCTGTAACAAAGGATTAACCGTATTGTGTGGAAGATGATTGTTTGCAGAAAACAGTAGAACAAGTATTGCAGTAGATTGTAGACAGTGTTGGGCCTTGATACGTCTCCGACGTATCGATAATTTCTTATGTTCCATGCCACATTATTGATGATATCTACATGTTTTATGCATACTTTATGTCATATTTATGCATTTTCCGGCACTAACCTATTAACGAGATGCCGAAGAGCCGATTCTTTGTTTCTGCTGTTTTTGGTTTCAGAAATCCTAGTAAGGAAATATTCTCGGAATTGGACGAAATCAACGCCCAGGGGCCTATTTTACCACGAAGCTTCCAGAAGACCGAAGAGGAGACGAAGTGGGGCCACGAGGTGGCCAGACAACAGGGCGGCGCGGCCCAGGTCCTGGCCGCGCGGCCCTGGCGTCTGGGCCCCTCTTGACGCCCCCTGACATGCCCTTCCGCCTACAAATAGTCTTCGTCGCGAAACCCCCAGTACCGAGAGCCACGATACGGAAAACTTTCCAGAGACGCCGCCGCCGCCAATCCCATCTCGGGGGATTCATGAGATCGCCTCCGGCACCCTGCCGGAGAGGGGAATCATCTCCCGGAGGACACTAGACCGCCATGGTCGCCTCCGGAGTGATGAGTGAGTAGTTCACCCCTGGACTATGGGTCCATAGCAGTAGCTAGATGGTTGTCTTCTCCCCATTATGCTTCATTGTCGGATCTTGTGAGCTGCCTAACATGATCAAGATCATCTATCTGTAATGCTATATGTTGTGTTTGTTGGGATCCGATGGATAGAGAATACTATGTTATGTTGATTATCAATCTATGTGTTGTTTATGATCTTGCATGCTCTCCGTTACTAGTAGATGCTTTGGCCAAGTTGATGCTTGTAACTCCAAGAGGGAGTATTTATGCTCGATAGTGGGTTCATGTCTCCGTGAATCTGGGGGAGTGAGAGAAACCTCTAAGGTTATGGATGTGCTGTTGCCACTAGGGATAAAACATTGATGCTATGTCCGAGGATGTAGTTATTGATTACATTACGCACCATACTTAATGCAATTGTCTGTTGTTTGCAACTTAATACTGGAAGGGGTTCAGATGATAACCTGAAGGTGGACTTTTTAGGCATAGATGCATGCTGGATAGCGGTCTATGTACTTTGTCGTAATGCCCAATTAAATCTCACAATACTCATCATGTCATGTATGTGCATGGTCATGCCCTCTCTATTTGTCAATTGCCCAACTGTAATTTGTTCACCCAACATGCTATTTATCTTATGGGAGAGACACCTCTAGTGAACTGTGGACCCCGGTCCATTCTTTTACATCGAATACAATCTACTGCAATACTTGTTCTACTATTTTCTGCAAACAATCATCATCCACACTATACATCTAATCCTTTGTTACAGCAAGCCGGTGAGATTGACAACCTCACTGTTTCGTTGGGGCAAAGTACTTTGGTTGTGTTGTGCAGGTTCCACGTTGGCGCCGGAATCCCTGGTGTTGCGCCGCACTACATCTCGCCGCCATCAACCTTCAACGTGCTTCTTGGCTCCTACTGGTTCGATAAACCTTGGTTTCTTACTGAGGGAAAACTTGCCGCTGTACGCATCACACCTTCCTCTTGGGGTTCCCAATGGACGCGTGCTGTACGCGTATCAGGCCTCCAAGAGCAGAGGTTTGTAGAACAGCAGCAAGTTTCCCTTAAGTGGATCACCCAAGGTTTATCGAACTCAGGGAGGAAGAGGTCAAAGATATCCCTCTCATGCAACCCTGCAACCACAAAGCAAGAAGTCTCTTGTGTCCCCAACACACCTAATAGGTGCACTAGTTCGGCGAAGAGATAGTTAAATACAGGTGGTATGAATAAGTATGAGCAGTAGTAACGGCGCCAGAAAAGTGCTTTGCTGCCCAGGACTGGCGTGTGGTTGATGGTGGTAATATTGCGGACAGTACAGATGCAGTAGAACTGTAAACAAGCAGCGATAGCAGTATTGGAAACAAGGCCTAGGGATCATACTTTCACTAGTGGACACTCTCAACATTGATCACATAACAGAATAAATAAATAGATGCTAGACTCTACACTCTCTTGTTGGATGATGAACACCACTAACTGTGTAGGATTACACGAACCCTCAATGCCGGAGTTAACAAGCTCCACAATATTCGATGTTCATATTTAAATAACCTTAGAGTGCATGACAGATCAACACAACTAAACCAAGTACTAACATAGCATGCACACTGTCACCTTCACGCTACGAAAGGAGGAATAGATCACATCAATACCATCATAGCAATAGTTAACTTCATAATCTACAAGAGATCACAATCATAACCTACGCCAAGTACTACACGATGCACACACTGTCACCATTACACCGTGCAGGAGGAATAGACTACTTTAATAACATCACTAGAGTAGCACACAGATAAATTGTGATACAAAACACATTGTAATCATAAAGAGATATAAATAAGCACTTCACTATGCCATTCATAACAGTGAATAAGTATTCTGTGAAATATAGCCTAAGAGACCCACACGGTGCACACACTGTCACCTTTACACACGTGGGACAAGGAGTCTCCGGAGATCACATAAGTAAAATCCACTTGACTAGCATAATTACATCTAGATTACAAGCATCATCATATGAATCTCAATCATGTAAGGCAACTCATGAGATTATTGTATTGAAGTACATAGGGAGAGAGATTAACCACATAGCTACCGGTACAGCCCCTTAGCCTCGATGGAGAACTACTCCCTCCTCATGGGAGACAACAGCGGTGATGAAGATGGCGGTGGAGATGGCAGCGGTGTCGATGGAGAAGCCTTCCGGGGGCACTTCCCCGTCCCGGCGGCGTGCCGAAACAGAGAGTTCTGTCCCCCAGATCTTGGCTTCGCGATGGCGGCGGCTCTGGAAGGTTTCTCGTACCGTGGCTTTTCCGTATCGAAGATTTAGGTCAGGGACCTTTTTATAGGCGAAGAGGCGGCGTCAGAAGGTCAACGAGGCGACGACACAACAGGGGGGCGCGGGCCCCCCCTTGGCCGCGCCAGGGTAGTGTCTGGTGGGCCTGTGGCCCCCCTCTGGCTCCTCTCGGGTGTTCTGGAAGCTTCGTGGGATCCTAAGATGCTGGGCGTTGATTTCGTCCGATTCCGAGAATATTTCCTTACTAGGATTTCTGAAACCAAAAACAGCAGAAAACAGGAACTGGCCCTTCGGCATCTCGTCAATAGGTTAGTTCCGGAAAACGCATAAATATGACATAAAGTATGCATAAAACATGTAGATATCATCAATAATGTGGCATGGAACATAAGAAATTATCGATACGTCGGAGACGTATCAGTCCTGCA
The DNA here is from genome assembly GCF_019359855.2 of Lolium perenne. Lineage (NCBI taxonomy): Eukaryota > Viridiplantae > Streptophyta > Magnoliopsida > Poales > Poaceae > Lolium > Lolium perenne. The sequence continues at coordinate 195,236,101 of NC_067250.2, read as the reverse complement.
TTTTCCGGTTCCACGCCCGGCAGTGCCGGCTGTCTCATCGGCTGGCCCGGCGCCGACCGGCCCTAGGACCGGTGCCATCCGGGCACATACCAGGGAGCCTGTCACCGTCGCCCGGTGCCCGCCCGACCTCACTTCCGGTTTCAACCGGTCGCCCTAGTGCCTGGCCCGACGGCGACCTGTGGATCAGACCTCCCGGCACACACCGGCTCCTGCTCCGGTGACATCCGGGCACATATACCGTGAGCCCAGAATCCGCCCGGTTCTGGCCCGGCGCCTCGCCCGGCAGCTACCGGCTAGCCCGGTCTGAGACCCGACAGGACCGGGTGTCCCACCGGCCGGTCTGGTGCCACGCTCGGTGAACCGGCTGGCTGACCGGCTGGGTCGTTTTTTGCCCGTTGTTCTCCCCAACGGTTATATTTTCCCTTGGGCTATAAATATCCCTTCTTCCACCTTGGGTTGAGTAAGTTTTTCCACACTCTCTCCTCCATTGTTGACTTTGAAGAACTTGCCATATCTCTTGATTCCCCCCATGATTCTTGCTCATCCTTGAGGGATCTAAGAGAAGAGATCTAGATCTACAATTCCCACCAATCCTTTTCTCTTCTAAGTGAGGAGAACCCTTTAGATCTAGATCTTGGAGTCATTTGTTGATTTCCTCCTTGTTCTTCCCCTCTAATCTCATCCTAGCATTTGTTGCTTTGGTGGGATTTCAGTATGAAGGCTTTGAACACCTCTAGTGTTCTTGGTTTGCATCATTGCATAGTGTTGAGCTCTCAACCACGATTAGTTCGAGTGAGAGACCGTGAGCTTGTTACTCTTGGAGGGTGACCTCCTAGTTGGCTTGGTGGCTGTTCTGGTGACCTCTTCGTGGAAGGTTGTGAAGAGGCCCGGGCTTCTCATTCGTGGAGCTTGTGAAGTGGTTGTGGAACTTTCCATCTCCGGAGTGGAGGAAAAGCTAACCATAAGAAAAAGGTCATTATCCTTCGTGGGTTTGGCTCGGAGAAGAAGGTGAGCCTTTGTGGCGTTGGGGAATCCTTCGTGAGACCTCCACCTCTCCAAACGTGACGTACCTTCTTGCAAAGGAAGGGAACATGGGAATACATCTTCATGTCCGTGTGCCTCGGTTATTTCTATACCCGAGCTTACTTTCCTTGTGATAGCCTTCGAGCTTGAAGTATCTATTATATCTTGCTATCACTTGTTGTTCATATACATATCTTGTGCCTATCTTACTTAGCTCTAATTGTTATTGTTGCACTTAGTTGAGCCTATCATATTTAGGATTTGTGCTTGTAGAATAAACATAGTTTAATTCTTACAAGCCAAATTCGTAAGAGTTTTTAAACGCCTATTCACCCCCTCTAGACGACATCTCGTCCTTTCACAAGGAGACACCGTAGGTGGAGTTGTGTCTAGGTCTAATATTGCGTCTATGTTGTCAATGTTGCGATATGTCTAAGGAGTGCCCCTACCTGAGTTTATATATGCAACCAGACTAAAGTTTACAAGAGTCTTAGTCGACTACATATTGAAGTTGCTTTCTTGAGCCTTCTTCATAATGTATCGAGCTAGATATGATAATAATGGGTAGAGTCCGCGTAGATACTCAAAGTTAGAAGTATCATTCGGAATCAAGTGAGTAAATTGACTCGGAAGTACATCAGATCAACGTCGTAAGTCATGTGTGGCCCGTTGAATAAAAAAAAAAACCAACAGGCCCGAAGTCTCTAGCTACAACGCCGGGCCGGGCCGGACTATGCTACGTACGGAATATAACAGACCCCACCCCGGCCTCTGTCCGTATCTTAGGTCGTTGGTGACTGACTTCGTGTATTCCAAAAGAACAGGCAATGTCGAGTGGCGGCAGCAGCGGCGGAGGAGAAGAAGCGGCTAGCGAAATCTCGGAGGTGCTCTCCTCCGTGGTGCAGCCGTTGCCAATACCTCTCTTCTATAGCCGGACGAGACGGTCCTCGCAGCATGTCAACGCGAGAGAAAAGATGCTTCACCCGGGATCAGATCACGACCTCAAATTGAAATCCATCTCCTGCAAACCAACCACGGAGGTGTTTGAGGTAGAGGAAGAGATGGAGGGACAGCAAGAGGAAGATGAAGAGGAGCAGGAAGAGGAAGAGGAGGAGGAGAAGGAGGAGGAAGAAGAGGAGGAAGAGGAAGAGGAGGATGAAGAGGAGGAGGAGGAGGGGGGAGAGGAAGACGAGGAGGACTCCATGGAGGTCGAGAAAAAGGAGTTCGCTGAACACCAGAGATGCTGGGAAAACAGATTTGGCAAGGGATTCGGAGCTTCGAGTGAGTAAGCGTATCTGATTTTAGCATGCTTTTCTTCTTGTTACTGCACGACTCTCAACCCTCCGCAAGGCCTCGTTAATGCACTAGTGGGACGATTCCAGGGATCCACTCAATCCCCTAGTGAAACTAATTAATCCCTTCCCAGCCCAATACCCTCAACTCATTTGTTTTGTATGAGTGCTTGGAAGTTTGAGTGGATTGTTGAAGATTAAACTAGAACTAGCTCCCCACAGTGAAGATGCAAACAACGCCACAAGAATATCAGCTACTCATTTTCCCGTTGAATTATTCCCTATCATTAGTACAATGAAGTAGGAGAAGAAAAGGTTAATTTCAGCATGAACCGAAAAGAAAGACATGACTAAGAGAGCTACTGATCTAGATACCAACAGAGTTAGCAATATTGAATCATTTTCAAAAAAAAAATCTCATCAGAGCATTGATTAAAGGCAGCGAACAATTTCTGTTTCAAGAGGAGAATAAATGTGGTCCGGATTGTGTAATCATTGAGTATCTAGAATTGCACAAGAAGAAGCTCATTTTAACTTCCATAACATCATGCCATAGAAACACAAACAGTTCCAAAGGTTGATAGTTTAAGAAATTAAAACAATAAGATTATGTTCAGTTTATTACTAATAGTCAAACGAGAATTAGTACTCAAATATTAGTGCAGATTGAAGATTTTTGACCCTCCACTAGAGGCTTTGTAAAAACAACGATATATGCTGGTCAGTTGATTAATATGAACAGTAGGGGTAGCTTCTGCTGTATTTTATTGCCTAGATGAACACACACAAAAAAGGAGCTAAACTAACAAGTGCTTTATGTACAACTGTCACAGAGAAAGCATGAAAGAACTAAAGCAGTGTTCAGCAGTAAATTCATGTTATTTCGTTTAAAGCTGAAATTAGCAGATATATAATGAATAAGATCAACAGTGAACAGTCGACTGATTTTGAAATGTGAAGATTAAGCCTGGACTTGGAAAGGTAAGTAGGTGACTCCGCCGAGACTAGAGAAAGGTACATAGCGGATACCAGATTCTAGAAAACAAACAGTATGGCACCCAATACTGAATGGATAAGCAATTGGGGCTGGTGGTTCCCACTGTAGAATGTACCAGCACTGGGTCAAAGAGGTGTCTTGCACAGGCAACCGTCCAAGTGCAACATCTGTTCCTGCCCAGTATCTAGCAAAGTTAGGTAAGAGTGCAAAATCCATAGCAATCAGCATAATTGTTACTAGACTACTAAACTAGTACAAGTCCATGCTGATGATGCACTAAAATTTGATACTCTAATATATTCCAACAATTTGCACTAGTCTGATTTTCATATAGGATATAATTTCATATAGCCCACAAAACACATAAAGGGTGATTTTTTCTTAGTGAGAGAGACATTCATGGTCAATGCTAATGCGTGTTTTGAGCTTTATGCATGATGTTCAGATTAGAACATGTTTAATAGTGTACCTATTTAGATTAACATGGTGATATTTTAGAGTGGGCAATCAGCATATACATGGACAGGTCGAAAGGTAAAGGGAGAGTGTGCAACTAATGCAAATTACAGAAAATTTAATAATAAGCACAGCCAAATACTATTGAATGCTCTCATTTTAAAGAATCTAGCATCCTCAGATTTTGCATATCTTCTGTTAATACACTGAGGCAGCGCTGGTGCCTTCGTCCAAAAATAAAGTGTAAGCACACTCGATGCAGGTCATTAGGGCATTGGCTGATGGGTTGACGCTTCATGTCCATGGACATCATGAAAGTTTGAGCAAATCAGAAAAGCAATAGCTTGAAGAACTGCAGGAAAAGTCGTGAGCAACGACTGGATATATCAGCCTTAGTGGACCACGCCGAGTTCGTAGCATGGGCTGCGTGGGCTGCCACATCCTATGCATCTCCGTTAACCGTCCATGTCGCCTCTACCCTCTGATATGTGCTTGAGGTCGATGCAATAGCACCAGTGGCCGGGGGTGGTGTCTTCTAGAGGACATGATGCTGCAGTCTGCAGAAGGCTACGGACTTAGGTGGTGGATGGCCAAAGGTGGGAGGAGAATAATGGCATTGGCGGGGAAGTCCCTGCAGCACGGCGCTCTGCGGAAGGGAGGGGCGGCTCTTCAGAGAGGAGGGGCGGGCACATACAGGGTCAAATTAGTGCTCCGTGAAGGACTTTTTTAGCGACGGGGAGGATGTGATTGAGAGAGAAGCGATGGGCTGGTTTTGTTGGGCCAAATCGGCTGGCTTTGTCAGTTTGTATGTACGAACTTTTTTTAGATGTAATACCAGTTGATAAATAGGGGTAAAAAAATGGACAAAAAATTTGCAAGAAGCCTTTCTATAGATCAGTATATCAAAATTGGCTACAATGGGTGGATGATCCTGCGGTAACTTTGTTACTGGCAGTATGTAGCCATTCATTATTATGTTTTATGACGGGATCAATTGGGTAAAATCCACGCTCTCTTTAGTTCATTCATATTAGAGTATTTATCTTGCACACTTTACTAATTGGGTGCTAAATGAGTGCAGCGACATTCAGTCCAATGCTCTTTACACACTACACACCGGGTTTTATCCCGTTAGGTGCAGTTCGTGCCAGAAGCCTACAGATCTATTCCATCAAATTTGCTAAAATAAAACACCTGAAGTGGCCACTGGATGTGTATGGTGTGGTTGCGGCGCGGGACTATGTGGATAACAAACGCAACATTCTGTTCTATCGTACAAGCTGTTGGTACCAAACCCTCAATAAAAATGTACGTATGGTATTCTTTGTATTCATTTTACTGAGCTTGTTGTCTGCTTGTTGATTACTTCAATATTAACGATCATGTTTGCAGAATCCTTATTTGCATTTGACTGGCCCTAGTCGCGCAATTGTGTCCGAGGAACCTGTCGAAATAGAAATCCAACTGAGAGTAACGGGACAGCCTGAAGATAGACAGTTGATCAACCAAGTTATCCGATATAAGAATCCTGGCAATTTTGAGTGGTTTTATTCCTACCCCTCCAACCGCTTGTGCAAACTGGAGTTATGCTTTGAACAACTTGAACGGTCATGTCAGGCCACTGTGGTTGGTGTTCGTGCTATTGAAGGGTCGCCTTTTAAGTACGGTGGACGAGTTGTTTGTTGTACATTACCTTGGGAGGACCCTTCTAGGAAAGTTGTGCTATTTGATTCGAAGCATGGAACAACGCGAATGTTTTCTGAGGGACGTATGACTGCGAAGTCAGATGGTTACCTCGATCTGTCAAGATGTGTTGTTTCTGTACAAGGAATGCTCAAAGTTTTCATTCATACCTACTCGCGCTCTGGTGCTACCCTTGCAAGTGGTCGTGTGGTCTTCAAAGCCAAAGAAAGCCAAATAAGTAATGCTACATGTGTCCTTCACAGCAGCAAGCCGTCTAAAGGGAAGGACTCTAAAGTAAAAATTACTGTTGCTTGGTCCCGCTTGGTTAGAACCAAATCCTCTATCGAGCATAAGTGCTTAGGTATTTGTTAATGATGGTCGAGCTTGAGATTGCCATGAACGTCAACCAGTCTTATGTGTAATGATCAAACCAAATGTACTACTACAGGTTATATGCTCATTTACTGCCTTTACTTCTGATTACCGTTTTGCCCAACAATCTATTACTAGCTAAATACTCTGTGTGTTGCCATGGAATAATAAAATAATATTTTGAACCATTGACAAACACAATGTTTCAGTTTCAGCTTGTAAATCTGGGGTCTTTGTATGTCTAAACCTCTTCATTAACCATGCCGTGCACATCTCCATCTCTCTTACTCCTTACGTAGAAGTGCCGCTAGTTGATTAAAAAATGTTTTGATTGTAGTCTATATCACATTGTGTGCATTAATTTAGGGGAATTGCTAGTTTAGAATTAGTTTTGCTCAGTCAATGTATCAGTCTGATGGATGTATTTGTCTCCGGTGTATTTGAGCAATCTGGGCTTTGTGGGGTTGTCTAGGCTTTTCTGTTGGATCCAGCAGGATCAACTAGCTCTAGTTTGAGCCACAAAAGAATAAGATCAGAAATACCTTGGTCTGAAGATGATGCCATGCCTCCTCTTGTTTAATTGCTCACACCAGGATGGAGCAATTTGTGCTAGGTTCTTCCTTGTGCTTTAGTGCTAGTCTGATCGGTGGCTTGTTCTTGAGAGAGAGTGTGTAAGAGAGAAGGCAGAGAGCAGCAGCCATATGTTCTACTCTCTTCTAGGGTCATTTGACCCCTTTATATATGTTTAGCACTATGCACTAGGGGAACCAGCACCGTTGGATCAAAATCGATGTCTCCGATCAAGACAACACATAAGGATAGGTGGCCATTTACTGTAGCACCGGCCTACTGTAGCACCGCCCTACTGTAGCACCGTCCTACTGTAGCAACCCAAAAAGATCTGACCTAGGAGAGCAGCCTAGATCACCAAAATATCCAACATTCTCCCCCTTGATCGTAAGGCTGATCATTATAAGCTCATTTTTTCAACAAAATAATGCACTAGGACGAAAAGATTATAATGGTCTGTTAGGTACCATTTAATCTAGTGACTATAGCACATTACTTCATATCAAAATGAACCTCTTTAATTTATGAGCTCCATAAACTTTATTCACATCATATATTAACTTAATTTACATAATTCTTTACATAAACATCATAAACATTACAGACTCATCTTTTGATAAAATGGTACATCAAGACAATAGGTTACAACAGTCAATTAAGTACTGCTAAACCAAGTGACTATGGTTCCCATCCGATCTCAAAATGAGCCCCTTTTGGGGAGATGGTGCCATAATAGTTCCAACTTCTCCAGGATTAAAAGCTTTCAACCAAACCCATGCCGGCAACATGCTCTCTAAATACGCTGGGTGGTAAGCCTTTCGTGAGCGGATCCGCTAACATAAACTTAGTGTTAATGTACTTGATATCTATTGTTTGATCCTGGATTCTATCTTTCACAACAAGATACTTAATGTCAATAAATTTGCCAGCTGCACTTGACTTGTTGTTACTCGCATAGATCACTGCGGGTTGATTATCGCAGTATAGAGTGAGAGGCCTGGAAATGCTGTCAATCACTCTTAGTTCCGGGATAAAATTCTTCAACCATACCGCCTGCCCGGTTGCCTCATAACATGCTACAAATTCTGCCTGCATTGTCGACGATGCAGTAACAGTTTGCTTTGAGCTTTTCCATGATATAGCTCCTTTTGCAAGGGTGAAGATATAACCTGATGTGGATTTCTTAGTATCAACACACCCCGCAAAATCAGCATCTGAATAACCCACTATTTCGAGGTTATCAGATTTTTCATAAGTAAGCATGAGGCCTTTAGTACCTTGCAAATAACGCAAGACCTTTTTAGCAGCCTTCCAGTGATCCAGACCTGGATTGGACTGATATCTGCCAAGCATCCCGGTCACAAAAGCTAAATCAGGGCGAGTGCACACTTGTGCATACATAATACTCCCAACAATTGAGGCATAAGGAATTGACTTCATCTGCGCAGATTCATAATTATTTCTTGGGCACTGGAAAGTCCCAAATTTATCGCCCTTAACAATAGGAGCAGGCGAGGCTGAGCACTTATACATATTGTACTTTTTCAGTACCTTTTCAATATATGCTCTCTGAGATAGCCCCAAGATCCCTCTGGATCTATCCCGGTGAATTTCAATTCCTAAAACATAAGTTGCTTCACCGAGATCTTTCATATCGAACTTTGAAGACAGGAATCTCTTGGTCTCCATCAACATATTTTTATCACTACTGGCCAAGAGTATGTCATCAACATATAATATCAGGAAGATAAAATTACTCCCCCTGAACTTAACATAAACACAATTGTCCTTCTTATTTTCCTTAAAGCCAAATTTCTTTATGACTTGATCAAATTTGAGATACCACTCTCTTGATACTTGTTTCAAACCATAGATGGATTTCTTCAGATGACATCCTAAATGTTTATTTTCTTCCATAACAAAACCTTCCGGTTGTGCCATGTAAACATCTTCGCGTAAGTCACCATTTAGAAATGCCGTTTTGACATCCATCTGATGTAGCTCTAAATCATAATGAGCTACGAGTGCCATAATTATTCTGAATGAATCCTTCGAAGAGACGGGTGAAAAAGTTTCATTATAATCAATCCCTTCTCTTTGAGTGAATCCTTTTGCCACAAGCCTTGCTTTAAACCTTTCGATATCACCCTTGGAGTCACGTTTGGTCTTATAGACCCATTTGCATCCAACTGTTTTGGCTCCTTCAGGGATTTCTACTAAGTCCCATACATCATTAGTGCTCATGGACTTCATTTCATCTTTCATAGCATCGAGCCATTTAGACGAATATTCACTTTCCATAGCCTCCTTAAATGAGGTGGGATCATTATCCAACACTGGCTCATTTGTATCCTCACTCATGTAGGTGAGATAATCATCAGGAATAGCAGGCTTTCTAGCCCACTGTGACCTTCTAAGAGGCTCATTATTCGGCACATTAATAACAGTTTGAGACTGCTGATTATTTTCAATAAGAGCATCATTAGATGTGACATCTGGAACAGTCGTCGGTGTATCAGCAGGTGTTGCATTAGCAGCACGTTGCCTTCTTGAATACACTCGTAATTGCTGTTCTTGGTCCTTTTGTTGTCCAGTTATGTGAGCACCATCAGCTACAGGAGCTGAAACTTGAGGTGCAATTTCAGTATGTACTGGAAACACTGGCTCTTGGATTACAGGCATCGGGACATATTCCTGTTTTTCCTCCAAGACTATTTCTCTGGGAGTCATGCTCCCCCTCATCATATCACTTTCCAAGAACACAGCGTGTCTTGTTTCAACAAATTTCGTTGTCTGATTTGGACAATAAAATCGATATGCTTTAGATTTGTCAGGATAACCAATAAAATGGCAACTGACTGTCTTGGGGTCTAATTTTCCCATAACCGGATTAAAAATCCTTGCTTCAGCAGGACAGCCCCATACATGAAAATAATTCAGGGTTGGCTTTTTCCGATCCATAATTCATACGGTGTTTTGGGCACCGATTTACTGGGAACCCTGTTAAGAATATGTGCTGCTGTTTTAAGGGCTTCCATCCATAAATTCACCGGTAAAGTGGAGTGGCTTAACATACTCCGCACCATATCCATAAGTGTGCGGTTTCTCCTTTCAGCCACCCCGTTTTGCTGAGGTTCACCCGGTGCTGAGTACTGGGCGGCAATGCCATTTTCCTGTAAGAATTTTGCAAATGGTCCAGGAATTTGACCATAAGTTGCATGTCTGCCGTAGTATTCACCACCACGATCAGATCTTACAACTTTAATTCTTTTATTACATTGATTTTCAACTTCAGCTTTGAAAATCTTGAACTTGTCTAATGCCTCTGATTTTTCTTTGATTTGATAAATATATCCATAACGGGAGAAATCATCAGTGAACGTTATGAATGAATTATAACCGTCCACCGATCTCACATTAAACGGACCACATATATCCGTATGAATTAATTCCAAAACTCCCGTGCTTCGGTTTGCACCTTTCTTAATTTTCTTGGCATATTTTCCTTTGATGCAGTCGATACAATGATCAACATCCGCATCCGAAAAATCAAGAGAAGGAAGAACTTGATCTTTAATGAGACGCTCAATCCTCCCCCTCGAAATATGGCCTAAACGATAGTGCCATAATTTCGAAGAAGTCTCATTATCATTACGTTTGCGTTTGGTACCGACATTTATATTTGAGGTAGAACCCACATTATTTATATCATCACAAAGGGAAATTACATAAAGTTTGTCGTGTCGACAGGCAAGGCCAACATTATTATTGTCATACATAATTATACACTGCTTATTCCCAAAGTGACACTCATAACTATCATCATCTAAACATGAGACGGAAACTAAATTCCGTTTCATCGAGGGTACATAAAGAACATTATTTAGCTGAAGCTTAAAACCGCCATGAAGTGTAAGAGTGAAGTCTCCAATCGCCTCGGCATAAGCTTCAACACCATTAGCAACTCTAATTGTTCTTTCCCCTCTTTTTAGGGTCTTCCTCATATTGAATCCCTGCAACGAATTTACAACATGAATTGTTGCACCTGAATCAATCCACCAAGTATTGGTGGCATAATTAACATAAAGGGATTCTTCAACAACAGTAATAGTGTCGGTACCTCTTTCTTTGAGCCATCTCTTGAAGCCAAAACAATCCTTTCGCCTATGCCCACCTTTTCCACAAAAGTGGCAAGCATTGGAATTATTTCCTTCAGCATTAGGCGCTTTTTCTGGCTTCTTTTGCTGTGAACCTTTTGAGGATTGGCCTTTTTCCTTGAACTTATAAGGCTTGGGCTTCACATATTCATTCACAAATTTTCTATACTTCTTCTTTTGTGAATGACCAAACTGATTAACATGATCAATTCTGTCAGCCTTAAGCCTTTCTTCTTCTTGCACACATCGCGCCATCATTTCATCAATCTCCCATTTAACATCCATCGCATTATAGTTGATCATAAATGGATCAAATTGGGGAGGCAAAGATGACATAATAAAATGGACGAGGAAACAATTAGAGATTTCCATCTCCATTGACTTTAGTTTGGCGGCCATGTTGCATTTTTTCATAATATGCTCTCGAAGACTTCCAGTGGGATCATATTTTTCATCAATTAGCCTTCTGATAAGACTTGTTGCATAAACTTTAGAAGACCCTTTAAATTGATGCTCAATTTTTGCAAAGTACCCTTTTGCTGTCTCACAATCAGGAAGGGCTCCCCTCATACTCTGTGTAATGGAGCCCTTTATCATCATAAGGCACTTGCGATTAGAGTCATCCCACTTAGCCTTAATAATGTCATATTCCTTCTTGAGGGCTTCATAATTTTCATTATTTTCTTTAGGCACCTCAGGAGGATCATTAAGGAGAGCATAATCAATATTGAGTAAGGCCATAGTGATCTCAAGCTTCTCCTTCCACGTGACATAATTGCTGCCATTTAGCTGTTCGATGCCATTTAGCATTCCAGCAATATTAGAGACATTAGTTGCTGCAAAAGAAAAATTCAAAATGCTTTAGTAAGCATCATCATAATCATCATTAAATTTTATTGATCAAATTCAAATCAGCTTTGGCCAGAGATGAAAATGAACAACAAAATTTTGTGGACAAATATTCATCAATTAGCTTTGGCCAAATTGATAAATAGAAGCCACACATTAATGATCCTCATTCATTATTTTCTTTTACCGACCCGGTTCACATCAGCTTTGGCCAGAAGTGAAACAGACCAATAAAAGAATTTTGCAGTTAAAATGCCCGTCAAACAACTTTGGTCAGAATGACAAGGCATAAAACCACACTTTATTTGAGGATCCATAAACTTTATTTTGCAGCGAAAGCATTATCACATAATAATTATAGTGATAAATATCACCATAATTCATTAATCATAAATAAACTAAATAATAAATATAATAACAACATGCAAATTATCTAAGCATGGCAATTAAAATTGTGGCCTAAAATAAACATAATAAGCATAATCAATTTATCCAGAAAAATAGCCTTGAAAAGATATTTATTTCAGCCCTAATTTTTTTTTATTTTTTATTTTTATTATTAGCATAATAATCCTGCTGAACTGGGCCAAAATTGGCCCAGCCCAGCACTTTAACTCCCCCTGATCCCCTCCTGGGCCTTGGCCCATTAGCAACGTGCCAGGACGACCTGGACCGTCGGATGCAATCCGACGGCCAGGAACGACTGCAGCTGGAACAAAACCAGCCCGCCGTCGCCTGGCCCCCGCGAAACCCTAGCCCATTTCATTTCCTCCTCTCCTCTCCCGACAGCGGCGGCAACGCCGAGCGACCAAGAGACAGCGGCGGCGAGTACCACGCGACGGGGAAGAAGACTCGGCGTCATCTAGGCCCTCTCGCCGGAGTTGCGTGCAGCTTTGGCCAGCGCGCAGCTCCGTCGAGCGGCTCTGGACGGCACCCTGCGCGAGGCGAGCGAACGCGTGCGGGCGTCCCCGCGACAGCGTCGACCGCCAGCGCAAGTCCGGCACCGCGGCGGCCTTCAACGGCGACGTGCGCGCGAGGAAGGAACGCCAGGGCCCGGTGCGGTGGTCGGCAGGTTTGCTCGGGTACATGCCCGGGCAGAACCGCCATCATTAAATGGTGGCACCGGCGCCGCCGTGGCCAGCGACGGCGACGACACCCATAAGGTAAATTCCACCGCCATGATTCTTAAGTTAGGGTTAGGGTTCCTCCAAAATGGGGAATTTCATGATTTAGGGTTTCGGTAAATTGGGGATTTTGCTTTAGGGTTGATCACGGCATCAAATCAATCCATCCCCACTTCAATTCACACTTAGCCGAAACCATAAACATCAAAATAGGGGAAAATTTCATCACTTTAGGGTTTCGGATTGGGAAAAAACATCAAGATTTATGCATAATTAACTTATTTCCCCTTAAATCTTAATCAATCTGAAACCAAAAGTTCATAATTGAGGAGGGGAAAGGAGGAAAAACAATTTCTAGGGTTTCTGGAAAAAAATAGGAATTTAACATAAGGGCTTTAATTCCTTTAGTTAATAGCTCAAATTGAAACCCTAGAGTATCACATAGTCTGTTAGGGCTTGGAGTTTGAAAAAACAGGGCTTAAACTTAAGGCATGATTAATAACCAGGAAGAACAGCCTTTAAACATAAGCATAAAATTCTTTCACAGAAGCAACTTGGGCATATGCCTTGACTTGGTGACAACATAAACACATGGGTATGTGCATATGCCCTTGATCTTGATCTTAGCTTGATAAATCAAACATGAATCTTAACATAAGAGGGCTCAAACTTAAGAGCTAGATGCTCTGATACCATTGTTGGATCCAGCAGGATCAACTAGCTCTAGTTTGAGCCACAAAAGAATAAGATCAGAAATACCTTGGTCTGAAGATGATGCCATGCCTCCTCTTGTTTAATTGCTCACACCAGGATGGAGCAATTTGTGCTAGGTTCTTCCTAGTGCTTTAGTGCTAGCCTGATCGGTGGCTTGTTCTTGAGAGAGAGTGTGTAAGAGAGAAGGCAGAGAGCAGCAGCCATATGTTCTACTCTCTTCTAGGGTCATTTGACCCCTTTATATATGTTTAGCACTATGCACTAGGGGAACCAGCACCGTTGGATCAAAATCGATGTCTCCGATCAAGACAACACATAAGGATAGGTGGCCATTTACTGTAGCACCGCCCTACTGTAGCACCGTCCTACTGTAGCAACCCAAAAAGATCTGACCTAGGAGAGCAGCCTAGATCACCAAAATATCCAACATTTTCTTGTACCCTATTTGCCCTCCGAAGTGAATTCCCTCGCTAGCGATTGACTGTCCGCGGGGTCTGACCAGGTCCGCGTGAAGCGCTATTTTTTCGTTTTTTGACACAATGATGTTCCCTTCCGTGTGGAGATTGACCGGGGAGGGGATGGAACGCTGTCGCGCGGCAGCAGTGCGGTAGAGGGCGGAGCAGCATCGTGTCGTGAGCCCCTAGCGGTTGTGGGTGAGCTGGCAGGGTGGTGAGCTTGCAGAGAGCCGGCCAGCATCGTGGAGGACAGGGAACACGTCGAAGGATGCCAACGTTGACACGGTGAAGGCATGGGACAAGGTGGAAAGCTTCAACTATGTATGGAGAGCCGGCGAGACTGAATGTGGAGGGTGGTTGCGGTGCTTGATTGGGAGCGACCGACATTTTGGGAGATCAAATGTGTTCTGTGTTCTGTTGTAGGAAAAATATGGACCCGATCGCCTTTTGCAAAGAGGAGTCAGGGTTGGATGTAAAATGAGAGGGGGGAGCCGTACCCGTAAAGGCCTGGTGTAGTTGAGCCATTGGAAGTTAGGCTATTTGTTTGTCAATTCCCTTTTGTCTTTTTGTCAACTGAGAAGCTCGCCGTTGGGAGTTGGCCTAGTGTGGTTAATTATGTAGTTTTATTTAAAATTTAACTTAGTTGTACTCACAAACAGCTGCTAACTTGCATCCATCTCCGTCCAACGAAACCGAGATCGGCACATCCTTGTAGATAGATGTATCAGTATCTTATTTTATTTCCTTGTAGATAGATGTGTTAGTTATCGCAATGCTTACTGGGCAAAGTGTTCTTCTTCTTCCCCAATGCAAGTTCGCTCTATAACATGATGATATATCTGTGTCAGTTACTCAAGTGTATCCTTTGCTCTAGTCTAGTTCATATATCTCCCCTACCAGACACTGCTGCATGATTATTTACATCTGCCTGGAATTCCGTACCTTCTTATTTTGAGACACGTTTGCTTCTTTTCATTTCAGGATGTGAAAATAGTTCGATGGGAACTCAAGACTGATTCTCTTGATATTATTAGGATGTCTATTCATGGTTTCAAAACTGTGCTCCGTCGTAGGCGCAGACTTTTCAAAAGAGTGATGTCGCTCCATGTTAATGGTACTCCAGTCACCCAGCTGAATCATGGCCCAAAAGTAATGTCCATTGCTTTGCTTGCCTTATATCCTGTGTGAGGTCAAATTGTTGTTAATTGGGACCTAACAATATCGTTAAATTGATAACTGCAGGAGACCTACCACATTGTTGAGATCACTCTTGATGGCCACGCCGTTTTCCAACTTCTTTTTCGACAGAGTGATGGATATTTAGTTGCATTTCGTCTTCTCAAAAACAAGAAAAACCTACTTGCCTGGGAGGGATGGTTTCATTTCAGTGACCCTGACATCAAGTTACCTCTCTTTTTTGGCGAACGAAGATCAGTGGAGTGGGCTTGTGGCTACCTGACGGCAGATAAGGTGTCTATTTGCAGACACACTATGCATTCCTTAGTGACATGTGTTATGGATTATAAACCAGCAAATTGCACTAAGAAGAGCTTTGGAGGTTATGATAGGGTTATACTGTTTCAAACATGGATGGTATTGCTTGGGGAATGCCAAAGATCTGGCGTATTCGTGGAATTTGTTGAGCTCCACCATGACAGTGAACAGCCGTCTCCAGTTGGTATTGAACTTGAGGATCATCTCCATAGTTGGGGTAATTTCTGTAGGGCTGTCCTACACATATACCTAGCACTTTTGATGAGAGACTATGGAGAACGTGGTTGGGAAAAGGAATTAGAGCTGGCTGAGTCTGAACTGTCACAAGCAGTTCTGGCTGTTACATCTAAGGGTTACGAGCTTATCAACAGGTATATAGTTTACGTCACGAGCCAGATGGTACTGAGACTAATAAAATCAACGGTGAACTCTCCATGCCTCTTCTCTTGGGTACTGAAGTTCATCACTTGTTGCATTTGATAAAGTGCGACAGTGAACTTGTACAGGACATTCACAAGTTGATGAACATTGGGGCATTAGGGATAGAAGCCAGATGCATCACTGCCAGATTCTGGCCCTGATGTTCTCAGTCCAATCTGCTTATCAGATTCAGTTTCTGGGCAGCATCCCTTCAGCGTTGCCCTTGACAGTGGGGGATTCCGATAGTCCACTGAAGTGCCAATTTTGTGCTTGGCTTGCGGCAAAGAACTGCTGTTTGACTTCAGATAATCTTCAGAAGAGAGGCTGGCACTGCAATCCGATCTGCCAGCTATGTTCATTGCAACCTGAAACTGCCCTGCACCTGTTTGCAGCTTGCTCTTATTCAAGGCAGGTCTGGGGCTTGGTCCTGCACAAGCTGGACACCACCCTACCACTCCCCTTGTGGCTGCTTCCTGACCTTCTCCACCCGTTGTTGCTGCTTCTGGCCTGCTCCAATGGTGGTGAGACAATTGTGTTGCTTTTTTTTTGCAGAAGTGTGTAAAGGCACAATTCTTCATCACTGGACCTTGACTTTGGTTCATCATCATCAAGTGCAGCTATCAAATGGACTCTAGTGCAAAAAACAAAAAAGATTATTTCAAGGACTGAACTAGAAGAGAGCTAAAGAAGAAAAGGATCTTTGTGCTAAGAATAGAAGAAAACTAGAGAGCCTGATTACATAGAGACCAGATGAGATCGGGAGAAAAGGAGCCGCAGCCTCCATCTCTTCGTCAGGTTGGCTTCTATCCCTAATCCCCCAACACTCTGCTCAGTTCCAGGCCACCGCCGGCCAGCAGGTGGCGCGTCACCACACCTGCCTCTTTCCACTACTCCTTCACTGACGCTGGGATGCTGCACCGCCGGGACGTCAAGGAAGACACGCCTTCGCAACGCTGAACTGCTGCTGCTATTCTCCAACCATCTGCTGCTGATCTTCCCCAAGAAGAGAACGACCTGAAGCTCTCCATCCTCTACCGTCCCCTGCTGCTGCTATTTCCGTGGTGACCAAACTCACTCTTTCCGGGTCTTCTCCTCTGTTTATCTTCTCTGCCAAGTGAACTGAAACTTTGTAATTCGAGTTTGTGGTCTGTGCCTTCCAAACCATGTGAGAATTGGATACACGTGCAACCTGTTTGTTGACATGCCCCTGTGATGTACTGTTACGTGTACTACTGCGTGATTGAGGTTGTACTGGCAGACAGATTTATCTCCTGATTGTGCGTGGTGAGCTGTGCCTTGGTAATTTTGATTGATTGTGCCAGTCTTGTTAAAATTGACTATATTGTGACAATGATCTAGGACCATGAAGTTTGTAACTTGCTAATTTGGTACGTGTACGACTGCGTGATTGAGGTTGTACTGGCAGACAATGATCTAGGACCATGCAGTTTGTAACTCGAGAGATAATTATTTGCAAAAGCTCTAAACATATATTTACACCGTTTAACAGCGTACCAATGGGGGCTCTGATGTGTGCCTAACCGGTGACCCAGTTGCCACCGTGACCTTCGGTGTGTTCTGATTTTGTGCTAACAAAAAAAATTCGTAGGGACTCAACAATCTGACACTTTTCCCTTATATCACTGGCAGCGCGGCGATCAAAAACAGCTATCTGGGGTTTGCTACAAGTGGCGCACTGCAATAGGGTTGTGCCGCTACAATGTACCAGTGCCGCACCAATAATACTGCGACACTACCGTGAACTTAGCAGTGGCGCACCATTTCAAACAGGGGTGGGTTAGGATTTTGGGGACCACTTACTAGTAGCACGGTAAATACAAAGCCCGGACCTTATGCGCCCGGACCCAATCCCGGCCGGACGATACGGATGGAGATTCGCGCATGGCTGTCTTGCAAAAAGGACCCTCCACATTCCGCTAATCAGGACCAGTCCCAAGAAACAGAGGTATAAATTGCCCAACTCGGGCCAGAAACCCTAAAAAAAATCCCCATCCTCCAATCCAGCCGCCGTCCTCTCCTCCCAGAGGCCAGAGGTGCCCTCCGCCCATCTCTTCGCCACCTCGCGGCGGCCGGACGGCGCGGCCGCTCACCCGCCGCCGCTAGCGTCGCCGTATCGGCGGTCGTCGGACGGGAGCTCCAGCGCGAGATCCACGGGCGGGGCCGTCGGCCTCCACACCGGCGGACGGGAGCTCCGGCGCGAGAGCCACGGGCGGGGCCGTCGGCCTCCACACCGGCGGACGGGAGCTCCGCCGCGAGAACCACCTCGCCAAATCTGCCTTTTTTATTTTGTGATTTCGATATTTGTCCTTTTTTTGGTGGATTTTTTTGGATACTCACACGAAAATGAAGATTGTGAATGGATCCCCTCTGCTTCCTGTATGAATCTTGTACGAATTTGGTGGAACCTTTTTGTATGGGTGCATGTTACTTACACTGATGTACATATGTGAAGATCTGCAGAGATTTCTTGTATATTTAGCAGGAAAGGTTAAGTTCTTTGACTACCTGGAATGGATCCTTTTTGTTCCGTGTATGTATCGTGCACTGATTTCTTGGATATCTACCAGGAACCGTGAAGATCTTTTATGCCTATGTAGATACTCATCTTCAAATTCTGAAGAACTTTAGAATGACAATAATAGATCCGTATAAAAACTTTTAAAGAACTTTGTAAAAACATCACCAAATCTGAAGAACTTTATAGTCACCCAAATGGATCCACACCTCAGTTGTGAAGAACTTCATAACAGCAGCAAGGGTCTGTGAAATCGAATTTTATAAGTTGTAGGATCTTTTTGCAAAAATGAATCACCAATCTTGATGCAATGGAGGGTTGGAGATAAGGTGCTGGCGCCATAAGGTCCTGGCGAAATTCGCACCCCTAGTAGCACCATATCTTAAATTTTGGGCTACGAATGCATCGGTGCGGACACACCGGTCAATTTGGGCTGGGCCTCGGCCTGGAGGCAAGCCATTTTTTTTTACCGCATATGCTTTTGACTTTTGATCCCTTTACATCGGGCCGCTGGAGATGTCTTATGAAAGTTTTCTTTTCCAACGTCCCTAACTCCAGCGGCACGAGTTTGGGCCAGCTCGAGCATGCCTGTGGGTCGGGCCTAGGCCAAAGATTTAGGCCCGACGGTCAGGCCAGGGCTTGAGAAATACATCAAATAGGGAAGAGGTCCGGCCCAAGGCCTAGCTGTCTTTTGCTGTGATGGGCCTGGCTTGGGCCGAGATATTAGGCCCAACGATCAGGCTAGGCTAGGCCTAGGTTTTTTACGTCAGGCTTTGTTAGGTCCGAAGCCCGTCCCGACCCGACCCGAACAATGCCTACTGCCTAGGTATAATCTCACTCTTCTTTTACAAGGTGTGCACAACATGTGCACCAGGTGATAACTTGTTGATGGCTGGTGGCGAGACTTTGTTTTTTGACAACTTAATACCTCTTTATTCATTCAAAATAAGTGTTACTATATCAGGTCAGATTTAATTGACACTGGTAGAAAAACAGGCTTCCGGTGAGCCCCATAAGTCGCGAAGCTATAGGAACCGTGACTAATGGGACCTTTAGTCGCGGTTCGGGAGGCGAACCGCGACCAAAGGCCTGGGCCCAGGGCGCTCGGTGGCCAGCCGGTGCACGTGGGGGTCTTTAGTCGCGGTTGGCCTGGCCAACCGCGACTAAAGGTGCCGGAAGGCCTTTAGTCGGGGTTGGGGAGGCCAACCGGGACTAAAGCCCCTCCCCTATATATACCCATCCAGCAGCCAACACTTAGCCATTTGGAGCCATTCTCTTCACAAACTTCACAAGTGGGTGTTAGGTTTGCTTTTGGTTCCTCTTATGCACATAAGGTGTTTGATGAAATGCCCCAAGAGCATGAAACAAACATGATATGAAGTGTTGGAGCCACACTTGAGCTTTCTCATTTATTTTTTCCTCCTCGATCGCGGTTAGCAACTTGAACCTTTGATGTGTCGTTGATAAAATATGCATGTGTGTGTAGTTCATTGTTTAATTTATATTGTTTGTAGCTAGTTAGTTTAACAAATGCATGATGGTTAATTATATATTTTATATTATAATAATGCAGATGAATCGACAATGGATGTACGGTAACCGACTCTCCGGCGAGTTCGGTACGGGTTTGAAAGATTTCCTCGTAGTGGCTAATGCGAACAAGCGTGGGGTTTTGTTATCTGTCCATGTGTTAACCGTAAGAATCGGAAGGGTTACTCTTCCTCAAGAGATGTTCACATGCACCTGCTTCGGCACGGTTTCATGCCAAGCTATAATTGTTGGACCAAGCATGGAGAAAGAGGGGTTATAATGGAAGAAGATGAAGAAGGGGATGATTTCATCGATGAAAGCTATCTTGCTCATTTCGGTGATACTTTCATGGAGGATCTTTGAAGGTGAAGGGGAAGGTGAAGGGGAAGGTGAAGAAGAGGCACGTGATGATCCCGTTGATGATCTTGGTCGGACCATTGCTGATGCACGGAGACGTCGCGAAACCGAAAAAGAGAGGAAGAATTTGGATCGCATGTTAGAGGATCACAGGAAGGCGCTGTACCCCGGATGCGATGATGGTCTGAAAAAGCTGGGCTGCACACTGGATTTGCTGAAATGGAAGGCACAGGCAGGTGTAGCTGACTCGGCATTTGAAAACTTGCTGAAAATGTTGAAGAATATGTTTCCAAAGAATAACGAGTTGCCCGCCGATACGTACGAAGCAAAGAAGGTTGTCTGCCCTCTAGGTTTAGAGGTTACGAAGATACATGCATGCATCAACGATCGCATCCTCTACCGCGGTGAATACGAGAATTTGAATGAATGTCCGGTATGCACCGCATTGCGTTATAAGATCGCAGGCGGTGACCCTGGTGACGATGTTGAGGGCCGAAAACCCAGGAAGAGGGTTCCCGCCAAGGTGATGTGGTATGCTCCTATAATACCACGGTTGAAACGTCTGTTCAGAAACAAAGAGCATGCCAAGTTGTTGCGATGGTACAAAGAGGACCGTAAGTCGGACGGGGAGTTGAGACACCCCGCAGATGGAACGCAATGGAGAAAGATCGACAGAGAGTTCAAAGATTTTGCAGCTGACGCAAGGAACATAAGATTTGGTCTAAGTACGGATGGCATGAATCCTTTTGGCGAGCGAGCTCCAGCCATAGTACCTGGCCGATGACTCTATGCATCTACAACCTTCCTCCTTGGTTGTGCATGAAGCGGAAGTTCATTATGATGCCAGTGCTCATCCAAGGTCCGAAGCAACCCGGCAACGACATCGATGTGTACCTAAGGCCATTAGTTGATGAACTTTTACAGCTGTGGGGCAGACCTGGTGTCCGTGTGTGGGATGAGCACAAAGAAGAGGAATTTGACCTACGAGCGTTGCTTTTCGTAACCATCAACGATTGGCCTGCTCTTAGTAACCTTTCGGGACTGTCAAATAAGGGATACAATGCATGCACGCACTGCTTACATGAGACTGAAAGTGTACATTTGCCAAATTGTAAGAAGAACGTGTACCTTGGGCATCGTCGATTTCTTCCGAAAGGTCATCCAGTAAGAAAGAAAGGCAAGCATTACAACGGCAAGGCAGATCACCGGCCGAAGCCTGCGGAACACACTGGTGCTGAGGTATTTGATATGGTCAAGGATTTGAAAGTCATCTTTGGAAAGGGTCCTGGCGGACAATCAGTTCCGAAGGGAGCTGACAGGCACGCAGCCATGTGGAAGAAGAAATCTATATTCTGGGAGCTAGAATATTGGAAAGTCCTAGAAGTCCGCTCTGCAATCGACGTGATGCACGTTACGAAGAATATTTGCGTGAACATCCTAAGCTTCTTGGGCGTGTATGGGAAGTCAAATGATACAAAGGAAGCACGGCAGGACCAGCAAAGTTTGAAAGACCCTGATGACCGGCATCCGGAACGGTTTCAAGGTCGTGCCAGCTACGCTCTGATGTGGCGGTGGCGGTGGTGGTGGTGGTGCTTCACCTACACCTCCTTCACGTCAGCCGACGCTGCCCCCCAATTCACCTCCGGCGGGTAAGCAGACGCCGCCCCCCAGTCCTCGTCCGGCGGGTGATCAGACACCGCCCCCCAATCCACCTCCGGCGAAGAAGCAGAAGCAGTCCTGGGTTATTAACCCGGACCCTTATGTACCTAGAACCACAAAGATACCAGAGCCATCACTGAAGCCTCTCCCCACAAGGCCTTGGGAACGTAGTGCCGAGGAAGTCGACGCACACGCGGCTGCTGATTATGAGAAATGGAAGGCGGACTGCAAGAAGAAAAGAGAGCCCGAGCCCAAGCAAGTATTTTCTGACAAGGAAAAGAGCTGGGCTAAGTCATTTTTGAACACACCGTCCCAAGCCACGAAGAATCTGCCTGACGACTATTTACGTGAACTTCGTAGGCAAGCACTCGCGTTCAAGAGGAACCAAGAGTTGGCGGAGAAGAAAGCCTTGGAGGAGGCCGAGAAAAAATTAGAAAGGGGGAAAGAAGTTGCCCAGCTCGGGGAACAAAGTAAACAATTGATCGCCCCGCTCATAGTGCAAGCCGCCGGTCCGGATGCCCCCGATATCATAGCAGCTGCGGCAAAGACATGGATTGACTTGTAACGAGTGCCAGAGAACAAGCGGCCGACTTAGGTATCACTCTTCGTGCACTGTTAGGCCTTGATGAGGCGCCAATGAAGGACGTAGTATTTCATATGTGAAGAATGGCCCTCTCGTCGAGCCTGCGCAGGAAGAGGATCTACCTCGACAAATGAAAGGTCTGCTAAATTGGTACAAGGGTTACATAAAACTTAAAAACGCCAAAGACTATATTTATGCGGAAGTTAGATATGAGCATCACTTCAAACATTACTATATAACAATTCATCGGAGTGAATTGTTCCAGCTGTTCAATCTGCGCAAGCTCGATAAATCTATCATCAGTTGCTACGTTCTGTAAGTGATTTATTAATTTCTACCCCATCTCGTTCATTGCCTGCACTATATATATATATATATTGTCCTAACTATCTTGTTGTGTACGCTATTATGCAGAATGAAGAAGCGGGAAATGCGAATAAGGAACATCCATGATGTTGGGTTCATTGACCCACAAATCGTTAATTCATATGTGTTAGAACACCACCCCGCCGACGTGGAGGATGACCTGTGGCGGTTTTTTAGAAAACAGAAACTCAAAAGTGATATTCTATTTCCTTACCATTTTGGGTGAGTGTTTCTGTCTTGAGCACATTCTCTTTTGTTTACTCCATGCATGGTATGTGGCTAATCGATGAGTTATGCATGACTGTGCATGTATCGTGTCCGCAGGTTCCACTGGATTCTTATGGTAATTCAATTTCACACCTCCACAGTTCTCGTCCACGACTCTCTGAATATGGATCCGGCGCTTTGGGCCGACATGAGAAAAATGATGCAAAAGTAATTATTTTCATTCATTTACGCTCTATATCGATCGGCCTATTTCGTTCATCATTTCCTAATATCAAGTAACTAATTAATAACTCTCTTGTTCATTTAATTTTCTTTGCCTCGTAGGGTTTGGAGACGGTTCGTAGATCAAAAGGTCGGTGAATTCAAAAAAGAGCTACAATTTAAATTGGCAGTGCGGACGACTGGGGATATTCAGCCACCGGGGACCAATCTATGTGGATACTATGTTTCTGAGATGATCCGTAGATACACCAATGAGCGGGACCAGCAGTGTGAGAACAACATCATGAGGAATAACCTCCGGAAGACGCTTAGTCCAGAAGCTCGCTTCCGACCACTTCAAGAGGAACTAGCTGGATGGTTGGCGAGGGAAGTCATCGATCCTAGAGGAGAACACTATTACGATGACGTAGAACTTCATATGCACTAAATTATGGATGGAAACTTGTTCAAAATTGTATATGGTCATCCGATATTGAATATATATTGTATATTCCTCTTGAATTCTTTTTGGTTCTAATTTCAAATTTGTTTGAAATTGTACATTCATATGCATGTATGTAGTACCGTAGAATATGTGAAACTCCTTCAAAATTAAAACCCAAAAGAAATAAAATAATACAAATTAAAAAGAAACCAGATTTAGGGGAGGGGGGCTAAACCCTAAACCTGCGGAGGCCTTTAGTCGCGGTTGGCCGAAGAACCGCGACTAAAGGTCCTCCTCCCCTGGCGCTCGCACTGCGGCCCACGTGGACGGGCCTTTAGTCGCGGTTCGTAAGGAACCGCGACTAAAGGGGGGGGCCTTTAGTCGCGCTACTTTGGTCGCGGTTGCGCAACCGCGACTAATGGCAGTTGCGAACCGCGACCAAAGGCCCTTTTTCCACCAGTGTGACGTGGGTAACTGCACTGCATGCATATATTTAGTACAATGCGCGCGTCAATCTTTTTCGACCGGAGGTAGTACATCTTTAATCAAAAGAGATGCAATATTAGTAGGGGGTTTCTCCATCCAAATACTAGGATTAGAAAACCTAGCCATACGGGCTGGTGGCGAGACTTTACTCGTGGTCGTGAATACTAAGAGCATCTCCACTCGTGTCTTCCAAACTGTTCCCCAAAGGGATTTGGGTCGCGTCGGATAAAAAATCGTTCTTAGCCGCGCGTCCAAATGCCTTTTTGTCCAGCGCGGCCCAATACGATGTCCGACGCCCCGAGCACGTCCCCACTATAGGGGACGCTCCGGGCACGCCGGACACAACGAAATGAGAGGCGAGGAGGCGCGGGCCCGACGCATCAGCGGCTCAGACGCTCAACCGCCGCCTACGTAGCGACGATGTAGTTTCCGGGAAGGGGAACATCGCATTGGCAACCGCGTCGACCGACGCACCAACCGCCGGAATGGAGGGCGAACTCCTCGGAAGAGCAACCGCCTCTCTCTTCGACTTCTGCGTCGCCGTTCATCCGCGCTCAATAAGACCCGTACGTAGACGCTTTCGGATCTTCAACTGGCCGCCATTCATCCAAGCTTCTCACGATGAGCTAAATCTCTGGCCTTCCATCTGACACCGACAACGAGGGCAAGTCTCCAGGATGGCGCCATTGGTGGGACAGAGTCCGGACGGCCAGCAGCGGCGATGATTCCCCGCCACCACTGGACAACGCGGAGGAATGACATGCCGTGGAGGAGGAGGCGGAGGAGGAAGGGTCTGAGGAGGCGACGACGACGCACTACTAGATATCTCCTTTTAGCCGAGGGTCAAATTACCGTCGGATATTTTAGTTCACCCTCGGATACAATTATATCCAACGGTTCACCGTCGGTAATCTCCCGTCGGCTTTGCTCGGTCGGCCATTACACAAATAGCCGATGGTACGCTTGGCTAATATCTTTTCCCACGGTAATAAATCGACGGTGATCCATCGGACATGTTCTAGTCACCATCCACCGGTTCCCCATGCATCATGTTTATATTAACCGAGAGTTTTTATCTCCCGTCGGTTACTAGGGTTAATGCAAATGGGGGTCGCTATAGATGAAAGGCTGGTCAACCGTCTAAAATATAGGCCCATTTTATTTTTCTTATTCATTCTTCCTTTATTTCAGCTCTTGTTGCCATCTTTCAGCTATGTCCCACAAGATTTGTTCGTCCCCGTTGTTGTGTTTCCATTTATTCCAGCTCGTGTCTCCTAATATTTCATACATATCGGAGAAATACCGAATATTGAGAAACAGAGAACGTTCATATCAGCCAAATAAATTATTACAGAGACTTCACACACTGCAATTAACAATTAACACAATGTGATCTCAATTACAAGATCCATCACGTCCAAGTCGCGTAGAAGCGACCTTTGACTGGATCTGGCGAAGGCAAGCCCGTGGAGGATTGATATACAGTGGTAGACGACTAGCTTTGGCTCCTTCCAGCAGGGACTGAGGGCATCTCCAACCGCGCGACCCAAACCGCGCCCGCGCGTCCGGATGGATCGAGCCGGACAAAAACACGGCACAGCGCGGGGACGCACCGCAAAAGCGGACGGCCGCGACGTCCGGAACGACGCAAACCCGGCCCAAATCTGGGCTAGGTTTGCGTGGCCGCGGATGGCACGCGCCGTCCGCTAGCGTCCGGGCGCTGGTCGCCTCGTCTCCCTGGGGCCCACCTGTCGGTGACCAGGGGAATCTATTAAATGGGGACTGGAGGGGATCTGGCCCTCCACTCCAGTCCCCACTCCACTTCCCGCAGCGAAACCGCCGCCATGGCCAAGCGACGGTTCGCCAACGACGACGAGGCGAGCAACAGCCGCCGTCGCCCGCCGGCGCTGCGGGCTGCGGGAAGAAACCGAGGCGGCCTCCACATCGGAGTGGCCGCCCGCGGCGGTGCGGCATTGCCGCAACCGCCGCCTCTCCTGCTCGAGCCGAAGCCCGAGTCCTCAGAGGAGGACCCGGACCTCCGCGCCGCGCTGATGATCTCGGTGGCGGAGGAGGAGGCGAAATGGCCGCACCTCCATGCGGCCATTCGCACCTCCGAGATGGAGGAGGCGGCCCGGCGGGAGGTCGAGGAGGCGGAGGGCTGGGAGCTCTACGCCCAGGCCCGCCAGGCGCGACGGGAGGAGGAGGAGGCGGCGCGGCGGGAGGAGGCCAGGCGCCGCGCCGACGAGAGCGCCGCCGGAGCAGCGGCGGAAGGAGGACAGGCGCCGCGCGGAGCAGCGGCGGCGCCAGGAGGCCAGGCGCCGCGACTGGCAGGAGAGGAGCAGCGCCTCAGGGAGGAGGCGTTGCTCCGTGCGCCGCCGCAGCCTCGGGTGGCTCCGGACCCCCACTCGGCCTGGGAGGAGGCCCTGTGGTCTCCGTGGTCGGAGTCCCCGGCGCGGTCCAGCCACAACAGCGCGTTGCCGCCCGGGGACGTCGTCCACGACGACGACGTCGCCGACGACGCCAACATGGGCTAGGCGGCGCACCGGCGGCCACCGCGCCGCCGACCAAACCCTAATAGAGGGTTTTTATATTAGTTTAAATTTAAAAGCCCATATAGGGGCTTCTTTTGTTAGTTTTATTTGCCCAAAATAGGGCTATGTACAAATTTGCCCAAAATAGGGCATATGTTCAATGAAATTTCGTTTAAATTCGCATTTTTTTTTTGTTTTCGTGTTTCTCCGGTTATGCGATGCGTCCGCGTGTTGGGCGCAACGCGCGACCCAAACGGACACGCGGACGCGAGCCGCTGTCCGTGTGTCCGCTCGGCCACCCAAACGGCCCAAACCGGACGGCCCAGCGCCGTCCGTTTGGGTCGCGCGGTTGGAGATGCCCTGACCTCCGGATCCGGTGCCTCAGGGACGCACAGGTGGCCTGCTCAGCTCGCTCTCGTAGTTGTCCTCACCACATCCTATAGAGAAACGGAAACAGGGAGGAGGCGCTGCTCCGTGCGCCGTCGCAGCCTCGGGTGGCTCCGGACCCCCACTCGGCCTGGGAGGAGGCCCTGTGGTCTCCGTGGCCGGAGTCCCCGGCGCGGTCCAGCCACAACAGCGCGTCGCCGCCCGGGGACGTCGTCCACGACGACGACGTCGCCGACGATGCCCACAGGGGCTAGGCGGCGCACCGGCGGCCACCGCGCCGCCGACCAAACCCTAATAGAGGGTTTTTATATTAGTTTAAATTTAAAAGCCCATATAGGGGCTTCTTTTGTTAGTTTTATTTGCCCAAAATAGGGCTATGTACAAATTTGCCCAAAATAGGGCATATGTTCAATGAAATTTCGTTTAAATTCGCATTTTTTTTTGTTTTCGTGTTTCTCCGGTTATGCGATGCGTCCGCGCGTTGGGCGCAACGCGCGACCCAAACGGACACGCGGACGCAAGCCGCTGTCCGTGTGTCCGCTCGGCCACCCAAACGGCCCAAACCGGACGGCCCAGCGCCGTCCGTTTGGGTCGCGCGGTTGGAGATGCCCTGACCTCCGGATCCGGTGCCTCAGGGACGCACAGGTGGCATGCTCAGCTCGCTCTCGTAGTTGTCCTCACCACATCCTATAGAGAAACAGAAACAGGGAGGAGGCGCTGCTCCGTGCGCCGCCGCAGCCTCGGGTGGCTCCGGACCCCCACTCGGCCTGGGAGGAGGCCCTGTGGTCTCCGTGGCCGGAGTCCCGGCGCGGTCTAGCCACAACAGCGCGTCGCCGCCCGGGGACGTCGTCCACGACGACGACGTCGCCGACGACGCCCACAGGGGCTAGGCGGCGCACCGGCGGCCACCGCGCCGCCGACCAAACCCTAATAGAGGGTTTTTATATTAGTTTAAATTTAAAAGCCCATATAGGGGCTTCTTTTGTTAGTTTTATTTGCACAAAATAGGGCTATGTACAAATTTGCCCAAAATAGGGCATATGTTCAATGAAATTTCGTTTAAATTCGCATTTTTTTTTTTCGTGTTTCTCCGGTTATGCGATGCGTCCGCGCGTTGGGTGCAACGCGCGACCCAAACGGACACGTGGACGCGAGCCGCTGTCCGTGTGTCCGCTCGGCCACCCAAACGGCCCAAACCGGACGGCCCAGCGCCGTCCGTTTGGGTCGCGCGGTTGGAGATGCCCTGACCTCCGGATCCGGTGCCTCAGGGACGCACAGGTGGCCTGCTCAGCTCGCTCTCGTAGTTGTCCTCACCACATCCTATAGAGAAACGGAAACAGAGATACTGATAATAAAGTCTGAAATAAACCTTGTATTCATAGAGGGGGTTGGAATGAAACCCTATACTCCTAATCCCGGAAATCATCACCCTAAACTTCTTGTTCCCGGTCTATTTTTGCCTTTGTGTAGTTCCCAAACAAGGATACTGTGACGTGGCCAGGAAGTCCCATATCTCTCTCGTTGACATCATCAGTCGCTCTATCTCTTTCTCGAAATCGTTGTGTAGCATGGCAGGGCCACTCAAAATCGTGCCCTGGAGCTCGCCGGCGTAGCCTGCAGCAGGACGCGCGACCGGTAGCTCGACCCCGCGGTCTATAGCACGGGGCCCACATATCAGTGACACAAGGGGGGGTTATGATAAAAGTACCCCCCAACTGGGGGGGTTATCATCAATTTTACCATAGCACGGCGCGTGACCGGGAGCTCCACGGCGCGGCCTGCAACACAGAGCACGACCGGGAGCTTAACATCGCGGCCTGCAGCACGCCGCGCGAACGGGAGCTCGACTGCGTGGCCTGCAGCATGGCGCGCGACCGCGAGCTCGACGGCGTGGCCAGCAGCACTGCGTGCGCTCGACGGCGCGGCCTGCAGCATGGCGCGCGACCACGAGCTCGACGACGTGGCATGCACCACTGCGCGGACGGGTCTCGACTCTCGACAGCGCGGCCTGCAGCACGGCGCGCGACCGGGACCTATACGGCGCGGCCTGCAGCACAACGCGCGAACGGGAGCTCGATAGCGCGTGGCCTGGACCTCGATCGATGGTGCGGCCCGCAGCCCGGATCACGACCTAGAGCTTGGCGATGTGGCATGCAATGCAACCCTATGTGTGACCTGCAGCGTGGCGCACAACCTACATCCCGGCGGCACGCGGCCTCCAGCTCGCTCAGTTTTCTTCCACCTCGCGCTGACAAGTTCGCCGACCGTCAGTGTGACTTTGAACCGTGCTGGTCAGGTTCACCTTTGGCAGCGGAGACGCCGAGCAAAACAACGGTGATCACAGTGCAGCAGAAGTTCGGCTATGGCCTGCAAGGATGACAAAGGGGAAAGGGCAGGCTCGCCGATAGAATCATTTGAGTCCGCGATCCTGGTGTTGACTTGTGCCACGTCTGCAAATCCCGGTGCAAACAAGCTTCGTGCAAGTAAATACCGGGAACCCGGAAGTCTAGGGTGCTGATTCGTGGGATTAGGAGTATAGGGTTTGATTTGGCTACCCTCTACAAATACAGGGTTTATTTCAGACTTTACTCAAAACGAATAGAGAGAGAGCCGGGAAGGAGAATGTCAGGAATCCAGGCATGCTAATTAAGACTTGTCGTTGTGACCGCTGCACGGCACGCTATATTAGTACCAATGGGAATCTGCTTCAAATTATAAGATCAGACAACGATCAATTAGTAGTTGGAAAAGATGAAACCGATCTACTCCGTATCTATGTAGATCAAGATGAGATGCAGATTGATTAGCTATTTGAAAAGTTCCATGTGCCAGACCATTCCGCTTGCATGCAGCGCCATGACAGACTTAGAGCATCTCCAGTCGCGTCCCTCAAAAAACGTCCGGCACAAATGATTTGGGGCACGTTTAGGATCGCGCCGGACAAAAAGAGATCAAAAATCTGTACATAAAAGAGACCCTTTTCAGCCGCGTCCCTCAAACAGCGTCCGGATGCATGCATTTTAATAGAAGGGACCACCCCATGTGGGAAAAGTAGGTGACAGAAAGTGTGGGGAAAGAGAATGGCATGTGGGGACGCCGGACACAAAATGAGGCGCTATTTAGCTTTGGGGGACGCGACTGGGACGCGATTTTCTCCATTTCTTGTCCGCCGTCCCCCAAACGTCGTTTGGGGGACGCGACTGGAGATGCTCTTAGAGATACAAACCACGGACGGAGATTAATAGAAACGAGATTACCTCGCTGGAGGATCTGGAGACTCGGCGTGCTCCGGCCTCGGCGCCATCCTCTATCCAGTGGGCACCTACGCACTGGCGGAGCTTCGTTGGGGCCAAACCGGGCCGTGGCCCGCCCAGCTTTTTTGCAAAATATTCAACTCCTATAAGGCCCATCCTAGCCCGTGAGCACACAACAGCCTGCCCTTCCACCCAGCCACAGTCCACGGAGATGTTCCTGCGCTCGACTATCTCTGTCAGTCTGTCTGCATTCCCCTCTCGAAAGAACTCTACACAGGCAGCGGCCATTGGGATGGCGGCCACACGTGTTTAGACAAGGAAATGAGGGGATTTGGGGGGCAATTGGAGGAGGGCAGAGGAGGCAGCAGCGCCGCGTGCAGCTAGCGTGTCCAGGGCACCACTGCTGCAACCTGTAGGTGCGGCCGCATCGCAAGGGTCCGATGCGTCGGCACCGGCCGGAGGTTCAGCAGCCGGCAAGCGACCGAATCAGGCCCTACTCCTTTCCAATTTTCTATCCAGATGTATTACTTCTTTCTTTCCCTGTTTTTTTTTTTTGGTAAGGAGTAGCAATTTCATAGCATGGGATGGCGGAATGTTTAGGTTTTCTTCAAATTGCAGCAGCCATGAGAAAAACCACTTAGAGAAGAATTGACTTTGTCTTGGAAATAAAAGAAATGAAATCAGTGAAGTTAAAGAAAAAGAGAAGAAGACGATACTTCAGCACTACATTTGCTCGTTAGTCGGTACTCTTCCAGTTTCTCTACAAGCGCTGAACATGTATTTCCTAGTATGAAGATTTTTTTTTGAGGTATCCTAGTATGAAGATTATTAAAGCAAGCCTGCACAACAAGATGGAAGATGTCAATCTTGCTAATAACCCGTTAGTTCACATAGAGTGTGATATTTTGGAGGAATCAACTATGATGATGCCATTTCAGATTTCAAAAGCATCAAAGATTGGGCAGCTGACCTGTAATATGTATCTCCATACTTAAACCCATCTAATATCTAGCTTATTTTGGTATACCTTCTGATTTTATGTAACCAATGGGAACAATGAAATTTGATCAATAACTAGTGAAGCGTTGTGTTTCGCAACAAAAAAATTTGTGTTTATTTTAGCTTGGCCCGCCCATGATTTCTTGTCAAGCTCCGCCACTGCACCTACGTACGGTCCATCAACTTGGTGTCTTGATCACGCTTTTGGTTCAGCTTCTCGCGCGAATCAGTTCAACTTCGCCGACCTCGAGCGCGAGACGCTGGAACACATGGAGGAAGAGTGCGCTCCTCTGCCAATGTCCTGCACACCGACGACCGCTCGCCTCCTGCCCCTGGGCTCGATCAACATGTGCGTCGCGAGAATGGTATAGCACAGTATCGTCGGCAGATCGCAGGAGAAAATAATGGGAGGGATCGTGAGTAGTTTTTTTAAACTGAAGGCCTAAGCCCTGCTTTATAAATTAATAAAGCACCAAGAGAATCATACATAGTCAGGATACATAACGAGCAAACGCTCCCACACTACACAGCACGAAACACAGGTCCCCAGACCTACCCATAGCTAAGGTTCAAGATGACAACAACATAAGATAGAAACAAGGTTCAGCACAACAACCGGCACCATCCCCCTGGTACAAGGTAGAAAGAAGAAACAAGACGGCATCAGGGGCCGTCGACGCCGCCAGGTCCGCATGCATCCGCCGAAGAGAATCCATCGCCGCATCCACGAGTCCTCTATCCTTCCACTTCACCAGCATCCGCCATTGCTGCATGTAGATGGTCATTTTGAACAAGGCATCAGCTGGTTTGCCAATAAGAACTCTTTTCATAGTTAGCTTATTACGGATATTCCATAAGGTCCAAGCTAACGCCGCGAAGGAGAACCAAACTACTCGTCTATACGGCCCGGTCAAACCATGAGAGATAGCAAGGAAATCGCCTGCCCCTGCAGGGTTCCAGGAGCAATGCAGGAGCTCCCTGACTCCCGCCCATAGGAAGCGCGCCAGTGGACATGTGAAGAAGATGTGATCACAGTCCTCAGGCTCACCACACAGAGAGCAAAGCCCATTAGACGGGCCTCTCCGCTTGGCCACCTGCAAAGAGCAAGGCAGTTTACCCCAGAGGAGTTGCCACAGGAATACCCTTATCCTCGGTGGCACCCTCGTCCGCCAGACCTCCCTAAAGTGCGTAACCGCCGCGCCCTGCGACAGCCGGCAGTACAGAGACTTAGCAGAGAAGTCGCCTGAAGCCTCCAAGCGCCAAGAAACCACATCGTCATCAGCACTGGCCTGGGTGAAATCTAGCTCCCTCGTGAGATTGTCCCATTCCACCGACTCCGCGAGGGAAAAAGGACGCCTAAACCTCAAGCGCCAACCCGGGCCATCCCTGGCCCCCAACACCGTAATGAACGGTGAGTCACAACAGCTGAAAAGCACCGGATATCTGTCCCTGAGCGGAGCGGTGCCCAGCCACCAATCCAGCCAGAAGAACGTCTGTTTCCCGTTACGGACGCTATGCTTCGCGCCCAGTTTAAAATACCACTTGACTCTCTGGATCGAGTTCCAAAATTGTGATCCCTTGGTAGGCACCAGCGGCGAGAAGAGATCATGCTCCCCAAGGTACTTTGCTCTAATCAGATCAGCCCAAAGCCCATCTGCATTGTGGTAGAGTTTCCACACCCATTTAAGCATGAGCGCAATGTTCATATGCCTGGTGTTGAGGATACCCAAACCCCCAACCTCCTTTGGCCGGCACACCGTCGCCCAGTCGACCATGTGGTATTTGCGCTTATCCCCCACCCCTTCCCAAAAGAAGCGGGAGCGCACCTTGTCAAAAGCCACATGCGTTGAGTCAAAGAGCATAAACAAGCTCATAGCAAACAACGGAAGGCTTGACAAGCAAGAATTCGTCAGCTCCAGACGTCCCGCTGAAGCCAAAAAGATACCCTGCCAAGGATCCACCCGTTTGGCCACTTTCGCCGTCAAGAAATCCCAGTCCGAGGCGCGCAGCGTTTTGTTGCTCAAAGGTAATCCCAGGTACTTAATGGGAAATCTCCCCAAACGGCAGTTAAGGAGCCGAGCCACCAGCTCCTGTTCCTGAGGTGTGGTCCCAACCACGACAACCTCACTTTTAGCAAGGTTGATCTTAAGGCCGGACATCAGCTCAAAACTAATCAAAACGAGCTTTAGATTGGCAATACCCTCATCTGACGGCTCAATCATCACCATAGTGTCGTCGGCATATTGCAAGTGGGTGACTCCCCCAGGAATCAAATGCCGCACCAGCCCCAAAATGTGTCCAGCCTCCTTAGCCCGCGACAGCATGGCCGCCAAGGCGTCGACCATGAAGTCAAAGAGGATGGGAGACAACGGGTCTCCCTGCCTGATGGATCGTGAGTAGTGGAGGCGGCGGTTTGTTTTCCGTCGACGTGCCCAAATATCCCGCGCCATGGGAATTAAATAAATTTTGACCATATGCGCGCGTGCGTGCGCACTGCATTCGTCGCCAGAAATTCAGATTGATGGATTGATGCATTCGTTGCACAGTATCGTAGGCTTTGCGAAAATTAAAATGAATAGATTGATGGATTGGCGAAAATATTTTACCTAGGATGACTAGTCGGATAGTACTAATCTCCTTCGATATTTTATGCTTATAACCGATGGTCACAATAAAACAGTAGTGTATTAGATTGCATAGCCGAGAGTTAGCTTTTCCCTGTCGGCTATGCAACTTAATACCCAACCGTGAATGTAGAGCCCTCGGGTATTCTTTCTCACCGTCGGGCATTTGGATAAATAGTCGAGGGTTAGACTGTCCCCGTCGGGCAATGGGATTTACCGTCAGGTAGTACTAGTCATACCCGAGAGGTTTTCAATTACCGTCGGGCATGAATTTTACCGTCGGTTATTAGTGGTTAGCCGACGGTCCGTCGGTTATTACAATACACCGTCGGAAATTAGGGGATTTCTAGTAGTGGCGGCGGCCCGTGCGAAGACGGAGGCGGACACGAAAGCGAAGGCCAAGGCCAAGAAGCAGCCGGCGAGCACCGGCGATGACGAGGACACAAGTTCCTCCGACGCGTTGACCGACACCGCCTCTTTGGAAGAGGTGACGAGCAGGAAGCGCCACCATGCTGAGGACGACGAGGCGGGGCCATTAAAGAAGAAGTAGTAGTTTAAATTTTTTACATGTAATTTCATTATGTTTTTTTGAAGTTTTTATATGTAATTTGTTTATGTTGCACCGATTTGAGTATTAGTAAAGAGTTTTCTTCTATCAATTAAAATTAATTTTTAAGTTTTGGGGGCGCGTTTGAGGGACACGGCTGGGGAGCGACGTCCTCCAAACGCGGCACGAACAAAACAGGTACCCAAACGCTCGATCCGGCTCCGTTTGGGGGACGGTTTGGGGGACGCGACTGGAGATAGCTGTGTTTGGTTGTTGCCCACACTAGCCCTATCGAATAATTGGCAAGAGTTGGCTGCCAATTTTTTTGGTTAAGGAATCCTTTACCCACATTTAGCCAACTATTTGGCAATAATTTGTGAGTGAGAGGGTTGGACATGTATTGGCAGGCAGCCAATATTTTCGCTACAAATAACCATAATTTGATGGGCAACACATTTTTTGGCGGGGCTACTTGAAAAACCAAACCACAATTTGATGGGCAAAGTCATGTTGCTCGAGTCAGAGCCATGTTTTCATAGTTCCTTGAACAGCATAGACGTTTGTTTCCTCCCCAACTGTACGTACGGATGATCCATTGGTCCTGCCATTTGCATACCGCCTCATTTTTTTTCTAACGGAGTACCGCCTATTAGTTACAGTTAATCAATAAACTTATTTCTTATGTGACTGAGATATATAACGTTTTACCATAATGAGAAAACCTCATATTCATCATGCATTTATGGAAAGGATCTATGAAATAGGGAGTACTAATTACTAAACAAGTCAATAAATGAATAAATGGGATCTTGTAGAGCAA
Organism: Lolium perenne; assembly: GCF_019359855.2. Lineage (NCBI taxonomy): Eukaryota > Viridiplantae > Streptophyta > Magnoliopsida > Poales > Poaceae > Lolium > Lolium perenne. The sequence continues at coordinate 195,200,942 of NC_067250.2, read as the reverse complement.
CTTTTGCCTACTCAATTCTTGAATTTACCATCTCAGAACGAAAGAAAACGTGACTTGATGCATCCATAGAAACGTTCCCATTAAACAGTCTGTTTTCTGATTGTTACTAGAAAAGTACCTACAAATGGAATCTGCCCTCTCCTCAAACTGTTGATCATCTCATTTCATTGTCTTGTCCTTGAGCTAAATTTGTGTGTCTTGTGGTTAGGGAGGTTTTGGGGTGGAAATAGTCTCCTGTATCAGTTGAGGTATTGTTATTATTAAGGGGACTTTTTTATGTGGTTTGGGATTTGGAACATTCCCAAAAAAAAAACTGATCTTTGAGGAAAGATCATCAAGCTTCCTACTCATGGTCTGTAAGGGTACATTGCCCCTATGTGTGGTTTTGGTAATTAATGACAACCCCTATGGACTAATGTTTTCATTGAGTTTATATGAAGGAATATTCCATAGGTACTTCTTGTATTCCATGTGTTGGATTCAAGTATGAATGCCATGAATATAAAGATACACCTTGTGTATTGACATCAAGATCATTGATTTAAAGATACATATGTGATATGATCAAGAAGATGAAATGAAGATGGAGTTCTTATGTGGAACTTAATATTAGCCATGCTCTATCTTAAGTGAGTATGAGAAGATACAAGGTTGAGTTGGGCAAGTTCAAGATGAGCATCTTGAGTGGATCACATGCTTGAAGCTTGTCGTCCATTTGGTGATAATGGACATGTGAAGATGTGCATCAATGGGGCTTTCCCATCATAGTGTATGGGGGAGCATTTGTGAGTCTTCACGAAGCAACATTGATCAAGTGAGGCATTCCGGCTTGAGTGAAGCTTGAAGAGTTATCATCAAGATCAAGCGGGATGCGCAAGGCAAAGATATGGCCTTGCTAGGTTTTCCTTTTACCGGTCTCAAGGTGGATGTTGGGAGACCGGATTATAGGATAGATAGCCGCACTATTAAGAGGGGCTTTCGGTTGAGTAACTTGATCACATCGTCTTAGGGAGCTCCATCCTTTGCATCCTTTGCATATCCTTATTGCTTCTTGGTGTTTCTATGTGTAAGGTTCTTGAGCTTGTTGCTAGCTTTACAACAAGCCCAAGTTCATCGAGAACGGAGTTCGCATGCATCTTCTATTGCGTTTTCGAGGTTGGGTGATTTTACCGGTTATTCATGATATACGGTTCTACCCTTTTATATTCATGATAAAATCCCCTCCTACAGTTTCTTGTGTTTGCACTTTCTATTGGATAGCATTTGTTGTTATCTTTCCAACAAAATTGGTTTCATGCGAATCGGAGTTCGGGAGCAATAGTTATTAAAGAAAAAGGAAAAAGGAAATAGTATAAAAAGAAAAGGAATAAAAGGGGCCAGCCGACCGGCCGGCCTGACCGGACCAGCGTCCGGCCCACCCGGTCCGAGCCGGGTTTGGCGCTGGTGCCATCCGGCCGGGATCCAGAGGCCTTTTGGCCCAAGTCCGGCTGCAGGCCCGGTCCGTGACCGGCCTGCCCGGCGCATCTCCCGGCCCAGCCGGGCTCTGCGCTTGCTGGGCTTCGCCTCCCCCGCGCGGCCCACCCGCGGCCTGCTCCCTCGCGTTGGCCAGTTTGCTGCCGCCCGCGCGGCTGCTGCTCAGCCCGGTTGCTGGGCCGGCTGGGCCGGATCCCAGGCCGGCCTCCTCAGCGCCTATTCCGGTCAGCCGGCCTGGCAGCCGGCTGGGCCATTTTCGGGCCGTTTTTCCTGTGTTTTTAATGGTTCTTTTTCCCCAACGGTTATATTTGCTCCCATGCTATAAATAGCCCTTCTTCCACGTTGATCAAACTTACTTCTTCCCTTTCTCTCACCTCCATTGTTGCATTTGAAGAAGTTGCTCTCTCTCTTGTTCCCCCCCATGATTCTTGCTCATTCTTGAGGGATCTAAGAGAGGAGATCTAGATCTACACTTCCACCAAACCATTTCTTCTCTAAGTGAGGGAATCTCTTGGGATCTAGATCTTGGAGTCTTTGGTTGACTTTCCCCTTTGTTCTTCCTCTCCAATCTCATCCTAGCATTCGTTTCTTTGGTGGGATTTGAGTGTGAAGGACTTGAACACCTCTAGTGTTCTTGCTTTGCATCGTTGCATAGTGTTGAGCTCTCCACCACGATTAGTTCGAGTGAGAGACCGTGAGCTTGTTACTCTTGGAGGGAGACCTCCTAGTTGGCTTGGTGATTGGTGCTCCGGTGATCTCTTCAAGAAGATTGTGAAGATGCCCGGGCTTCTCCTTCGTGGAGCTTGTGAAGTGGTTGTGGAGCTTGCCATCTCCGGAGCGGAGGAAAAGCTAACCATAAGGAAAGGGCCATTATCCTTCGTGGGTGTGGTTCGGAGAATAGGGTGAGCCTTCGTGGCGCGGGGAATCCTTCGTGGGACCTCCACTCCTCCAAACGTGACGTACCTTCTTGCAAAGGAAGGGAACACGGGAATACATCCTCGTCTCCGCGTGCCTCGGTTATTTCTATACCCGAGCTCTCTTTCCTTGTGATAGCCATCGTGCTTGAAGTACATATATCTTGCTATCACTTGTGCTACATATATCTTGTGCCTATCTTGCTTATCTCTAGTTGATATTGTTACACTTAGTTGAGCTTAGCATATTTAGGGTTTGTGCTTGTAAACTAAACGATAGTTTAATTCCGCATTCTTACAAGAAAAATCCGTAAGAGTTTTTAATTGCCTATTCACCCCCCCTCTAGGCGACATCTCGATCTTTCAGTTGGTATCAGAGCAAGGTCTCTCCTTGTTTAAGGCTTCACCGCCTTGAGAGTAAAGATGTCGGCTAGTATAGTGCACAATGACACAATTGTCTTTAATGGCACAAATTATCTTTTGTGGCGAAATTGCTTGCTTTGTAATCTTCGGACCTTGTGTCCACATATAGAGCAATTTCTAGATGTCGGTTTTTCTCCTCCGATGGATTCTCAAAATATATCTTTAGAGGATGAGAAAAACTTACATCTTGAAGCTCAAGTATCTAATGAGCTTTTATTCTCCTTGAGACCCGATTTTCGTAGGTTCTTGATATATATAAAGCGAAAATCGTCTCATGAGATGTGGATCAAGCTTAAGGAAATGTTTGGTGGATCCACTTCTCAATTGGTCGGTGGTGACTCCGAGGAGCTCTCTTCCCCTTCACATCATGAAGAGCTCCAAGTTGCTTCCACCTCCGGTCGTGATGAGTTATTATCTTCTTCCACTTCACCAACGTGTAGCAAGACACGAGGTAATGATATGGTGAGTGGTGAGGAAAATTGCAATGTTGATATTGTGCTCAATAGTGATGATTCTTCATCTCTATCCCATTGTAATGCTTCCTCTTTGGACTTAAACATATCTAGCATTGAAAATAACCTACATGCTTGTGTTGATAGTCCTTGCATATCATGTGTAAATTGCTTACATAGATCTCATGATGATATGCTTACCTTGTCTTGCTCCCATAATCAAAATGCTTATATTTCCTCTAGTTGTTTGTTGACTAACAATGTAGAGGAAACCGAACACTCTATGGATCAAGACATGTTTTCAAATGAGGATTCAAGAATATCTTCATCTTCATCCTCCGGTATGCACATGTGCCTTATGGCAAATGGATCAAAGGTATCTCCTACTTTGACTCCTAACACTTCCTCTAATGATGAGAGTGATGATGATGATAATGATGAAGAATATAATACCTTGGTGCATAATATGGAAACGATATATGCTTCTCTTCATGGTAATAAAGAAGCTCGTGCTAATCTCGAACACTCTATGGATACCTTGAATAAATATAGGGAAACCATAGTGGTGTTGGAGTCCCATGTTGAAAATGGGGAAATGAGATTCACTCTCCTCAAGCATGAGCTAAAAGATGAGAAGCATACTAATTTTATGCTTACACAAAAATTGAATCCTATGAGCTTGAAAATGAAAAATCTATTGATGATGCTTGTGCTACTAACTCTACTTCTTGTGAAGTGATGTCTACGGGAGCTTCTATTCTTGTAGACAGTGTTGGGCCTCCAAGAGCAGAGGTTTGTAGAACAGCAGCAAGTTTCCCTTAAGTGGATCACCCAAGGTTTATCGAACTCAGGGAGGAAGAGGTCAAAGATATCCCTCTCATGCAACCCTGCAACCACAAATCAAGAAGTCTCTTGTGTCCCCAACACACCTAATAGGTGCACTAGTTCGGCGAAGAGATAGTGAAATACAGGTGGTATGAATATATATGAGCAAATTCAACAAAGTAGCTATCAAATATAGGAGGCATATTGTAATCATAATCAATTTCATCCTCCATAACAGGTGGCAACAAAAGACTACTATCATTATAATCATCATAAATTGGAGGCAAAGTATCATCAAAGTAAATTTCCTCCTCAATGCTTGGGGGACTAAAAATATCAAGCTCATCAAAACCAGCTTCCCCAAGCTTAGAATTTTCCATAGCATTAGCAACAATAGTGTTCAAAGCATTCATATTAATAACATTCCCATTAGCATGCATATAAAGTTCCATGGGTTTTTTAATTCTCTCTTCAAACACATCATGTCCTAATTCAAGATAAAGTTCATAAAGATCTCTCATATTTTTGTTGTTTTCCATTATGCCTAACTAGTGTAAACAAGAAACAAAAAGATGCAATTGCAGGATCTAAAGGAAATAGCTTCGAGCACAAACACAATGGCGCCAGAAAGAAATGCGTACACAGGAACCGAAGTATGAGTGCCTTTTACCTTTCCTCCCCGGCAACGGCGCCGAGAAAAGTGCTTGATGTCTACGGGAGCTTCTATTCTTGTAGACAGTGTTGGGCCTCCAAGAGCAGAGGTTTGTAGAACAGCAGCAAGTTTCCCTTAAGTGGATCACCCAAGGTTTATCGAACTCAGGGAGGAAGAGGTCAAAGATATCCCTCTCATGCAACCCTGCAACCACAAAGCAAGAAGTCTCTTGTGTCCCCAACACACCTAATAGGTGCACTAGTTCGGCGAAGAGATAGTGAAATACGGGTGGTATGAATATATATGAAGCGTAGCAACGGCACCCGAGAAAAGTGCTTTGCCCAAGGCGGCGTGTAGTTGATGGTGGTGATATTGCAGGCAGTACAGATACAGTAGAACAGTAAACAAGCAGCGATAGCAGTATTTAGGAACAAGGCCTAGGGATCATACTTTCACTAGTGGACACTCTCAACATTGATCACATAAATAAATATATAGATGCTAGACTCTACACCCTCTTGTTGGATGATGAACACCACTAACTGTGTAGGATTACACGAACCCTCAATGCCGGAGTTAACAAGCTCCACAATATTCGATGTTCATATTTAAATAACCTTAGAGTGCATGACAGATCAACATAACCAAACCAAGTACTAACATAGCATGCACACTGTCACCTTCACGCTACGAAAGGAGGCATAGATCACATCAATACCATCATAGCAATAGTTAACTTCATAATCTACAAGAGATCACAATCATAGCCTACGCCAAGTACTAACACGATGCACACACTGTCACCATTACACCGTGCAGGAGGAATAAACTACTTTAATAACATCACTAGAGTAGCACACAGATAAATTGTGATACAAAACACATTGCAATCATAAAGGGATATAAATAAGCACTTCACTATGCCATACATAACAGTGAATAAGTGATACATGAAATATAGCCTAAGAGACCCACACGGTGCACACACTGTCACCTTTACACACGTGGGACAAGGAGTCTCCGGAGATCACATAAGTAAAATCCACTTGACTAGCATAATGACATCTAGATTACAAGCATCATCATATGAATCTCAATCATGTAAGGCAGCTCATGAGATTATTGTATTGAAGTACATGGGAGAGAGATTAACCACATAGCTACCGGTACAGCCCCGAGCCTCGATGAAGAACTACTCCCTCCTCATGGGAGACAACAGCGTTGATGGAGATGGCGGTGGTGTCGATGGAGGAGCCTTCCGGGGGCACTTCCCCGTCCCGGCGGCGTGCCGGAACAGAGAGTCCTGTCCCCCAGATCTTGGCTTCGCGATGGCGGCGGCTCTGGAAGGTTTCTCGTACCGTGGCTTTTCCGTACTGGGGGTTTCGCAACGAAGGCTATTTGTAGGCGGAAGGGCAGGTCAGGGGGCCACACGAGGGGCCCAGGAGATAGGTCGGCGCGGCCAAGACCTGGGCCGCGCCGCCTGATACGTCTCCGACGTATCGATAATTTCTTATGTTCCATGCCACATTATTGATGATATCTACATGTTTTATGCATACTTTATGTCATATTTATGCATTTTCTGGAACTAACCTATTAACAAGATGCCGAAGAGCCAGTTGTTTGTTTTCTCTTTTGTTTTTGGTTTCAGAAATCCTAGTAAGGAAATATTCTCGGAATTGGACGAAATCAACGCCCAGGGGCCTATTTTCACACGAAGCTTCCAGAAGACCGAAGAGTCAACGAAGTGGGGCCACGAGGCAGCCAGGAGGTAGGGCGGCGCGGCCCAAGCCCTGGCCGCGCCGACCTGTCTCCTGGGCCCCTCGTGATGCCCCCTGACCTGCCCTTCCGCCTACAAATAGCCTTCGTCGCGAAACCCCGATCGAGAGAGCCACGATACGGAAAACCTTCCAGAGACGCCGCCGCCGCCAATCCCATATCGGGGGATTCAGGAGATCGCCTCCGGCACCCTGCCGGAGAGGGGAATCATCTCCCGGAGGACTCTACACCGCCATGGTCACCTCCGGAGTGATGTGTGAGTAGTCTACCCCTGGACTATGGGTCCATAGCAGTAGCTAGATGGTTGTCTTCTCCTCATTGTGCTTAATTGTCGGGTCTTGTGAGCTGCCGAACATGATCAAGATCATCTATCTGTAATGCTATATGTTGTGTTTGTTGGGATCCGATGAATAGAGAATACCATGTTATGTTGATTATCAATTTATATCTATGTGTTGTTTATGATCTTGCATGCTCTCCGTTACTAGTAGATGCTCTGGCCAAGTTGATGCTTGTAACTCCAAGAGGGAGTATTTATGCTCGATAGTGGGTTCATGTCTCCGTGAATCTGGGGGAGTGACAAGAACCCCTAAGGTTATGGATGTGTTGTTGCCACTAGGGATAAAACATTGATGCTATGTCCGAGGATGTAGTTATTGATTAAATTACGCGCAATACTTAATGCAATTGTCTGTTGTTAGCAACTTAATACTGGAAGGGGTTCGGATGATAACCTGAAGGTGGACTTTTTAGGCATAGATGCATGCTGGATAGCGGTCTATGTACTTTGTCGTAATGCCCAATTAAATCTCACTATACTCTGAAGGAGATATGCCCTAGAGGCAATAATAAAGTGGTTATTATTTATATCTTTATGTTTATGATAAATATTTATATATCATGCTATAATTGTATTAACCGAAACATTAGTACATGTGTGATATGTAGACAACAAAGAAGTCCCTAGTATGCCTCTTAAACTAGCTTGTTGATTAATGGATGATTAGTTTCATAATCATGAACATTGGATGTTATTAATAACAAGGTTGTATCATTGTATGAATGATGTAATGGACACACCCAATTAAGCGTAGCATAAGATCTCGTCATTAAGTTATTTGCTATAAGCTTTCGATACATAGTTACCTTATGACCATGAGATCATGTAAATCACTTATGCCGGAAAGGTACTTTGATTACACCAAACGCCACTGCGTAAATGGGTGGTTATAAAGGTGGGATTAAGTATCCGGAAAGTATGAGTTGAGGCATATGGATCAATAGTGGGATTTGTCCATCCCGATGACGGATAGATATACTCTGGGCCCTCTCGGTGGAATGTCGTCTAATGTCTTGCAAGCATATGAATAGGTTCATAAGAGACCACATACCACGGTACGAGTAAAGAGTACTTGTCAGGAGACGAGGTTGAACAAGGTATAGAGTGATACCGAAGATCAAACCTCGGACAAGTAAAATATCGCGTGACAAAGGGAATTGGTATCGTATGTGAATGGTTCATTCGATCACTAAAGTCATTGTTGAATATGTGGGAGCCATTATGGATCTCCAGATCCCGCTATTGGTTATTGGTCGGAGTAAGTACTCAACCATGTCCGCATAGTTCACGAACCGTAGGGTAACACACTTAAAGTTGGATGTTGAAATGGTAGAACTTGAATATGGAATGGAGTTCGAATATTTTTTCGGAGTCCCGGATGAGATCCCGGACATCACGAGGAGTTCCGGAATGGTCCGGAGAATAAGATTCATATATAGGATGTCATTTTATGTGAATTAAAATGATTCGGAAGGTTCTATGGAAGGTTCTAGAAGGTTCTAGAAAAGTTCGGAAGAAACCACCAAGGAAGGTGGAGTCCCGGAGGGACTCCACCTCCATGGCCGGCCAACCCTAGTGGGGGAGGAGTCCCAAGTGGACTCCCCCTTAGGGGGCCGGCCACCCCCCCCCCCCATATGGAAGGGGGGAATCCCACCCCAAGTGGGATTCCCACCTTGGGTAGGTTTCCTTTTCATATGGAAGGTTTTGGGTTCGGGTCTTATTCGAAGACTTGGAGTCCAACACTTGGGGTTCCACCTATATAATGAGGGGCCAAGGGAGGGGGCCGGCCAACCCAAGAACCACAAGGTGGCCGCACCCCTATAGTGGCCGGCGCCCCCTCTCCCCAAACCCTAGCGGCCTCTCTCCTCCACCACGTCCCGCACGCTTAGCGAAGCTCCGCCGGACTTCTCCACCACCACCGACACCACGCCGTCGTGCTGTCGGATTCAAGAGGAGCTACTACTTCCGCTGCCCGCTGGAACGGGGAGGTGGACGTCGTCTTCATCAACAACCAAACGTGTGACCGAGTACGGAGGTGCTGCCCGTTCGTGGCGCCGGAAGCGATCGTGATCAAGATCTTCTACGCGCTTTTGCAAGCGGCAAGTGAACGTCTACCGCAGCAACAAGAGCCTCCTCTTGTAGGCTTTGGAATCTCTTCAAGGGTGAGACTCGATACCCCCTCGTTGCTACCGTCTTCTAGATTGCATCTTGGCTTGGATTGCGTGTTCGCGGTAGGAAATTTTTTGTTTTCTATGCATCGTTATCATACAGTGGTATCAGAGCCGTGTCTATGCATAGATGGTTGCACAAGTAGAACACAATGGTTTTGTGGGCGTTGATGCTCTTGTTATCTTTAGTTTGAGTACTTTGCATCTTTGTGGCATAGTGGGATGAAGCGGCTCGGACTAACTTTACATGACCGCGTTCATGAGACTTGTTCCTCGTTCGACATGCAACTTGTATTGCATAAGAGGCTTTGCGGGTGTCTGTCTCTCCTACTATAGTGAAGATTCAATTTACTCTTCTATTGAAAACATTAGTATCAACGTTGTGGTTCATGTTCGTAGGTAGATTAGATCTCTCTCGAAAACCCTAAACCACGTAAAATATGCAAACCAAATTAGAGACGTCTAACTTGTTTTTGCAGGGTTTGGTGATGTGATATGGCCATAATGTGATGATGAATATGTATGAGATGATCATTATTGTATTGTGGCAACCGGCAGGAGCCTTATGGTTGTCTTTAAATTTCATGTTGAGTAGTATTTCAAAGTAGTTGTAATAGTTGCTACATGGAGGAAAATCATGAAGACGGCGCCATGGACCTTGACGCTACGCCGACGATGATGGAGATCATGCCCGAAGATGATGGAGATCATGTCCGTGCTTTGGAGATGAAGATCAAAGGCGCAAAGACAAAAGGGCCATATCATATCACATATGAACTGCATGTGATGTTAATCCTTTATGCATCTTATTTTGCTTAGATCATGACGGTAGCATTATAAGATGATCCCTCACATTAATATCAAGATAATAAAGTGTTCTCCCCTCGTATGCACCATTGTCTGAGTTCGTGCGTTTCGAAGCATCTCGTGATGATCGGATGTGATAGATTCAACGTTCACATACAACGGGTGTAAGCCATGTTGCACACGCGGAATACTTGGGTTTGCTTGACGAGCCTAGCATGTACAGACATGGCCTCGGGACAACGGAAACCGAAAGGTTGAACACGAGTCATATGGATGATATGATCAACATGTTGATGTTCACCATTGAAGCTACATCATCTCACGTGATGATCGGTTTTGGTGTAGTTGATGTGGATCGTGTACCACTTAACAACTATGAGGGATGTTGTATTAAGTGGGAGTTCATTAGTAATTAGATTAAAACATGAACTAATTATCATAAACATAGTCTGAGTAGTATTTTGAATTAATTTTGTAGTATTGGCATCCGTTTTCTACCATGCGCTAGTCTTGTAATTGAGATAGAAATACTGTTAAAATCTGATAAGAAACTTTACGGATTGGTACCGTATTGTTAATGAATCAAGAATTGATTAAGTCCTATTGCAAACTTTTAGTAAACCTCACATTGTTGATTCAAAGAGCTATGGTTTCAATTAGTATCTAAAGTTATCTTGTCTCCGTGAAACTTGAAGTTCAAATCTGTTTGAAAAGTAAGGAGCTGAAAATTTAGTTTTCAGAAATAATCAAGGTATGAGATATATGTGATATCTAAGACCTTATTGCAAGATGATAGAATATAATTTGGTGAGACTACATAAACTCATAAGTTTTATGGGAATGTACGAAGTTTGAAGACGCAAGGCGTCCCAATCCTCCAACTATTGGGGCACTAATAATATTCGCATATCCATGAAGTTATCATCCTTAGTAATACCTTTGTTGCTAAGACTCGTCGTTTCGAAGCATCACGTGATGATCGGGTGTGATAGATTCTACGTGTGCATACAACGGGTGCAAGCCAGATTTGCACATGCGAATACCAAGGTTAAACTTTATGAGCCTAGCATGTACAGCCATGGTCTCAGAAAGTCATCATGATACAATGGATAAAATTATGAGTGAAATTGTTCATCATATTACAAAGTTACTAATAGTGAAATCTAGAACACTTGTCATATGATGATCAACTTCAAAGTAAGAACCTCAAGGTTATTGGTATTATACCAACAAACCTAGAAGTTATTGATGTTGAAGTGTTTTTCTGAATAATGAGGAAAGCTAAAATAGAAACTGCAAAAGATATTTTGGCAGAAAGAAAGAAAAGACTAGAAAGTCTAGCTCAGGTGTATATAAATGATATACATGTTATGGTTGTATTCCTAGTTAGGTCACACAATGAAATTCTTGGGTATTTGTACCATATTGGTTGGTATGAAGTGTCATACAAAACAACGCAATACAAGAATACAATGGCCTAAGTGACTAACAAGGAATATGATAGGAATGCACGTCTGGAACAAAAATAAAGTGTTATTATGTTCGTCGTTGGCATTATATCTAGCCCTTAGAATTTATAATAAAGAACTTAATAATTGTTATTTTGCTCTGGTCAAATGAAGACAATCAGTTGTTCAAATTATGACATTACTCCATGTATGATGGATAAGTTATTATAAATCTTAATGGTGAAACACACATACATAAAACTGACGCTAAAATGCCATAAGGCAAATGATTTGAATTCCACTTATTTGTGGAACCGCCATTTAGGTCATGTTAGAAAGGAACGCATGAAGGAACTCCATGCAAATGGATTTTTGGAGTTATTTGATTTTTGAATCATTTGGCGCTTGCAAATCTTTTCTAAAGAGAATGATTAAAATACCGTTCATAGGCCAAGAGTTGAACGGGCAACTAACTTAGTGGAAAAATACATGATGATGTATGTGGTTCACTGGGCATAGTTGTGTGCGGGAGATTCTTCTACTTCATGAAAACTTTCAACAATGAATTGAGTATATATATATGGATATATTCAATAAGGAAGAAGTTTGAAACATTTGAATGGATTCAAATAAATTTCAGCATGAAATGGAAATCATCGTAATAGAAAAGTCAAATATCTATGATTGGATCATGGTGGAAATATTTGAATTACGAGTTTTAGCGAACATCTAAGAGAGTTATGAAATTGTTCTACAACTCACGTTTCTTGGAGTATCATAGTGATGATGAAGTATCCAAGAGATGTATCCAAACCTTGTTGGGTCAATGATGAGATAAAATATTGATGTCATTATATTTTTGTGGATTATGTTTTAGTGACTACCGCTTTTACACTAAATAGAGCATCATCATGATCCAATGAAAATGACACCATACAAGTTATGGCATGGGTATAAACCCTAATAGTCATTTCTTTAAATTTTGGTCTAAGAGTATACAACCAAAATCGGATGAATGTCTTTGTTGGTTATCCCAGAGATTTAATTGGGAATTCTTCCCATGAAACAAAGACAAAAGTGTTTCTCAATGTTTCTTATTTCCAAGAAATTGTTTCTAGTGAAGTATTTGAGTGGGAGGACAATATAATTTGATAAGGTTTATGAACCTGAGCATAATGATCAGAGTAGCGCAGCATCGGAATTGGTTTCGGAAGCGGCCACAACGATCATGGCTCCCATGACTACAAAGTGTTTTAGCCATGGAGATCGAAGTACATATTGAACCTTGTAGGTATGGTTTACTTTGTGATCAAATAAATGATTTGTGGACAAAGGATTGATTTTGAACAATGGTAAACCAACTACAAACAAAGAAGTTATGATGGGCCCTAACTCCGTTAAAATGGCTATACGCCATGAAATCCAAGATAGATGAATACTTTTTGAAAGTAAATGGATCTATAAAATTGATGGACTTGGATGAAATATCCTTAAAGAAGCTCGACTTATCGAAAAATTGTTTACGACAAAGTTCAAAGAGTTGACTACGATAAGATTAGATCTTCCGTAGCAATGCTTATAGTCTATGTGGATTATTCTAGTAATCACTACATATTTCTTTTATGAGATATGCTAGTAGGATGGCAAAATACATTACTTATCAGAAGTATGTATTAAAGGTGTATACAAGATACAACCAAGAGTTTTGCTGGTCCGTGAAATACTAGATAGGTATACAAACTTCAATTGGATGAAGTGAGTATCGCGGAGTTGGAATCTTCACCGGATGAAATAGTCAAAGAGTTTTTTGATTTCATCAGAGACGATGAAGAGGCTTTCATTTGCAAGAAATTAAGTGGGAGCACTGAGACATATTTATAATACTTATGTAGAAGACATATAGTTGGTTATAAATAATGTAATTATATACTTGATTAAAAGGTTTTATTGAAAAATTAACTTCAATGAAAGGATATGGACTGAAACAAATTTTGTGTCAAGATCTATGAATATAGATTGAAACACATAATATGTTCAAATCAAAGTACATAGAATGGATATTGAAATAGTTCAATATAGAAATATTAAGAAAATGTTCTTGTCATGTGAAGGTTTAACAAGACTTGAGTGTATCTGACACTCGATGAGTAAAAACACATGAGTGATTTTAGATCATGAATAATATGTACAAAATCAGATATCTTGTGCTCTAAAAGGTTATGAGCATATACCAGAATGATTCATGTGATGATCATTGAAAAACAGTAAGAATATTCTTGAAGTACTTAACAAGAACCAAGAATATATATATAGTTTTATATGGAGAAATGACAAACAAATCGCTGTAAGATGTTGCACCGATATTTGTTTTGTCACATATGAAAATAAAATTTCAATCTCAAATTAGACTAAGTATTGTTTAAAAGGTAGTACAATGAGCTAGAAGTTGTCTATGCTAGATTTAGAAGAGTTCTAAATATTATGACGGATTCTACAAAAGAAGGCAGAATATGTCATTGTTTTGAAAATGACAAAGGATGTTAAAGTCAAGAAGTTCTTTGAGAACTTGGTGTAATTCCGATAGTGTCAGAACTTTGAAGCTATATTGTGTGTGACAATATTAGTGACATATTTCAGACCGCGGAATTAAGGTTCCACCAGAAGACCAAACATATTTAATGCCGACTCATTTGGAAATGAGTGATGCGTTGAGACGCAAATGAATTACAAAATACATACGGTTCTGAGCATGTCAGATCCGTTGACTAAAACCTCTCCCGTGAGCAAAACATGATAAAGCACCGGAAGGCCAAGGTGTTATATCTTTACAAATGTAAACTAGATTATTGACTCTAGTGCAAGTGGGAGACTGAAGGAGATATGCCCTAGAGGCAATAATAAAGTGGTTATTATTTATATCTTTATGTTTATGATAAATGTTTATATATCATGCTATAATTGTATTAACCGAAACATTAGTACATGTGTGATATGTAGACAACAAAGAAGTCCCTAGTATGCCTCTTAAACTAGCTTGTTGATTAATGGATGATTAGTTTCATAATCATGAACATTGGATGTTATTAATAACAAGGTTGTATCATTGTATGAATGATGTAATGGACACACCCAATTAAGCGTAGCATAAGATCTCGTCATTAAGTTATTTGCTATAAGCTTTCGATACATAGTTACCTAGTCCTTATGACCATGAGATCATGTAAATCACTTATGCCGGAAAGGTACTTTGATTACACCAAACACCACTGCGTAAATGGGTGGTTATAAAGGTGGGATTAAGTATCCGGAAAGTATGAGTTGAGGCATATGGATCAACAGTGGGATTTGTCCATCCCGATGACGGATAGATATACTCTGGGCCCTCTCGATGGAATGTCGTCTAATGTCTTGCAAGCATATGAATAGGTTCATAAGAGACCACATACCACGGTACGAGTAAAGAGTACTTGTCAGGAGACGAGGTTGAACAAGGTATAGAGTGATACCGAAGATCAAACCTCGGACAAGTAAAATATCGCGTGACAAAGGGAATTGGTATCGTATGTGAATGGTTCATTCGATCACTAAAGTCATTGTTGAATATGTGGGAGCCATTATGGATCTCCAGATCCCGCTATTGGTTATTGGTCGGAGTAAGTACTCAACCATGTCCGCATAGTTCACGAACCGTAGGGTGACACACTTAAAGTTGGATGTTGAAATGGTAGAACTTGAATATGGAATGGAGTTCGAATATTTGTTCGGAGTCCCGGATGAGATCCCGGACATCACGAGGAGTTCCGGAATGGTCCGGAGAATAAGATTCATATATAGGATGTCATTTTATGTGAATTAAAATGATTCGGAAGGTTCTATGGAAGGTTCTAGAAGGTTCTAGAAAAGTCCGGAAGAAACCACCAAGGAAGGTGGAGTCCCTTCGGAAATGGGGCTACATTTCTTTTCCATTTCCATTCAAGAGTTTCTATCTGTTTCCACGCCCTTTTTTTGAGACCTCGAAACATCAGGACAAATTACTTCTCTTAGGAACACATACAAGAAAAAGGATAACGGTAGCCCTCCCATTAACTACTTCATTTTCATTTATGAATTTCATAGTAATAGAAATCTATGTCCTACCGAGACAGAATTTAGAACTTGCTATCCTCTTGCCTAATAGGCACAAATTTACCTCTGTAGAAAGACTGATTCATTCGGATCAGATCGATATGAGGACCCAACTCCCTTGCATTGCCAGAATCCATGTTCGATATTTGAAGCGGGTTGACCTCCGTGCTTCTCTCATGGTACAATCCTCTTCCTGCTGAGCCCCCTTTCTCCTCGGTAACTAATAGAATAGTACTACTAACTAATACTACTAACTAATACTAATATATAGATAATCAAAATTGAAAAGAACTGTCTTTTCTGTATACTTTCCCCGTTCTATTGCTACCGCGGGTCTTATGCAATCGATCGGATCATATAGATATCCCTTCAACACAACATAGGTCATCGAAAAGATCTCGGACGACTCACCAAAGCACGAAAGCCAGTTAGAAAATGGATTCCTATTTGAAGAGCGCCTAACCGCATGGATAAGCTCACATTAACCCGTCAATTTTGGATCCAATTCGGGATTTTTCTTGGGAAGTGTCGGGAAGAAATTGGAATGGAATAATATAGATTCATACAGAGGAAAAGGTTCTCTATTGATGCAAACGCTGTACCTAGAGGATAGAGGAAGAGGGAAAAATCGAAATGAAATAAATAAAGAATAAAGCAAAAAAATAAGTCGAAGATAGAAGAGCCCAGATTCCAAATGAAGAAATGGAAACTCGAAAAGGATCCTTCTGATTCTCAAAGAATGAGGGGCAAGGGGATTGATACCGAGAAATATTTCTTCTAGGGTCCCAAGTGGACTCCCCCTTAGGGGGCCGGCCACCCCCCCATATGGAAGGGGGGAATCCCACCCCAAGTGGGATTCCCACCTTGGGTAGGTTTCCTTTTCATATGGAAGGTTTTGGGTTCGGGTCTTATTCGAAGACTTGGAGTCCAACACTTGGGGTTCCACCTATATAATGAGGGGCCAAGGGAGGGGGCCGGCCAACCCAAGAACCACAAGGTGGCCGCACCCCTATAGTGGCCGGCGCCCCCTCTCCCCAAACCCTAGCGGCCTCTCTCCTCCACCACGTCCCGCACGCTTAGCGAAGCTCCGTCGGACTTCTTCACCACCACTGACACCACGCCGTCGTGCTGTCGGATTCAAGAGGAGCTACTACTTCCGCTGCCCGCTGGGACGGGGAGGTGGACGTCGTCTTCATCAACAACCGAACGTGTGACCGAGTACGGAGGTGCTGCCCGTTCGTGGCGCCGGAAGCGATCGTGATCAAGACCTTCTACGCGCTTTTGCAAGCGGCAAGTGAACGTCTACCGCAGCAACAAGAGCCTCCTCTTGTAGGCTTTGGAATCTCTTCAAGGGTGAGACTCGATACCCCCTCGTTGCTACCGTCTTCTAGATTGCATCTTGGCTTGGATTGCGTGTTCGCGGTAGGAAATTTTTTGTTTTCTATGCAACGTTATCATACATACTCATCATAATATGTATGTGCATGGTCATGCCCTCTCTATTTGTCAATTTCCCAACTGTAATTTGTTCACCCAACATGCTATTTATCTTATGGGAGAGACACCTCTAGTGAACTGTGGACCCCGGTCCAATTCTCTATACTGAAATACAATCTACTGCAATTGTTCTACTGTTCTCTGCAAACAATCATCATCCACACTATACATCTAATCCTTTGTTACAGCAAGCCGGTGAGATTGACAACCTCGCTGTTTCGTTGGGGCAAAGTACTTTGGTTGTGTTGTGCAGGTTCCACATTGGCGCCGGAATCCCTGGTGTTGCGCCGCACTACATCTCGCCGCCATCAACCTTCAACGTGCTTCTTGGCTCCTACTGGTTCGATAAACCTTGGTTTCATACTGAGGGAAAACTTGCCGCTGTACGCATCACACCTTCCTCTTGGGGTTCCCAACGGACGCGTGCTGTACGCGTATCAAGCTCTTTTTCTGGCGCCGTTGCCGGGGAGATCAAGACACGCTGCAAGGGGAGTCTCCATATCTCAATCTCTTTACTTTGTTTTTGTCTTGCTTAATTTTATTTACTACTTTGTTTGCTGCACTAAATCAAAATACAAAAAAAATTAGTTGCTAGTTTTACTTTATTTACTATCTTGTTTGCTATATCAAAAACACAAAAAAATTAGTTACTTGCAGTTACTTTATCTAGTTTGCTTTATTTACTACTGCTAAAATGGGTACTCCTGAAAATACTAAGTTGTGTGACTTCACAACCACAAATAATAATGATTTCTTATGCACACCTATTGCTCCACCCGCTACTACAGCAGAATTCTTTGAAATTAAACCTGCTTTACTAAATCTTGTTATGCGAGAGCAATTTTCTGGTGTTAGTTCTGATGATGCTGCTGCCCATCTCAATAATTTTGTTGAACTTTGTGAGATGCAAAAATATAAAGATGTAGATGGTGACATTATAAAATTAAAATTGTTCCCTTTCTCATTAATAGGAAGAGCTAAAGATTGGTTGCTATCTCTGCCTAAAAATAGTATTGATTCATGGACTAAATGCAAGGATGCTTTTATTGGTAGATATTATCCCCCTGCTAAAATTATATCTTTGAGGAGTAGCATAATGAATTTTAAACAATTGGATACTGAGCATGTTGCACAAGCATGGGAAAGAATGAAATCTTTGGTTAAAAATTGCCCAACCCATGGACTGACTACTTGGATGATCATCCAAACCTTTTATGCAGGACTGAATTTTTCTTCGCGGAACCTATTGGATTCAGCTGCTGGAGGTACCTTTATGTCCATCACTCTTGGTGAAGCAACAAAGCTTCTTGATAATATGATGATCAATTACTCTGAATGGCACACGGAAAGAGCTCCACAAGGTAAGAAGGTAAATTCTGTCGAAGAAACCTCTTACTTGAGTGATAAGATTGATGCTATTATGTCTATGCTTGTGAATGGTAGGCCTAATGTTGATACTAATAATGTTCCGTTAGCGTCATTGGTTGCTCAAAAAGAATATATTGATGTGAATTTCATTAAAAATAACAATTATAATAATTCTAGGCCATATCCTGCTAATGGTAACTCTTATGGTAGATACGCTTCACCTAATGAGGAAAAGATGTTAGAAATTGAAAGATCCACCAAGAACTTTATGCAATCACAATATGAGCAAAATAAATTGTTTACTAAAACTATGAATGAGCAATCTACCTTGTTGAAGAATATAGGAAATCAACTTGAAAATCTGAATATGGAGATCTCTGGGTTGCAAACTAAACTTGCGAATGCTGAAAACCGAATCTCATACATGTCTGCGTCACAATCTTCTTTAATTAATAAAATGGCTGCTAAACCTGAGGATATAGATAATAAAATTGCTACTACAGCAAATGCCATCCAAGTTAGAATTAATGAGAATATAAGATTGATGGCCGAATTGCGTGCTAGGTGGGAAAGAGAAGAAAATGAAAAAGAAGATAATATAGCTAAAGTTTGGACTATTACCACCACTAGTAATGCTAATGCTACACATGTTGCTGCACCTCCTAATATTAATAATAAAAGAATTGGTGTTAGCAATGTTTCCACTTCTAATGCAAAGCGCGAAAAACTGCCTGAAACTGCTAAAACTGCTGAAACTGACTGTGATAAAACTGCTGAATTTTTTTCCAACATTGGGGATGATGAT
Organism: Lolium perenne; assembly: GCF_019359855.2. Taxonomy (NCBI): domain Eukaryota; kingdom Viridiplantae; phylum Streptophyta; class Magnoliopsida; order Poales; family Poaceae; genus Lolium; species Lolium perenne. The sequence goes on along the minus strand of NC_067250.2, from coordinate 195,181,866 downwards.
CCCATTGCTTTAGATTATAATGGTTTGAATTTTGATGATTGCCACATCTCTGAAGTTATAAAGTTCTTACAAAAACTTGCTAAGAGTCCTAATGCTAGTGCTATAAATTTGGCTTTCACGAAACATATTACAAATGCTCTCATAAAAGCTAGAGAAGAGAAATTAGAACGCGAAGCTTCTATTCCTAGGAAGCTAGAGGATGGTTGGGAGCCCATCATTAAGATGAAGGTCAATGACTTTGATTGTAATGCTTTATGTGATCTAGGTGCAAGTATTTCTGTTATGCCTAAGAAAATTTATAATATGCTTGACTTGCCACCGCTGAAAAATTGTTATTTGGATGTTAATCTTGCTGATCATTCTACAAAGAAACCTTTGGGGAAAATTGATAATATTCGCATTACCGTTAACAATAACCTTGTCCCTGTTGATTTTGTTGTCTTGGATATTGAATGCAATGCATCTTGTCCCATTATATTGGGAAGACCTTTTCTTCGAACGGTTGGTGCTACCATTGATATGAAGGAAGGTAATATTAAATATCAATTTCCTCTCAAGAAAGGTATGGAACACTTCCCTAGAAAAAGAATGAAGTTACCTTTTGATTCTTTTATTAGAACAAATTATGATGTTGACACTTCGTCTCTTGACAACACTTGATATACACTTTCTGCGCCTAGCTGAAAGGCGTTAAAGAAAAGCGCTTATGGGAGACAACCCATGTTTTTACTACAGTTTTTTTTATTTTATATTTGAGTCTTGGAAGTTGTTTACTACTGTAGCAACCTCTCCTTATCTTAGTTTAGTGTTTTGTTGTGCCAAGTAAAGTCGTTGATAGTAAGGTTCATACTAGATTTGGATTACTGCGGAGAAACAGATTTCTTTGCTGTCACGAATCTGGGCAAAATTCTCTGTAGGTAACTCCGAGAATTATGCCAATTTACATGAGTGATCCTCAGATATGTATGCAACTTTCATTCAATTTGAGAATTTTCATTTGAGCAAGTCTGGTGCCTCAATAAAATTCGTCTTTATGAACTGTTCTGTTTTGACAGATTCTGCCTTTTATTTCGCATTGCCTGTTTTGATATGTTCGATGGATTTTTCGATTCCATTGACTTTCAGTAGCTTTGTGCAATGTCCAGAAGTGTTAAGAATGATTATGTCACCTCTGAACATGTATATTTTTATTGTGCACAAACTCTCTAATGAGTTGTTTTGAGTTTGGTGTGGAGGAAGTTTTCAAGGATCAAGAGAGGGAGATGATACAACATGATCAAGGAGAGTGAAAGCTCTAAGCTTGGGGATACCCCGGTGGTTCACCCCTGCATATATCAAGAAGACTCAAGCGTCTAAGCTTGGGGATGCCCAAGGCATCCCCTTCTTCATCGACAACATTATCAGGTTCCTCCCCTGAAACTATATTTTTATTCCGTCACATCTTATGTGCTTTGCTTGGAGCGTCGGTTTGTTTTGTTTTTGTTTTGTTTGAATAAAATGGATCCTATCATTCTTTGTGTGGGAGAGAGACACGCTCCGCTGTTGCATATGGACAAATATGTCCTTAGGCTTTACTCATAGTATTCATGGCGAAGTTTCTTCTTCGTTAAATTGTTATATGGTTGGAATTGGAAAATGCTACATGTAGTAATTGCTAAAATGTCTTGGATAATGTGATACTTGGCAATTGTTGTGCTCATGTTTAAGCTCTTGCATCATATGCTTTGCACCCATTAATGAAGAAATACATAGAGCATGCTAAAATTTGGTTTGCATATTTGGTCTCTCTAAAGTCTAGATAATTTCTAGTATTGAGTTTGAACAACAAGGAAGACGGTGTAGAGTCTTATAATGTTTACAATATGTCTTTTATGTGAGTTTTGCTGCACTGCTTCATCCTTATGTTTGTTTTAAATAACCTTGCTAGCCTAAACCTTGTACCGAGAGGGAATACTTCTCATGCATCCAAAATACTTGAGCCAACCACTATGCCATTTGTGTCCACCATACCTACCTACTACATGGTATTTCTCCGCCATTCCAAAGTAAATTGCTTGAGTGCTACCTTTAAAATTTCTATCCTCTACCTTTGCAATATATAGCTCATGGGACAAATAGCCTAAAAACTATTGTGGTATTGAATATGTACTTATGCACTTTATCTCTTATTAAGTTGCTTGTTGTGCGATAACCATGTTCATGGGGACGCCATCAACTACTCTTTGTTGAATATCATGTGAGTTCCTATGCATGTTCGTCTTGTCTGAAGTAAGGGAGATTTACCACCTATAATGGTTAGAGCATGCATTTTGTTAGAGAAGAACATTGGGCCGCTAACTAAAGCCATGATCCATGGTGGAAGTTTCAGTTTTGGACATATATCCTCAATCTCATATGAGAAAATTAATTGTTGCTACATGCTTATGCATTCCATTATCTGTTGTCTATGTTGTCCCGGTATGGATGTCTAAGTTGAGAATAATCAATAGCGAGAAATCCAATGCGAGCTTTCTCCTTAGACCTTTGTACAGGCGGCATAGAGGTACCCCTTTGTGACACTTGGTTAAAACATGTGCATTGTGATAATCCCGGTAATCCAAGCTAATTAGGACAAGGTGCGGGCACTATTAGTATACTATGCATGAGGCTTGCAACTTGTAAGATATAATTTACATAACACATATGCTTTATTACTACCATTGACAAAATTGTTTCTTGTTTTCAAAACCAAAGCTCTAGCACAAATATAGCAATCGATGCTTTCCTCTTTGAAGGACCATTCTTTTACTTTTATTGTTGAGTCAGTTCACCTATCTCTCTCCACCTCAAGAAGCAAACACTTGTGTGAACTGTGCATTGATTCCTACATACTTGCATATTGCACTTGTTATATTACTTTACATTGACAATATCCATGAGATATACATTTTATAAGTTGAAAGCAACCGCTGAAACTTCATCTTCCTTTGTGTTGCTTCAATACCTTTACTTTGAATTGTTGCTTTATGAGTTAACTCTTATGCAAGACTTATTGATGCTTGTCTTGAAGTACTATTCATGAAAAGTCTTTGCTATATGATTCACTTGTTTACTCATGTCATTTACATTGTTTTGATCGCTGCATTCATTACATATGCTTACAATAGTATGATCAAGGTTATGATGGCATGTCACTCCAGAAATTATCTTTGTTTATCGTTTACCTACTCGGGACGAGCAGAAACTAAGCTTGGGGATGCTGATACGTCTCCGACGTATCGATAATTTCTTATGTTCCATGCCACATTATTGATGATATCTACATGTTTTATGCATACTTTATGTCATATTTATGCATTTTCTGGAACTAACCTATTAACAAGATGCCGAAGAGCCAGTTGCTATTTTCTGCTGTTTTTGGTTTCAGAAATCCTAGTAAGGAAATATTCTCGGAATTGGACGAAATCAACGCCTAGGGGCCTATTTTCACATGAAGCTTCCAGAAGACCGAAGAGTCAACGAAGTGGGGCCACGAGGCAGCCAGGAGGTAGGGCGGCGCGGCGCAAGCCCTGGCTGCACCGACCTGTCTCCTGGGCCCCTCGTGACGCCCCTGACCTGCCCTTCCGCCTACAAATAGCCTTCGTCGCGAAACCCCCAGTACCGAGAGCCACGATACGGAAAACCTTCCAGAGATGCCGCCGCCTGATGGCGTGTAACTCACACGTTCGTTGGGAACCCCAAGAGGAAGGTATGATGCGCACAGCAGCAAGTTTTCCCTCAGAAAGAAACCAAGGTTTATCGAACCAGGAGGAGCCAAGAAGCACGTTGAAGGTTGATGGCGGCGGGATGTAGTGCGGCGCAACACCAGGGATTCCGGCGCCAACGTGGAACCTGCACAACACAACCAAAGTACTTTGCCCCAACGAAACAGTGAGGTTGTCAATCTCACCGGCTTGCTGTAACAAAGGATTAACCGTATTGTGTGGAAGATGATTGTTTGCAGAAAACAGTAGAACAAGTATTGCAGTAGATTGTATTTCAGTAAAGAGAATTGGACCGGGGTCCACAGTTCACTAGAGGTGTCTCTCCCATAAGACAAACAGCATGTTGGGTGAACAAATTACAGTTGGGCAATTGACAAATAAAGAGGGCATGACCATGCACATACATATCATGATGAGTATAGTGAGATTTTATTGGGCATTACGACAAAGTACATAGACCGCCATCCAACTGCATCTATGCCTAAAAAGTCCACCTTCAGGTTATCATCCGAACCCCCTCCAGTATTAAGTTGCAAAGCAACAGACAATTGCATTAAGTATGGTGCGTAATGTAATCAACAACTACATCCTTAGACATAGCATCAATGTTTTATCCCTAGTGGCAACAGCACAACACAACCTTAGAACTTTCTGTCACTGTCCCAGGTGTCAATGCAGGCATGAACCCACTATCGAGCATAAGTACTCCCTCTTGGAGTTACAAGCATCTACTTGGCCAGAGCATCTACTAGTAACGGAAAGCATGCAAGATCATAAACAACACGTAGATATAACTTTGATAATCAACATAACAAGTATTCTCTATTCATCGGATCCCAACAAACGCAACATATAGAATTACAGATAGATGATCTTGATCATGTTAGGCAGCTCACAAGATCCGACAATGATAGCACAATGGGGAGAAGACAACCATCTAGCTACTGCTATGGACCCATAGTCCAGGGGTAGACTACTCACACATCACACCGGAGGCGACCATGGCGGCGTAGAGTCCTCCGGGAGATGATTCCCCTCTCCGGCAGGGTGCCGGAGGCGATCTCCTGGATCCCCCGAGATGGGATCGGCGTTGGCGGCGTCTCTGGAAGGTTTTCCGTATCGTGGCTCTGGGTACTGGGGGTTTGGGCCGGGAGGCTTTACGTCGGGGGAAGGGCAAGTCAAGAGGGGGCACAGGGGCCCCAGATGACAGGGCGGTGCGGCCAAGGGGGGGGGGGCGCGCCGCCCTAGGGTTTGGGCTCCCTGTGGCCCCACTTCGTTTCGTCTTCGGACTTCTGGAAGCTTCGTGGAAAAATAGGCCCCTGGGCGTTGATTTCGTCCAATTCCGAGAATATTTCCTTACTAGGATTTCTGAAACCAAAAACAGCAGAAAACAGCAACTGGCACTTCGGCATCTTGTTAATAGGTTAGTTCCAGAAAATGCACGAATATGACATAAAGTGTGCATAAAACATGTAGATAACATCAATAATGTGGCATGGAACATAAGAAATTATCGATACGTCGGAGACGTATCAGCATCCCCAAGCTTAGTTCTGCTTCGTCCCAGCGGGTAAAACGATAACACAGATAATTTACGGAGTGACATGCCATCATAATCTTGATCATACTATTTGTAAAGCATATGTAGTGAATGCAGCGATCAAAACAATGTATATGACATGAGTAAACAAGTGAATCATAAAGCAAAGACTTTTCATGAATAGCACTTCAAGACAAGCATCAATTAAGTCTTGCATAAGAGTTAACTCATAAAGCAATAATTCAAAGTAAAGGCATTGAAGCAACACAAAAGAAGATTAAGTTTCAGCGGTTGCTTTCAACTTGTAACATGTATATCTCATGGATATTGTCAACATAGAGTAATATAATATGTGCAATAAGCAAGTATGTAGGAATCAATGCACAGTTCACACAAGTGTTTGCTTCTTGAGGTGGAGAGAAATAGGTGAACTGACTCAACATTGAAAGTAAAAGAATGGTCCTCCATAGAGGAAAAGCATCGATTGCTATATTTGTGCTAGAGCTTTGATTTTGAAAACATGAAACAATTTTGTCAACGGTAGTAATAAAGCATATGCATCATGTAAATTATATCTTATAAGTTGCAAGCCTCATGCATAGTGTACTAATAGTGCCCGCACCTTGTCCTAATTAGCTTGGACTACCGGATCATCACAATGCACTGTTTTAACCAAGTGTCACAAAGGGGTACCTCTATGCCGCCTGTACAAAGGTCTAAGGAGAAAGCTCGCATTGGATTTCTCGCTATTGATTATTCTCAACTTAGACATCCATACCGGGACAACATAGACAACAGATAATGGACTCCTCTTTTATGCATAAGCATGTAACAACAATTAATAATTTTCTCATTTGAGATTGAGGATATATGTCCAAAACTGAAACTTCCACCATGGATCATGGCTTTAGTTAGCGGCCCAATGTTCTTCTCTAACAATATGCATGCTTAACCATAAGGTGGTAGATCTCTCTTACTTCAGACAAGACGGACATGCATAGCAACTCACATGAAATTCAACAATGAATAGTTGATGGCGTCCCCAGTAAACATGGTTATCGCACAACAAGCAACTTAATAAGAGATAAAGTGCATAATTACATATTCAATACCACAATAGTTTTTAAGCTATTTGTCCCATGAGCTATATATTGTAAGGCGAATGATGGAATTTTAAAGGTAGCACTCAAGCAATTTACTTTGGAATGGCGGAAAATACCATGTAGTAGGTAGGTATGGTGGACACAAATGGCATAGTGGTTGGCTCAAGTATTTTGGATGCATGAGAAGTATTCCCTCTCGATACAAGGTTTAGGCTAGCAAGGTTTATTTGAAACAAACACAAGGATGAACCGGTGCAGCAAAACTCACATAAAAGACATATTGAAAACATTATAAGACCCTACACCGTCTTCCTTGTTGTTCAAACTCAATACTAGAAATTATCTAGACCTTAGAGAAACCAAATATGCAAACCAAATTTTAGCATGCTCTATGTATTTCTTCATTAATGGGTGCAAAGCATATGATGCAAGAGCTTAAACATGAGCACAACAATTGCCAAGTATCACATTACCCAAGACATTTATAGCAATTACTACATGTATCATTTTCCAATTCCAACCATATAACAATTTAACGAAGGAGAAACTTCGCCATGAATACTATGAGTAGAAACCAAGGACATACTTGTCCATATGCTACAGCGGAGCATGTCTCTCTCCCATAAAGTGAATGCTAGGATCCATTTTATTCAAACAAAACAAAAAACAAAAACAAACCGACGCTCCAAGCAAAGCACATAAGATGTGATGGAATAAAAATATAGTTTCAGGGGAGGAACCTGATAATGTCGTCGATGAAGAAGGGGATGCCTTGGGCATCCCCAAGCTTAGACGCTTGAGTCTTCTTGATATATGCAGGGGTGAACCACCGGGGCATCCCTAAGCTTAGAGCTTTCACTCTCCTTGATCATGTTGCATCATACTCCTCTCTTGATCCTTGAAAACTTCCTCCACACCAAACTCGAAACAACTCATTAGAGGGTTAGTGCACAATAAAAATTAACATATTCAGAGGTGACACAATCATTCTTAATACTTCTAGACATTGCATAATGCTACTGGACATTAGTGGATCAAAGAAATTCATCCAACATAGCAAAAGAGGCAATGCGAAATAAAAGGCAGAATCTGTCAAAACAGAACAGTTCGTATTGACGAATTTTAAAATGGCACCAGACTTGCTCAAATGAAAATGCTCAAATTGAATGAAAGTTGCGTACATATCTGAGGATCATGCACATAAATTGGCTTAATTTTCTGAGCTACCTACAGGGAGGTGGACCCAGATTCGTGACAGCAAAGAAATCTGGAACTGCGCAGTAATCCAAATCTAGTACTTACTTTACTATCAAAGACTTTTCTTGGCACAACAAAACACAAAACTAAGATAAGGAGAGGTTGCTACAGTAGTAAACAACTTCCAAGACACAAAATAAAAACAAAGTACTGTAGGTAAAAACATGGGTTGTCTCCCATAAGCGCTTTTCTTTAACGCCTTTCAGCTAGGCGCAGAAAGTGTGCATCAAGTATTATCAAGAGACGAAGTGTCAACATCATAATTTGTTCTCATAATAGAATCAAAAGGTAACTTCATTCTCTTTCTAGGGAAGTGTTCCATACCTTTCTTGAGAGGAAATTGATATTTTATATTACCTTCCTTCATATCAATGATAGCACCAACAGTTCGAAGAAAAGGTCTTCCCAATATAATGGGACAAGATGCATTGCATTCAATATCCAAGACAACAAAATCAACGGGGACAAGGTTATTGTTAACGGTAATACGAACATTATCAACTTTACCCAAAGGTTTCTTTGTAGAATGATCAGCAAGATTAACATCCAAATAACAATTTTTCAGCGGTGGCAAGTCAAGCATATTATAAATTTTCTTAGGCATAACAGAAATACTTGCACCAAGATCACATAAAGCATTACAATCAAAATCTTTAACCTTCATCTTAATGATGGGCTCCCAACCATCCTCTAGCTTTTTAGGAATAGAGGCTTCGCGCTCTAGTTTCTCTTCTCTAGCTTTTATGAGAGCATTTGTAATATGATGTGTAAAAGCCAAATTTATAGCACTAGCATTAGGACTTTTAGCAAGTTTTTGCAAGAACTTTATAACTTCAGAGATGTGGCAATCATCAAAATTCAAACCATTATAATCTAAAGCAATGGGATCATCATCCCCAATGTTGGAAAAAATTTCAGCAGCTTTATCACATGCAGTTTCAGCAGTTTTAGCAGTTTCAGGCAGTTTCTCGCGCTTTGCATTAGAAGTGGAAACATTGCTAACACCAATTCTTTTATTAGTATTAGTAGGAGGTGCAGCAACATATGTAGCATTAGCATTACTAGTGGTGGTAATAGTCCAAACTTTAGCTATATTCTTCTCTTTAGCTAGTTTTTCATTTTCTTCTCTATCCCACCTAGCACGCAGTTCAGCCATTAATCTTATATTCTCATTAATTCTAACTTGAATGGCATTTGCTGTAGTAGTAATTTTATTATGATGATTCTCATTAGGCATAACTTTCGATTTCAAAAGATCAACATCAGCAGCAAGACTATCGACTTTAGAAGCAAGTATATCAATTTTCCCAAGCTTTTCTTCAACAGATTTGTTAAAAGCAGTTTGTGTACTAATAAATTCTTTAAGCATGGCTTCAAGTCCAGGGGGTGAACTCCTATTATTGTTGTAAGAATTCCCATAAGAATTACCATAGTTGTTGCCATTATTATAAGGATATGGCCTATAGTTGTTACTAGAATTGTTCCGGTAAGCATTGTTGTTGAAATTATTATTTTTAATGAAGTTTACATCAACATGTTCTTCTTGTGCAACCAATGAAGCTAATGGAACATTATTAGGATCAATATTAGTCCTATCATTCACAAGCATAGACATAATAGCATCAATCTTATCACTCAAGGAAGAGGTTTCTTCGACAGAATTTACCTTCTTACCTTGTGGAGCTCTTTCCGTGTGCCATTCAGAGTAGTTGGTCATCATATTATCAAGAAGCTTTGTTGCTTCACCAAGAGTGATGGACATAAAGGTACCTCCAGCAGCTGAATCCAATAAATTCCGTGAAGAAAAATTTAGTCCTGCATAGAAGGTTTGGATGATCATCCAAGTAGTCAGTCCATGGGTTGGGCAATTTTTAACCAGAGATTTCATTCTTTCCCAAGCTTGAGCAACATGTTCAGTATCTAATTGTTTAAAATTCATTATGCTACTCCTCAAAGATATAATTTTAGCAGGGGGATAATATCTACCAATAAAAGCATCCTTGCATTTAGTCCATGAATCAATACTATTCTTAGGCAGAGATAGCAACCAATCTTTAGCTCTTCCTCTTAATGAGAAAGGGAACAATTTTAGTTTAATAATATCACCATCTACATCTTTATATTTTTGCATTTCACATAGTTCAACAAAATTATTAAGATGGGCAGCAGCATCATCAGAACTAACACCAGAAAATTGCTCTCGCATAACAAGATTCAGTAAAGCAGGTTTAATTTCAAAGAATTCTGCTGTAGTAGCAGGTGGAGCAATAGGTGTGCATAAGAAATCATTATTATTTGTGGTTGTGAAGTCACACAACTTAGTATTTTCAGGGTTGGCCATTTTAGCAACAGTAAATAAAGCAAACTAGATAAAGTAAATGCAAGTAAACTAATTTTTTTTGGGTTTTTGATATAGCAAACAAGATAGCAAACAAAGTAAAACTAGCAACTAATTTTTTTGTATTTTGATTTAGTGCAGCAAACAAAGTAGTAAATAAAACTAAGCAAGACAAAAACAAAGTAAAGAGATTGAGAAGTGAAGACTCCCCTTGCAGCGTGTCTTGATCTCCCCGGCAACGGTGCCAGAAAATATGCTTGATGGCGTGTAACTCACACGTTCATTGGGAACCCCAAGAGGAAGGTATGATGCGCACAGCAGCAAGTTTTCCCTCAGAAAGAAACCAAGGTTTATCGAACCAGGAGGAGCCAAGAAGCACGTTGAAGGTTGATGGCGGCGGGATGTAGTGCGGCGCAACACCAGGGATTCCGGCGCCAACGTGGAACCTGCACAACACAACCAAAGTACTTTGCCCCAACGAAACAGTGAGGTTGTCAATCTCACCGGCTTGCTGTAACAAAGGATTAACCGTATTGTGTGGAAGATGATTGTTTGCGAAAACAAGAGAACAAGTATTACAGAGATTGTATTTCAGTAAAGAGAATTGGACCGGGGTCCACAGTTCACTAGAGGTGTCTCTCCCATAAGACAAACAGCATGTTGGGTGAACAAATTACAGTTGGGCAATTGACAAATAAAGAGGGCATGACCATGCACATACATATCATGATGAGTATAGTGAGATTTAATTGGGCATTACGACAAAGTACATAGACCACCATCCAACTGCATCTATGCCTAAAAAGTCCACCTTCAGGTTATCATCCGAACCCCCTCCAGTATTAAGTTGCAAAGCAACAGACAATTGCATTAAGTATGGTGCGTAATGTAATCAACAACTACATCCTTAGACATAGCATCAATGTTTTATCCCTAGTGGCAACAGCACAACACAACCTTAGAACTTTCTCACATCGTCCCAGGTGTCAATGCAGGCATGAACCCACTATCGAGCATAAGTACTCCCTCTTTGAGTTACAAGCATCTACTTGGCCAGAGCATCTACTAGTAACGGAAAGCATGCAAGATCATAAACAACACGTAGATATAACTTTGATAATCAACATAACAAGTATTCTCTATTCATCGGATCCCAACAAACGCAACATATAGAATTACAGATAGATGATCTTGATCATGTTAGGCAGCTCACAAGATCCGACAATGATAGCACAATGGGGAGAAGACAACCATCTAGCTACTGCTATGGACCCATAGTCCAGGGGTAGACTACTCACACATCACACCGGAGGCGACCATGGCGGCGTAGAGTCCTCCGGGAGATGATTCCCCTCTCCGGCAGGTGCCGGAGGCGATCTCTGGATCCCCCGAGATGGGATCGGCGTTGGCGGCGTCTCTCGGAAGGTTTTCCGTATCGTGGCTCTCGGTGCTTGGGGTTTCGTCACGGAGGCTTTAAGTAGGCGGAAGGGCAAGTCAAGAGGGGCACAGGGCCCCAGATGACAGGCGGCGCGGCCAAGGGGGGCCGCGCCGCCCTAGGGTTTGGGCTCCCTGTGGCCCCACTTCGCTTCGTCTTCGGACTTCCGGAAGCTTCGTGGAAAAATAGGCCCCCGGGCGTTGATTTCGTCCAATTCCGAGAATATTTCCTTACTAGGATTTCGAAACCAAAAACAGCAGAAACAAAGAATCGGCACTTCGGCATCTTGTTAATAGGTTAGTTCCAGAAAATGCACGAATATGACATAAAGTGTGCATAAAACATGTAGATAACATCAATAATGTGGCATGGAACATAAGAAATTATCGATACGTCGGAGACGTATCACCGCCGCCAATCCCATCTCGGGGGATTCAGGAGATCGCCTCCGGCACCCTGCCGGAGAGGGGAATCATCTCCCGGAGGACTCTACACCGCCATGGTCGCCTCCGGAGTGATGTGTGAGTAGTCTACCCCTGGACTATGGGTCCATAGCAGTAGCTAGATGGTTGTCTTCTCCTCATTGTGCTTAATTGTCGGGTCTTGTGAGCTGCCGAACATGATCAAGATCATCTATCTGTAATGATATATGTTGTGTTTGTTGGGATCCGATGAATAGAGAATACCATGTTATGTTGATTATCAATTTATATCTATGTGTTGTTTATGATCTTGCATGCTCTCCGTTACTAGTAGATGCTCTGGCCAAGTTGATGCTTGTAACTCCAAGAGGGAGTATTTATGCTCGATAGTGGGTTCATGTCTCCGTGAATCTGGGGGAGTGACAAGAACCCCTAAGGTTATGGATGTGCTGTTGCCACTAGGGATAAAACATTGATGCTATGTCCGAGGATGTAGTTATTGATTACATTACGCGCAATACTTAATGCAATTGTCTGTTGTTAGCAACTTAATACTGGAAGGGGTTCGGATGATAACCTGAAGGTGGACTTTTTAGGCATAGATGCATGCTGGATAGCGGTCTATGTACTTTGTCGTAATGCCCAATTAAATCTCACTATACTCATCATAATATGTATGTGCATGGTCATGCCCTCTCTATTTGTCAATTGCCCAACTGTAATTTGTTCACCCAACATGCTATTTATCTTATGGGAGAGACACCTCTAGTGAACTGTGGACCCCGGTCCAATTCTCTATACTGAAATACAATCTACTGCAATTGTTCTACTGTTCTCTGCAAACAATCATCATCCACACTATACATCTAATCCTTTGTTACAGCAAGCCGGTGAGATTGACAACCTCGCTGTTTCGTTGGGGCAAAGTACTTTGGTTGTGTTGTGCAGGTTCCACGTTGGCGCCGGAATCCCTGGTGTTGCGCCGCACTACATCTCGCCGCCATCAACCTTCAATGTGCTTCTTGGCTCCTACTGGTTCGATAAACCTTGGTTTCATACTGAGGGAAAACTTGCCGCTGTATGCATCACACCTTCCTCTTGGGGTTCCCAACGGACGCGTGCTGTACGCGTATCACCGCCCTACCTCCTGGCTGCCTCGTGGCCCCACTTCGTTGACTCTTCGGTCTTCTGGAAGCTTCGTGTGAAAATAGGCCCCTGGGCGTTGATTTCGTCCAATTCCGAAAATATTTCCTTACTAGGATTTCTGGAACCAAAAATGAGAAAACAAAGAATCGGCCCTTCGGCATCTCGTCAATAGGTTAGTTCCGGAAAACGCATAAATATGACATAAAGTATGCATAAAACATGTAGATATCATCAATAATGTGGCATGGAACATAAGAAATTATCGATACGTCGGAGACGTATCAGCATCCCCAAGCTTAGTTTCTGCTCGTCCCGAGCAGGTAAACGATAACAAAGATAATTTCTGGAGTGACATGCCATCATAAACTTGATCATACTATTGTAATCATATGTAATGAATGCAGCGATCAAAGCAATGTTAATGCAATGAGTAAACAAATGAATCATAAAGCAAAGACTTTTCATGAATAGTACTTCAAGACAAGCATCAATAAGTCTTGCATAAGAGTTAACTCATAAAGCAATAAATCAAAGTAAAGGAAGATGAAGTTTCAGCGATTGCTTTCAACTTATAACATGTATATCTCATGGATATTGTCAATGTAAAGTAGTATAACAAGCGCAATATGCAAGTATGTAGGAATCAATGCAAAGTTCACACAAGTGTTTGCTTCTTGAGGTGGAGAGAAATAGGTGAACTGACTCAACAATAAAAGTAAAAGAATGGTCCTTCAAAGAGGAAAGCATCGATTGCTATATTTGTGCTAGAGCTTTGATTTTGAAAACAAGAAATAATTTTGTCAACGGTAGTAATAAAGCATATGTGTTATGTAAATTATATCTTACAAGTTGCAAGCCTCATGCATAGTATACTAATAGTGCCCGCACCTTGTCCTAATTAGCTCGGATTACCGGGATTATCGTAATGCACATGTTTTAACCAAGTGTCACAAAGGGGTACCTCTATGCCGCCTGTACAAAGGTCTAAGGAGAAAGCTCGCATTGGATTTCTCGCTATTGATTATTCTCAACTTAGACATCCATACCGGGACAACATAGACAACAGATAATGGACTCCTCTTTTATGCATAAGCATGTAGCAACAATTAATTTTCTCATATGAGATTGAGGATATATGTCCAAAACTGAAACTTCCACCATGATTCATGGCTTTAGTTAGCGGCCCAATGTTCTTCTCTAACAATATGCACGCTCTAACCATTAAAGGTGGTAAATCTCCCTTACTTCAGACAAGACGAACATGCATAGCAACTCACATGATATTCAACAAAGAGTAGTTGATGGCGTCCCCAGGAACATGGTTATCGCACAACAAGCAACTTAATAAGAGATAAAGTGCATAAGTACATATTCAATACCACAATAGTTTTTAGGCTATTTGTCCCATGAGCTATATATTGCAAAGGTAGAGGATAGAAATTTAAAGGTAGCACTCAAGCAATTTACTTTGGAATGGCGGCGAAATACCATGTAGTAGGTAGGTATGGTGGACACAAATGGCATAGTGGTTGGCTCAAAGATTTTGGATGCATGAGAAGTATTCCCTCTCGATACAAGGTTTAGGCTAGCAAGGCTATTTGAAACAAACACAAGGATGAAGCGGTGCAGCAAAACTTACATAAAAGACATATTGTAAACATTATAAGACTCTACACCGTCTTCCTTGTTGTTCATACTCAATACTAGAAATTATCTAGACTTTAGAGAGACCAAATATGCAAACCAAATTTTAGCATGCTCTATGTATTTCTTCATTAATGGGTGCAAAGTATATGATGCAAGAGCTTAAACATGAGCACAACAATTGCCAAGTATCACATTATCCAAGACATTATAGCAATTACTACATGTATCATTTTCTAATTCCAACCATATAACAATTAACGAAGCAGTTTCAACCTTCGCCATGAAAATTAAAAGCTAAGAACACATGTGTTCATACGAACCAGCGGAGCGTGTCTCTCTCCCACACAAGCATTTATTCAAACAAAAACACAAACAAAAACATACAGACGCTCCAAGTAAAGCACATAAGATGTGACCGAATAAAAATATAGTTTCAAGAGAAGGAACCTGATAATTTGTCGATGAAGGCATCCCCAAGTTTAGATGCTTGAGTCTTCTTGAAATATGCAGGGATGAACCACCGGGGCATCCCCAAGCTTAGACTTTTCACTCTTCTTGATCGTAGTATATCATCCTCCTCTCTTGACCCTTGAAAACTTTCTTCACACCAAACTCGAAACAAACTCATTAGAGGGTTAGTGCATAATCAAAAACTCACATGTTCAGAGGTGACACAATCATTCTTAACACTTCTGGACATTGCCCAAAGCTACTGGAAGTTAATGGAACAAAGAAATCCATCCAACATAGCAAAAGAGGCAATGCGAAATAAAAGGCAGAATCTGTCAAAACAGAACAGTCCGTAAAGACGAATTTTAAAGAGGCACCAAACTTGCTCAAATGAAAATGCTCAAATTGAATGAAAGTTGCGTACATATCTGAGGATCACTCACGTAAATTGACATAATTTTCTGAGTTACCTACAGAGAATTTTGCCCAGATTCGTTACAGAAAAGAAATCTGTTTCTGCGCAGTAATCCAAATCTAGTATGAACCTTGCTATCAAAGACTTTACTTGGCACAACTATGCAACAAAATAAGATAAGGAGAGGTTGCTACAGTAGTAACAACTTCCAAGACACAAATATAAAACAAAATTACTGTAAACAAATAGACACATGGGTTATCTCCCAAGAAGTTCTTTCTTTATAGCCATTAAGATGGGCTCAGCAGTTTTAATGATGCACTCGCAAGAAATAGTATTTGAAGCAAAAGAGTGCATCAAGAGGCAAATTCAAAACACATTTAAGCCTAACATGCTTCCTATGAAAAGGAATCTTGTAAATAAACAAGTTATCTAGGCATAATGCAACAAGCATAGGAAGATAAAACCAGTGTAGCTTCAAAAATTTCAGCACATAGAGAGGTGTTTTAGTAACATGAAAATTTCCACAACCATATTTTCCTCTCTCATAATAACTTTCAGTAGTATCATGAGCAAACTCAACAATATAACTATCACATAAAGCATTCTTATCATGAGTCTCATGCATAAAATTATTACTCTCTACATAAGCATAATCAATTTTATTAGTTGTAGTGGGAGCAAATTCAACAAAGTAGCTATCAAATATAGGAGGCATATTGTAATCATAATCAATTTCATCCTCCATAACAGGTGGCAACAAAAGACTACTATCATTATAATCATCATAAATTGGAGGCAAAGTATCATCAAAGTAAATTTCCTCCTCAATGCTTGGGGGACTAAAAATATCAAGCTCATCAAAACCAGCTTCCCCAAGCTTAGAATTTTCCATAGCATTAGCAACAATAGTGTTCAAAGCATTCATATTAATAACATTCCCATTAGCATGCATATAAAGTTCCATGGGTTTTTGAATTCTCTCTTCAAACACATCATGTCCTAATTCAAGATAAAGTTCATAAAGATCTCTCATATTTTTGTTGTTTTCCATTATGCCTAACTAGTGTAAACAAGAAACAAAAAGATGCAATTGCAGGATCTAAAGGAAATAGCTTCGAGCACAAACACAATGGCGCCGAGAAAAGCATCAAGTTACCTGGAACCGAAGTATGAGTGCCTTTTACCTTTCCTCCCCGGCAACGGCGCCAGAAAAGTGCTTGATGTCTACGGGAGCTTCTATTCTTGTAGACAGTGTTGGGCCTCCAAGAGCAGAGGTTTGTAGAACAGCAGCAAGTTTCCCTTAAGTGGATCACCCAAGGTTTATCGAACTCAGGGAGGAAGAGGTCAAAGATATCCCTCTCATGCAACCCTGCAACCACAAAGCAAGAAGTCTCTTGTGTCCCCAACACACCTAATAGGTGCACTAGTTCGGCGAAGAGATAGTGAAATACAGGTGGTATGAATATATATGAGCAGTAGCAACGGCACCAGAAAAGTGCTTTGCCCAGGACTGGCGTGTAGTTGATGGTGGTGATATTGCAGGCAGTACAGATACAGTAGAACAGTAAACAAGCAGCGATAGCAGTATTTAGGAACAAGGCCTAGGGATCATACTTTCACTAGTGGACACTCTCAACATTGATCACATAAATAAATATATAGATGCTAGACTCTACACCCTCTTGTTGGATGATGAACACCACTAACTGTGTAGGATTACACGAACCCTCAATGCTGGAGTTAACAAGCTCCACAATATTCGATGTTCATATTTAAATAACCTTAGAGTGCATGACAGATCAACATAACCAAACCAAGTACTAACATAGCATGCACACTG
This sequence comes from Lolium perenne, assembly GCF_019359855.2. NCBI lineage: Eukaryota > Viridiplantae > Streptophyta > Magnoliopsida > Poales > Poaceae > Lolium > Lolium perenne. The sequence goes on along the minus strand of NC_067250.2, from coordinate 195,164,527 downwards.
TCACCTTCACGCTACGAAAGGAGGCATAGATCACATCAATACCATCATAGCAATAGTTAACTTCATAATCTACAAGAGATCACAATCATAGCCTACGCCAAGTACTAACACGATGCACACACTGTCACCATTACACCGTGCAGGAGGAATAAACTACTTTAATAACATCACTAGAGTAGCACACAGATAAATTGTGATACAAAACACATTGCAATCATAAAGGGATATAAATAAGCACTTCACTATGCCATACATAACAGTGAATAAGTATTCTGTGAAATATAGCCTAAGAGACCCACACGGTGCACACACTGTCACCTTTACACACGTGGGACAAGGAGTCTCCGGAGATCACATAAGTAAAATCCACTTGACTAGCATAATGACATCTAGATTACAAGCATCATCATATGAATCTCAATCATGTAAGGCAGCTCATGAGATTATTGTATTGAAGTACATGGGAGAGAGATTAACCACATAGCTACCGGTACAGCCCCGAGCCTCGATGAAGAACTACTCCCTCCTCATGGGAGACAACAGCGTTGATGGAGATGGCGGTGGTGTCAATGGAGGAGCCTTCCGGGGGCACTTCCCCGTCCCGGCGGCGTGCCGGAACAGAGAGTCCTGCCCCCCAGATCTTGGCTTCACGATGGCGGCGGCTCTGGAAGGTTTCTCGTACCGTGGCTTTTCCGTACTGGGGGTTTCGCAACGAAGGCTATTTGTAGGCGGAAGGGCAGGTCAGGGGGCCACACGAGGGGCCCAGGAGATAGGTCGGCGCGGCCAAGACCTAGGCCGCGCCGCCCTACCTCCTGGCTGCCTCGTGGCCCCACTTCGTTGACTCTTCGGTCTTCTGGAAGCTTCGTGTGAAAATAGGCCCCTGGGCGTTGATTTCGTCCAATTCCGAGAATATTTCCTTACTAGGATTTCTGAAACCAAAAACAGCAGAAAACAGCAACTGGCCCTTCGGCATCTCGTCAATAGGTTAGTTTCGGAAAACGCATAAATATGACATAAAGTATGCATAAAACATGTAGATATCATCAATAATGTGGCATGGAACATAAGAAATTATCGATACGTCGGAGACGTATCATGAAGCATCTATCTTAAAGGAGAATGTTGAGTTGAGGGCTCAACTTGGGTTGCTAACTAGCAATTATAGGGAATTGGAAGAAAGTCATAAAAAGCTCTCAAGCTCTCATGATGATCTTATAATTTCCTATGATGGGCTAAAGTTAGATCATGAGGCAAGTATCACTAAGGTAACATCTTGTGAGCCTCATATGGATGTTAGCACAATCTCTACTACAAATGCTATTTTGCCATGTGCTAGTCCTAGTAATCCATCTAGTCAAACTAGTGATACACCTTGTGTTGGATTACTTGCTTTGCCTTGTTGCTCCAACAATGAAGCTTCTACTTCCTCTAGTACTTGTATTTCTACTAACCATGTAGAGGAAATAAAAGAGCTCGAGGCCCAAGTCCTTTCTTTGAAGAAAGACTTAGAAAAGCGTCATGAAGGGAAATCCGCACTTGACAAGATGCTAAGTGTGCAACAATCTCCCAATGACAAGAGTGGACTTGGATTCAACACCAATAACAAGAACAAGTCCAAGAGCAAGAGCAACAAGAAGAAGGGGCAAGATAAAGTCGATGATCCGGCCAAGTTGGTTTGCTTCAAGTGCAAGGTTGAAGGGCATCATGTTAGATCATGCCCATTGAAGAAGAAGAAGCACTTGAGTGAGAAACGACAAGGGAAACGGCCACAAGGTCAAGGTCAAGCTCATGCTCGACCTCAAGTTGAAGATAGGCCACTTCCCAAGAAGAATCAAGATAATGTTCCCCAAGAGAAGAAATCAATAAAGAAGAGAAAGGGGAACACTTGCTACTTATGTCGTGAGAAGGGGCACTTTGCTTCTTCTTGCTTAGGTGGTACCTTATCTAACCCTATAATTGTTGATGATGATTATTCTCAAGGGAAGGATAAGGATGGCAATGTATTTGCTAAGTTTGTTGGAACTCAAAGTGGTTTCAAGAAAAGAACCATTTGGGTTGCCAAGCCTATTGTGACTAACCTCTTAGGACCCAACTTGGTTGGGGACCAACAAGCTCAAACTTGATCAATAGGTGTAGGTGGAGGTCATTGGAGACTTGGCTACTTCATGAAGAATTAAGGGATCTTCATATATTATATTTTTACCAAGCCAAGTCGTATGGATTATCATCTATATCTTATATCCAATGTTCCTCTTTGCGGTAACTTATACTTCAACTCTTCATGTTTATTGTAAGTTACTTGCCCCTTTGCATGTTTGGTTTTGTACCAAATATTTGTGTGTATGTGTTGTGTCTTACTTACCTATCTTGTGTATTCAAGTATGTTTGTTTGACTCATCATATACTTGTGTATTGTTTTGGAGCCTAATGCATCTTGATGATATCTTATTTGGCTCTCTTTGAGTTATTAATGAAACATCCCATTTTGGGGGAGTGATATGCTTTGTGCATCTCTCCTTCTATAAAATGTGGGTATATGGGTACCACCACTTAGTATTGATATTGCAAGATTATCTAGTCACTATGTGGTGTGTCATACTCATGAGAAATTCAAATTCTAATGTCCATTAATCATCTCTAGTCGAATTTTAGTTGCCTCTTGTTTAGAAGAAATGCTTTATCACATTATGGGGGAGTAATATGTTTTGTACATATCACAAGCCTAGAAAATGTGAACATATGAGGTTATGCCACTTAGAGTTGATGCTCTTAATTATCTTGTTCCTAGGTGGCATGTTTGCTCAAACAAGCTCCATCCCAAATAAAAATCTTTTATTACTCATCTTGTGGGTTCTTGTTTGAGTAAGAAATTCTTGGTACGGTTTTCCTCAAATACATATCTCTATATCTTATTTGGGACACCGCTTGCTTCAAGTTATTCTAATCATTGCCGTGCGTGATTGTTTGACTAAGTTGAAGCTATCAAGAATCTTCATCCATGCATAGTGCTTAATTCTATATACTTATCCTATGCCTTTTATTGTGAAGTTGATCCTTACTATCTTTGTCAATTCACCACCGGAAATTATTTCCAATATACTCATTGTCCTTGACAATTGATAACCTTATATGTGGTTGAATTTATGGATCACCTTCACCTTGGATTGCTTCTTACTTCCTTATTTTATTTCCAAGAAATCTTTGTAGCTCCCATATGTCTTCCTTGTCCCTTTGAAAAATCTTTTGATAAATCCCCTTGATTCATATCAAGTGTTTGTTTTGGAATACATACCTTTTCCTTATGGTACATTGTGCCATTGTGAAAAGTGTAGTGGGTTTGGTTTATTTGTTCGAACCTTGCTCCTTTGGGAGTTTTGCTATCTCATTCCTTCTTCTATGCGTTATTTGGTAAATGAGATAAATCTTTGAGCATGTTTGTTTTATTTCATCCTTTATGCTCAATGGTTTCTTCTTAGTTCATTTGTTGAACTTTGGAGATTTGCTTTTGAGATTTACTTCTTAGATATAATTTGGACAACAAATTTGTTTTGTGACACCTCTATGCCTTATTTAATTCTTTTTGTGTTTTGTCCAAAGTATATCTTTCTTGGATCTTTAAAAGTTTTGGTGCATGCTTATATGAAATTTGTTTATACTTGTAGCATGCTTGCTTTCTTTTGATCCATTATGTAGGATATACTCCATCAAATCCTAAATGGCTAAGATGTGCATGAAATTCAAATTTCATCTAAATATGCACATGTTTATATGGAGTGTGTCCTATATATTGTGGTTAGTCTAACCATGTTGGACCCAATAAGTTTGGGGACCAAGATGTACTTGAATGACGTTTTAGGTACATTGGAGATGCAATGGAGGCTTGTCTCATCTATAAGGAAGGTGTTGTCACCATATGAGAATTGGAGTCAAGCTAGGATGATCGATGAACTCTTATCTACTACATCAAGCCATTGCTATCTCGGTAACAAGTATCTTATTCATGCATTCTCATATAGCATCCAACCTCTTGTAGGTTGGATCTTGGCATGAAATTATTTATTTCAAAAATATTGCGGTTCTTGAAAAATAATTTTTAAAGTAAAACTTCTTATTGTACATTTGAGTAATTTGAGAAGATGCATATGTTGGGAATATATATATACATCATGTTTATGATTCACCTACACAAATATGCCCTCTAGCAATTTATTGCATATCAATTCCTCAAAGAGCTCTTATGTGCAATATTGATGAAATTGCGAAATAAATCCATATTTATGATACTTGTTGCCTTTCTCAAAACACTCCAACTAGCTCTACTTCCCTTATTGTTAGTTGTTATGTTTTTGATGTTTAACTTGGTTGAAGCTCATTCATATACCATAAGTGAAAATTGGAACCATAGGCTATATATGCTTCTTAAACAAACATCCTTTGGTATATTTTATGACTTCATCTTGGATATCTTGTTTTATCTATTTTGTTAACCTCTTGTGTGTGCATGTTTCTTTATGGATCACTTTGTCCACTTTAGAAACTCATATACATAAGATCGTTAATCCATCACCTTGATATCCTTGTTCTTTGCCGACCATCTTTTACCCCTTTTGTTTTAGTGGGTTGGTAAAGAAAATTTATGAGTGCTTGGTTTATTTATTTTCTTCATGCACTCATATCTCGTAATTGTTGGACTAAAGTTGTTCTTGATAAGCATACTCTCTTTATCTTAGTTGTGTTCTAAATGATATATAGGGAGTGAGGATTCCATGTTTGTGCATATTGTATTCAAATGCAAACATTATAAATTGTGCACGAACCTTGGGGAGCTTTCTTATTTTTAGAGCACTATATCTTTCTTATCATGATATCTTTGTTTGTCCAATTGGATCTTTTGATTGCTTGCTTTATTTGTTGAAGCTCACTTCACCATGTTATCTTTATGCAATCTTTGATCCTCAATATAGTTTGACTTCCTTCAAGTATTCATCATTGGATATGTGCACTTGATTCCACTCAAATTATGAGAAGTGCACACTTTGGGGAGGAACTCACATTATATTGGCCTTCTAAATTTTTCACCCATTTTGACAATCGATGCCAATGGGGGAGAATTTTAGAGGGTTTAAGGGAACGGTTTTATACTTAAGTTTGGTTTGTGCTTAAGTGTCTTGCCTCTCATGCATTCCATATTTATATGTCTTGCATGGTTGTATATATATAGTGGAAACTATCCCAAAGGTTAATCTTGACAATGTATGCAATGAATTCATGTTCATCACACGTGCATACATTGTGGGGGAGTTTTCTCTATATATATTGGTTCTACTCACATCCCTTGTTGTAGTTGTGTGAGTAGAGCCGGTTTTGATATGGGCTAGTAGCTTTGTGTTACTTGACCATATCAAATACAACCTCTTGTATACAACTTATTCTCGGATAAGTTGCGTACTTGTTTCTAATATTCATTATATAAACCCTCTTATTGTGATTGTCATCAATTACCAAAATGGGGGTGATTGTAAGGGTACATTGCCCTATGTGTGGTTTTGGTAATTAATGACAACCCCTCTGGACTAATGTTTTCATTGAGTTTATATGAAGGAATATTCCATAGGTACTTCTTGTATTCCATGTGTTGGATTCAAGTATGAATGCCATGAATATAAAGATACACCTTGTGTATTGGCATCAAGATCATTGATTTAAAGATACATATGTGATATGATCAAGAAGATGAAATGAAGATGGAGTTCTTATGTGGAACTCAATATTAGCCATGCTCTATCTTAAGTGAGTATGAGAAGATACAAGGTTGAGTTGGGCAAGTTCAAGATGAGCATCTTGAGTGGATAACATGCTTGAAGCTTGTCGTCCATTTGGTGATAATGACATGTGAAGATGTGCATCAATGGGGCTTTCCCATCATAGTGTATGGGGGAGCATTTGTGAGTCTTCACGAAGCAACATTGATCAAGTGAGGCATTCCGGCTTGAGTGAAGCTTGAAGAGTTATCATCAAGATCAAGCGGGATGCGCAAGGCAAAGGTATGGCCTTGCTAGGTTTTCCTTTTACCGGTCTCAAGGTGGATGTTGGGAGACCGGATTATAGGATAGATAGCCGCACTATTAAGAGGGGCTTTCGGTTGAGTAACTTGATCACATCGTCTTAGGGAGCTCCATCCTTTGCATACTTTGCATATCCTTATTGCTTCTTGGTGTTTCTATGTGTAAGGTTCTTGAGCTTGTTGCTAGCTTTACAACAAGCCCAAGTTCATCGAGAACGGAGTTCGCATGCATCTTCTATTGCGTTTTCGAGGTTGGGTGATTTTACCAGTTATTCATGATATATGGTTCTACCCTTTTATATTCATGATAAAATCCCCTCCTACAGTTTCTTGTGTTTGCACTTTCTGTTGGATAGCATTTGTTGTTATCTTTCCAACAAAATTGGTTTCATGCGAATCGGAGTTCGGGAGCAATAGTTATTAAAGAAAAAGGAAAAAGGAAATAGTATAAAAAGAAAAGGAATAAAAGGGGCCAGCCGACCGGCCGGCCTGACCGGACCAGCGTCCGGCCCACCCGGTCCGAGCCGGGTTTGGCGCTGGTGCCATCCGGCCGGGATCCAGAGGCCTTTTGGCCCAAGTCCGGCTGCAGGCCCGGTCCGTGACCGGCCTGCCCGGCGCATCTCCCAGCCCGGCCGGGCTCTGCGCTTGTTGGGCTTCGCCTCCCCCGCGCGGCCCACCCGCGGCCTGCTCCCCCGCGTTGGCCGGTTGCTGCCGCCGCGGCTGCTGCTCAGCCCGGTTGCTGGGCCGGCTGGGCCGGATCCCAGGCCGGCCTCCTCAGCGCCTATTCCGGTCAGCCGGCCTGGCAGCCGACTGGGCCGTTTTTTGGGCCATTTTTCCTGCATTTTTAATGGTTCTTTTTCCCCAACGGTTATATTTGCTCCCATGCTATAAATAGCCCTTCTTCCACCTTGAGCAAACTTACTTCTTCCCTTTCTCTCACCTCCATTGTTGCATTTGAAGAAGTTGCTCTCTCTCTTGTTCCCCCCCATGATTTTTGCTCATTCTTGAGGGATCTAAGAGAGGAGATCTAGATCTACACTTTCACCAAACCATTTCTTCTCTAAGTGAGGGAATCTCTTGGGATCTAGATCTTGGAGTCTTTGGTTGACTTTTCCCTTTGTTCTTCCTCTCCAATCTCATCCTAGCATTCGTTGCTTTGGTGGGATTTGAGTGTGAAGGACTTGAACACCTCTAGTGTTCTTGCTTTGCATCGTTGCATAGTGTTGAGCTCTCCACCACGATTAGTTCGAGTGAGAGACCGTGAGCTTGTTACTCTTGGAGGGAGACCTCCTAGTTGGCTTGGTGATTGGTGCTCCGGTGATCTCTTCAAGAAGATTGTGAAGAGGCCCGGGCTTCTCCTTCGTGGAGCTTGTGAAGTGGTTGTGGAGCTTGCCATCTCCGGAACGGAGGAAAAGCTAACCATAAGGAAAGGGCCATTATCCTTCGTGGGTGTGGTTCGGAGAATAGGGTGAGCCTTCGTGGCGCGGGGAATCCTTCGTGGGACCTCCACTCCTCCAAACGTGACGTACCTTCTTACAAAGGAAGGGAACACAGGAATACATCCTCGTCTCCGCGTGCCTCGGTTATTTTTATACCCGAGCTCTCTTTCCTTGTGATAGCCATCGTGCTTGAAGTACATATATCTTGCTATCACTTGTGCTACATATATCTTGTGCCTATCTTGCTTAGCTCTAGTTGATATTGTTACACTTAGTTGAGCTTAACATATTTAGGGTTTGTGCTTGTAAACTAAACGATAGTTTAATTCCGCATTCTTACAAGACAAATCCGTAAGAGTTTTTAATTGCCTATTCACCCCCCTCTAGGCGGCATCTCAATCTTTCATGGTCTTTACCATGCCACTTCCAGTTTACAGCAGCGGGTCATTCTCAGTGACAAGGTCAAACCTACTAACAAGATGCCGAGACTGTTGGTCGCCCTATTTCAGTTGCCGCTGATTGGGATTTGGGAGCCGCGCATGTTAGGAGGCACATGGTAGCGCGCCTCATATAGAGCCCATGCCTCGCAGGTTGTGAGTCTGCCGCGTTCGAAACCGTTAGCGGCGGCACCGGTGGGGTGTCGGTTCGACATAGCGGCAAGGATATTGGATCTCGGAGCTAGGGTTGTGGGTGCGGCGACGATGTGTGTGAGGGGGACGCCACTCGAATCACACATTTTTATACAACGGAGGTAGGCGAGGGGGCGGTGGAACACATTATCGCCAGCGTGCATGCTCACGCGGCATGGCGAGACACCTTCGTATGTGACTAGGAACCTTCGCCGCGCAAACATTTACGCAGATTAACCAGAGGTAATCGACGGGTTTAAATCCGCGTGGCCAACCGCCAGCATGTCAACTATCATGGCCACAAAAAATCATGTGTGGTGGTGATAGTATCAACTATCAGGGAAATTTTTATTTTCAAAAAAAAAACTATCAGGGAAATATTACAATTTACCACTACTTACTTAGCATCTATCAATTTGCCCTTCTTTACTTAGCATCTTACATTGCCCAAACCAAAGACACCCTAAAAACCGCATCTTTTTTTTTATCGAGCACACCCTAAAAACCGCATCTGTGCGCTTGATAAGTCTGAACCGAACAGGTTCGCTCTCAAAAAAGAGTCTGAACCGAACAGGCCCGAAGGCCCCGAACGGGCCGGGCCTGAGTCGGAATATAATGCACCCCAGAGCGTCGTGTCTGTGCGTCCCTAGCGCTGGTTCGTGTGGAAAAAGAGGTGTCATGTCTGACGCCGGCGGCGGCGAGGAAAACCAGGGAGAAGAAGGGGCGAGCAAAATCTCGTCCATGTTGCAGCCGCTACCAACGCCGCTCTTCTATAGCCGGCGGAGACGTTCCTCGCAGCACGCCAATTCGCAGCGACAAGAAGAGATGCTTCGCCCGGGATCAGAGCACGGCCTCAAATCGAAATCGATCTCCTGCGAACCAACCACGGAGGTGCTTGATGAAGAGATGGATTGGCAGGAAGAGGAGGAGGAGGAGGAGGAGGAGGAGGAAGAAGAAGAAGAAGAAGAAGAAGAAGAAGAAGAGGAGGAGGAAGAAGAAGAGGAGGAGGAGGAGGAGTCCATGGAGACTGAGAAGAAGGAGTTCGCTGAACACCTTGCCAGATGGGAATCCAGTTTTGGCAAGGGATATGAAGTTTTGAGTGAGTAAGCTTATCTGACTTTCGCATGCTTTTCTTCTTGTTACTGCACGATTGTCTCAAGCAAACCTCCGGGAGCCAAAAATATCCACTCAGAATTTAGAAAAATAAAATCAAAGTTAGATAGTGCTTATATTAATACAATACACAAGAATCTCCACTCAGATCCAGTGGCGGAGCGTGAGCAAAATATAAGAGGGGCCCAACTCAATAGAAAAAACATCAAAGAAGCATAAAAAAATGGGGCATTTTATATAACATATGTTATATACTAATAGATGACAATGTCATGATGATATATAGGGTATTGTTCTCGCAAATGCAACAGACATAACAGGTTAGAATACACCTCAGCATTATGGACTGTATTTTGGATGCTCCAAAAGAAAAAAGACAGCATATAATGCCTAGCTAGAGATGGTTTTTCTTAGCTTTAAAATCAATAATTATATCTAGGTGTTCAGTTTAGGCTGCATAGGACCAAACCTCAAGTATGCTCTTCGTACATCTTTGCCTCTGATTTTCCTATCCATCTTCATCTTCCCTTTGATTTACATATTCCATAGCCATAGCATCAGGAACGGAGTTCAACAGCTTCTTCGTTTCGCTTTAAAAAAAATTCATCGCCTTCTGTTTCCCCATTACTCCCTATATAAAAAATAAATAATTAATGCATTAATTCATAAATTTGAGCAATTCAGTGGATAAATGGACTTCTAAACTACCGATGCAACCCAATTTTCAATGAAAAGATCAGAGTCAGAAATACATACATAAACTGGGCGCTGGTGCCCACCGCTGGCCGGTGGCGTACGTGCAGGTTGGGGCGCTGGGTGCAGGGGCTGGGCGGAGCAGCAGCCGCCCACGGTGCTGGATGGCGTCGGCGCAGCACCAGGGGGAGGATCGAGGGGCGAGGATGGGGGTCGACAGGAGACCTAGCGATTGAGTGGCGGACGCGTGATGATCTCTATTCCCTTCCGTCGTGGGCTGAGTTAGAGGACATAGTAAAAGTAAACTTTGTTTTGAAAGGAGGGGGGGGCACTTTCGCCTCCACTACGGTCCGCCCTGGTCAGATTACTGGAGCCCGGGAGCCAAAAATCTCCACTGCGATCACAAGAAAAAGGATTGGTACATCTATGAAAAAAAATTCTCCAAGACTGCAATACTGTAGCTAATAATAATACAAAATTTTGCATACCAATAAAATAGCTGGCGAGGGATTACCAGTAATCATTATGGCAGTCTCTTTCACAGCAGACTATAGTTTGCACAGAACAGCAACGCAACAAACAGAAGTAAACATAATTCAAACACCCTCATTACATTACATTACATTTACAAAAAAAAAGGGCAAGTTTATGTTCGAGGAAACTTAAAGGACCTTTCCGTTTCATTTCATTGTAAGGGTAGGGTTTTCGTTACAGTCCTCCCAAAACAAAAAAAATTAGTGCACATCCAGGTCATTGGTGGCACAACTCCATGCCCAGTGGCTCCTGCCTTAGCCCATTGTGTTGCTTCCTCCTTGATTCTGTTGACAAGCGTGCTGATAGATGGGCACGCTTGGTCGAAGATGCATTTGTTCCGATGCTTCCATATGACCGTATCATCCAAGGTGTGAGCAAGGTCACAGAGGCGAGGCCTTTGTACATTTTCCTTCGAGGTGCTCTGCCTCACGTTGAGCCACCAATCCATTCAGTGGATGGTGGTCTGCAAGTCATGCACAGCCATGATAGGATCTCATGCCAGATCTGCCTGGGAAAAGGGGCACTCGAGGATGAGGGTGGCGCATTGTCTCCGGCTCCTGGTCGTAGAGAGGTACCCTCGGGTGTTGCTGCAGACCGCGGCATGCAAGGCGATCAGCCACCCACCAGCGGTCAAAATTGGCCATCCAGTGAAAGTACTTCACACGTGGATGTGCCTAGCTCTTCCAAATGAGCTTGCAAGCTCTGCAAAAGATTTATCCATGGAAGGCTGCTAGGTAAGCATATTGTATAGAGTAGATACCACTCGTGGTCCACTTCCTTGTCATCTTGTCAGGTGACATGGATATGCCATATCGGGTCCTTAACATTGGCGTCCCTGGTACAAAGCCCATGAAGAAATCCATACGAAGCTGAAAATAATGACGTTATGTAAATTAGAAAAGTTAGGCCCATATCGGGTGAACCGACTTATGATGTAACATGATCTCGAGGTGGACTATGAGACCTAGCCCACTATATAAGGGCTAGGAGGAGCCACCGAGGAGGGACAGATTCAACTAGACGAAACACCCTGAAACCTTAGTTTCATATAATACAATCTTGGCGATTCGCCCTTGATCATACTTTTCGTCGGCTGCTTAGTTTGGCTGACCGGTTTGTTGATTCGCCAGTGTCCTCCTTCCTAGAAACCCAAGTCCATCATCATGGGCATTGACAAGGTTAACCCTTTGTCATCAGGTTTTGCCAATAGCGTCGTTTGTTGGATCAAGAGCCAGATTTGTAGGTACTGGCCAATTTCTTGGATGCCTAGGGTTCCACAATATCCTACGCCCATCGATTTGCTAGCAGATCGTCGGCAGCGGCCTCCTCTGCGCCGTTTGGGGATGCAGCGTAGAGGGGGGGCGCAATATCGCTGATGGAGCGCCCTTCTATCTAGCGGTCCTCCCAAGAATTTGGCGATCTAACCATTCCCACGGTCATAGTGGTGGAGGCGAAGAAAAGGGAGCGCTCTTCCGTTGTGAACTGGAGGTCAAGGCCACTCCACGCATGATTCTCGTATGTGGCTGAGCCAGCATAAGCGTAGGTGAGGCCAGTTCGCTCCAGGTCGTGGGTGCCAAGGCCACCTAGCGAGATTGGTCGGGAGACACGGCGCCAGTTCACATGGCAGCTGCCTCCATTGGCCTCGGGATGTCCTGCCCATAGAAATCCCTGCTGGATTTTCTCGAGTCACTTGATGATCAAGTTTAATTCCAACATCAAAGTAGAACTAGCTTCCCACAGTGAAGATGCAAACCATGCCACAAGAATATCAGCGACTCATTTCCCTGTTGAATTATTCCCTCAAAGCATTAGTACAATTAGGAAGGAAGTTACTACTAATTGCTCAAACAAGAATTGGTACTCAAATATTTGTACAGATTGAAGACTTTTGACCCTCGACTAGAGGTTTTGGTAAAAACAACATAACGATATATGCTGGTCACTGGTCAGTTGTTTAATATCAACCGTAGGGGTAGCTCCTGCTGTATTTTATTGCCAAGATGAGTACAGAAAACAAAGGAGCTAAACTAATAAGTGCTTTAGGTACAACTGGCAGAGAGAAAGCATGAAAGAACTAAAGCAAGTTCACACCCTTCAAGCAGTGTTCAGCAGTAAATTCATGTTATTTCGTTTAAATCTGAAAGTAGCAGATGGAATCAGATCAATATATATTGAACTAACTATATATTGCTAAGGCAATAGTGAACGGGTCAACTATCTTTGAAATGACTAGGTTAAGGCTGACTTGCATAGGCAACAGTCCAAGTGCAACATCCATTCCTGTCCAGTTTCTAGCGAAGCTAGTAAGACAATTAGTACTAGACTGTTAAACTACCAGGTCCATCCTGAATTCCTGATGCTGCATTAAAATTTAGTACTCTAATATATTCTAACAATTTGCACTAGTCTGATTTTCATATACTAGGATATAATTTCATAGAGCCAACAAAACACAAAAAGGTGAACATTTTTTTAACTGAGTATAAAATGAAAATTGGGTACAATGTGTGGATGAGCCCACTGTAGCAATGTTACCGGCAGTATGTAGCCAAATAAATTATGTTTTGTAACTGATCAATCAAGTAAAATCCCCACTTTCTTTAGTTAGTCCATTCATATTCATATTAGAGTATTTTCCATACACAGTTTACTAATAATTGGGTGCTACATGAGTGCAGCGACTTTCAGTCCAATGCTCTTTACACACTGCGCACCGGGTTTTGTCCCGTTTGGGGCTGCTCGTGTCGGAAGCCTACAGATCTATTCTATCAAAATTGCTAAAATAAAACACCTGAAGTGGCCACTGTATGTGTACGGCGTGGTTGCGGCGCGAGACTACGTGGATAACAAACGCAATATTCTGTTCTATCGCACAAGCCGTTGCTACCAGACCCTCACTAAAAATGTAAGTATCGTATTCTTTGTATTTGTTTTACTGTTCTTATTGCCAGCTTGTTGATTAGTTCAGGACTAACGATGATATTTGCAGAATCCTTATTTGCACTTAACTGGCCCTTGTCGTGCAATTATGTCCAAGGAACCCGTCGAAATAGAAATCCAACTGAAATTAAGGGGACAGCCTGAGGGTAGAGCATTGATCAGTAGAGTTTTACGATATAACAATCCTCGCAATCTTGACCATTTTTATTCCTACCTCTCCAACCGCTTGTGCAAAATGGAGTTATGCTTCGAACAACTCGAACGGTCATGCCAGGCCACTGTGGTGGGTGTTCATGCTATTGAAGGGTCGCCTTTTAAGTATGGCGGACAAGTTGTTTGTTCTACATTACCTTGGGAGGATCCTTTTAGGAAAGTTGTCCTATTTGATTCAAAGAATGGCACAGGGCGAATGGTTTGTGAAGGAACAACGAGTGAAGAGTCGCATGGTTACCTCGATCTGTCAAGGTGTGTTGTTTCTGTACAAGGAATGCTCAAAGTTTTCATACATACCTACTCACGCTCTGGTGCTATCCTTGCAAGTGGTCGTGTGGTGTTCAAAGCCAAAGAATGCCAAATGAGTAAAGCTACATGTGTTCTTCACGGCAGCAAGGCCTCCAAAGGGAAGGACTCTAAAGTAAAGATTACTGTTGCTTGGTCCCGCCTGGTTACAACCAAAAACTGTATCGAGCTTAAGTGCCTAACTAATGTTTAGTGAAGCTCGAGCTTGATATTGCCATGGAAGTTCGGTACGCATCTTGCGATTGAGCATAACTCGTAAGTTGACTGTTCTACAGTATTTGTTATGTGAACCACTAATATGCAGTAGTATAATAATCAGACCAAATACATGGCATTGTTAAACAGTCCGTTTCAAGTCTAGTTATTAACATTTGATAATTTGAACTGAAAAATTAACAATGGTAATATCGTCAATGTTAAGTTGAATAGTCAAAAAAGGTTAATAACACCTATGCTCAAAATTCCCACTTCTGCATCATCTCGAGCTCTACAGTCACTATCAACCTACACCCCCCCATACAGACCACCCGCATGATATCGTTTGGTGCAGACCGTGGCCCGTTTTGTGGTGGAAGCCGATGGAAAAGAAGCGCGCCAAAATTGACCTCACCAACGACGGGGACGACGCGGCTGTACGCAGCATCCCTTGGCGGAGGTGAAGAATGAAACTTAGGGTAGAGGGTGCAGAGTCTTAAGGTTCTGTGGGTGGAAGCTCACCATCGACGAAGCTTAGAGCATCTTCAGTCGCGTCCTCCAAAAGCAACCCCCAAAGGTATTTGGAGCGCGCTGGATATTTTTTCGTTCTAACCCGCGCGCTCCAAAGCCTCCTTCCATTCGGTGCGGTCTAATATATTGTCCGGCGCCCCGAGCCCATCCCCGGTCCACAGGGGACGCCGTGGGCACGCCGAACACAACGAAAAGCGAGGCGATGAGTGTTGGGCCCGATACGTCAATGGCACATTCAAGTTTAACCTAACCATTGCCTACCTCGCGACGGAAGTTATTGATGCACATCCACTGTGTAGTTTCCGTAGAGGCGCATCGATGCGTCTTGTCGCGCCTAGCTTTCCGTGCCGGCATTAATGAGCGCCACCGCTCCCCCACCTCCTTCCGGTCTATAAAAAACGGCACTCTCGCATCGTCCCTCACACACAAACCCTAACGCCTCTCTCCCCAACCCTAGCCTCCACCATCTCAAGAGTCGAGGGCCTTTTCATGGCTGGTAGAGGCAGAGGCCGAGATCAAGGTCGCGGCCGTGTCTGTGGACGCGGCCGCGACCGTGCTAGAAGGCTTGCACGGTCGCCGTCGCCTGTGATGTCGTCGTCTTCCGAGGGGGAGTAGGACTTCGAGTTCGTCATCATCCTCAATGGCGACCCACTTGGCATCCAGAGGCTGCATGACAGTTCACTGAGTTCGTCGCCGGCAATGAGCCAGCCGCGCTGCAGTTGCAGAAGGCTGGCTGCGGCTTCTGCCGGTGGCCGATGGACGTGCTCTTCGACGGGCGCGACAAGATGTACCTCCACACCGGCTGGGAGAAGTTCGCGCGCTACTGCAACCTCCAAGCCGACTGCGTGCTCACATTCTGGTACCAAGGCGGCGAGGAGATGAGCGTGAAGGTGTTCGACGACACGTCCTGCCATCGGCACTACCACGACGACGGCGAAGAGGAGGACGATCGAAGATGCCGAGTGTTCTTTCTTCGCAGCGAAAATGATCACGGAGCTTTCTGTATATTCTCCTTACAAAGGACCAATAGGGCTATCATTGCCAGCTGGATTGTCCAGTTTGGGTGTCTAAGAGTGCCTGAGAATGTTTTTTCTTGGTAGCGAACATACGAAATCCGCGAGGCCAACTATAGTTAGGTTTCCTCATTTTGCAATGTTTTAACTATGTCTTAGTTTGTTCAAACTATGTCTTAGTTTGTGAAAAATCATGTTCCCAATTATGTATTAGTTTGTGTAATGAAAATGCAAAAAGAGAGTATTTTAATGTGAAAACAAGTTTGGGCCGCGTTTGGGGGCGCAGCTGGGAAATGATGTCCCCCAAACGCGGCACGAGAAGAACGCGTCCCCCAAGTTTGATCCGGTGCCGTTTGGGTCGCTTTGGTCTTTGGGGGACGCGGCTGGAGATGCTCTTAGGGTTTTGGTGTGAGGGGAGGTCGTTGAAGACGGGAGAGATGGGGGGAGGGGTGTAGAGGGGGTTCCGGCAGGGCGGTGGCAACGACTCAAGCAGCGTGGGGCGGCTAGGCGCGCACGAGAGCGCCGCTAGCCGTGGGTGACGACGACATGAGGTTAGGCCAGTGGGAGAGGTAGTGGGATCTTGCTCGGGGGCTATGCTCGGCGGTAGGAAGAAGAAGGGGTGCAGAGGAAGTAGAAGTATGCGGGGATGATGGCACGGGCAGTTCGTGGTTTCCTTCAAGCGTCGGTGTCATCCCCGACGTGAAGCTAGGAGCGTCCTGCATGTGGTAGTAGGAGCGTCCTGCATGTGGTAGTAGGGCATGCACGAAGCGTCTTCCTCGTGGGACGCTCTAGAAACGGCCGTTTTACTCGAACCGGAACATTTTTATAACTGAATAAATTTGAATCCAAATAATATTTAAATCTGAACTATTTTTACATTTGAACAAAATTTAATATGGACAATTTTTAAACCTGAACTAATTTTTAAATTTTAAACCAGCCAAAATAATCGAACAAATCAAACCGTGATTAACATAAAATCTAACTAGAACCTTCTAGAATGTTCACGTATCAGGAAAAAAACTAAAACAGTACACCGCCTCTCGGTTGCTTCTGCATGTAACGAGCTACAACCCAAGTCGTTGGCTCCCGAGCTATGTAGAATAGCGCACGCTGACTTTGCTCCTTTTTTCAAGCCTATCCCTTTGGCATGTTCCTATCCACATTTATCCTCGAGCTTAAAGTTGACATTTTTAGACTCTAAAAAGTCTCACAAAGGCCTGAAAAACACCTTTCTTGGGCCTGTGGGACCCTTTTTACTCTCCGAGACCTAAAATATCTGGAATAATTAAGTTGGCAAAATAGGGTTGAAAACTGCAGTTTTCGAATTTTAAGCGTGATTGTCAAAGCTTTTTTAATTGAAAAAAATAAGAGTTTGTTTTGCCAAAAAAACTGTCCCCGTGGAAAAATGATCTGGTATCTAATCCTGACTCCCCTAGCCTGCATGATATTGCAAAGTTTGGTTATTGCACGAGTACAGGCTTGTTTAAAGGAGAGCAACGGCTGTACCTCCTGGTCTGTGCAAACCAATCGTCCATCACCATCCAAGAGGTCGATGCCCTTGTTATCCCCACCGTCGCCGCCGGCTCCCAGGAACGGAAGCCGGCGGCAGCTGAGTCGGAGCCGAAGGAGACAATCCAAGAGGTCGGCGAAGAGGAGCTGGGCGGAGCTTCCCCTGGACGCGTTGCTGTTGAAATATTGGGCCCACTATAAGTGGCCCATACTAGATTTCAGATTTCCCTATAAATCTCAAAGCCCACATAGTGGCAGCCTTGTGAGTTTGAGCCCAAGTTGGTGGCAGCTCACTAGGGAGTGGCAAGAGGTGGGAAGTTTAGTCCCACATGAAAAGTTGGGAGGAAGTTAGACCACCTTATAAGGTGGGTTGTTCCACCACTAGTAAGTGAGTGAGAATAGGAGTGCTACACGCGCGCGCTCCTCCTCCTCCTCGCTCGTCTCGACTCGACTCGACTCGACTCGACTCGACGCGCGCACCACGCTCGTGGTGAGTGGATTGAGCCTCGAGCCGAGACTTTCCTTACTTTTTGCAGCTCAGGAAAACGAACAGAGTCCTAGACGGACGCGTCCCGAACAGAGTCCTAGACGGACGCGTCGCAGTTAGTCAGTTCGGGTCGCAATCTATGAGATTTAGGTGATCTCTAGTAAACTTATGAAGAGACCACGAAGTATGACGCATATGCTTCACCCGCGGGGTAGGCTACTGGCAGCCATGTACTGGTCATGACTTTGAGTGAAACCTTGTTCACGTAAAACTTGCAATTCAAGGCTTAGTCCATTGTTCCAGTGTGAATGGATGTAGCTTAAGGTTCTAGGCGGAAGTTCAACTTAACAGTCTCCGCTGAAACACTGGTATATAAACAAGCAGTGAGTATTGATAAATCTCTAAATGGGGATTTGAGATCTGGTGGGGGATTGTTGAAATATTGGGCCCACTATAAGTGGCCCATACTAGATTTCAGATTTCCCTATAAATCTCAAAGCCCACATAGTGGCAGCCTTATGAGTTTGAGCCCAAGTTGGTGGCAGCTCACTAGGGAGTGGCAAGAGGTGGGAAGTTTAGTCCCACATGGAAAGTTGGGAGGAAGTTAGACCACCTTATAAGGTGGGTTGTTCCACCACTAGTAAGTGAGTGAGAATAGGAGTGCTACACGCGCGCGCTCCTCCTCCTCCTCGCTCGCTCGTCTCGACTCGACTCGACTCGACTCGACTCGACACGACACGACACGACACGACACGACACGTCACGACGCGCGCGCCACGCTCGTGGTGAGTGGATTGAGCCTCGAGCCGAGACTTTCCTTACTTTTTGCAGCTCAGGAAAACGAACAGAGTCCTAGACGGACGCGTCGCAGTTAGTCGGTTCGGGTCGCTCCCGGATCGTGGGCTATCTGTAACCGACTCGAAACGTTCGTGCGACGTGGGCGTGGCCCACGTTGCGTAGGGTTTCCCGAGCCTATATAATCTCTTGCCCGGCTACCGCAGAAATATACTGAATACACAAGTTAGGGTTTCCACCTCTCTCTGCTTGCGCCGCCTTCGTAGCCTACTCCATCCCGCGCGCCGACGTGCATCGGCGAACGGGAGAGCAGGTCTCCGGAACCGCTCGTCCTTGCGATCCTGTACGGGAGAGGACGAATTAGGTTTTTGGGAAGCGCTCTGCGCGACTGCTCAAGCTCTTCATCACGGGTCGCTTTCCGTCCAAGTCGGGCGGTGCTGCCTACCGTCGTCTTCAACGCCGTCTACTTCGACCCGTCGTCCCCGTCGTCAACAACGTTGTCATCAACAACGTTACTGCCGCGACATCATCTGCTACACCTCCACCGCCACCTCCACCAGATCGGTACGTGCGACATATCTCGATCTGTTTAGCGATGGATGCTGTACCGTTTGCGCTGCTGCTACTCATGTTGATTAATGCATCTAGTATGTTTGAGTTTCACATGTTACTAGTTGCTGCCATCATGTTTTATATTCTGGAATTAATCATGGAAATTGTGCCTAGTTATCCAACAATCCAAAAACCTAATTGTAGGCAATTTCCTGAGTTAACTATGGCTGGTTTTGCTGATGCACTGAGGCCGGATAAGTTTACCGGTGTGCACTTTAAGAGGTGGCAGTATAAGGCCATGCTCTGGCTTACTCATCTGAAAGTGTTCGAAGTTACTGATGGTTTACCTGAAGGAACTATATCTGACCAAGATCAGAACAAGTTCAAGGAAAACAATAATCTCTTCGTCGGATGCGTTCTAAGTATTCTTGCTGATCGTCTGTGTGATGTGTACATGCACATAATAGATGGTAAAGAGCTCTGGGATGCACTGAATGCTAAGTTCGGTGCAACCGATGCAGGCAGTGAACTGTACATCATGGAGAGCTTCCATGACATCAGGATGGTTAACAACCGTTCTGTAGTCGAACAAGCTCATGAGATACAGTGCATTGCGAAAGAGCTTGAACTCCTTAAGTGTGCCTTACCTGACAAGTTTGTGGCTGGATGCATCATCGCTAAGTTGCCTCCTTCATGGAGGAACTTTGCCACAACTCTCAAACACAAGAGACAGGAGATATCAGTTAAAAATCTGATAGCATCTCTTGATGTTGAGGAGAAAGCTCGGGCTAAGGATAATACTGAGAAAGGAGAGGGTCAGTCTAGCGCCAACATGGTGCAGAAGAAACCCTACAGCAAGAACAAAGGGAATAACAAGCCCTCCTTCAATAAGCCTATGAAGACTACAACCTTCAAGAAGAAGAAGATGATAAACAAAGCAGATCTGAGCTGCTTTACATGTGGAGAGACTGGCCACTTTTCTAAGGACTGTCCAGAGAGGGCAGACCGCAAGAAAAAGGCGAGGCAAGTCAACACGGCGACCGCTAGCAATGCTGATGGGTACGGTAATCTCTTTGCTGTTATTTCGGTATTTCAATCTCCATGTTGGTGGATTGATACAGGAGCTAATGTTCATGTGTGTGCTGACATATCCATGTTCACTTCTTACCAGGTCACCCGGGATTCTTCCGTCTTGATGGGGAATGGGTCACATGCTTCTGTTCGTGGTGTTGGCACGGTAGATCTGAAGTTCACTTCGGGGAAGATCGTGCAGCTGAGGAACGTGCAGCATGTCCCTACTATGAACAAGAATCTCGTTAGCGGCTCCCTTCTATGCAGAGATGGGTTTAAGGTTGTTTTAGAGTCGAATAAAGTAGTTGTTTCCAAGTTTGGACAATTTATTGGTAAAGGCTATGAGTGCGGAGGCTTGTTCCGCTTTTCGCTTTCTGATTTCAGTAATAAGTCTGTGAACCATATATGTGGCAATGTTAGTGATGATACCAGTGTTTGGCATTCTCATTTATGTCACATTAATTTTGGTTTAATGTCTCGGCTATCCAGTTTAAGTTTAATTCCGAATTTCACCATTGCCAAAGGTTCTAAGTGCCATAGTTGTGTGCAATCGAAGCAACCTCGGAAGCCTCACAAGGCGGCCGAGGAGAGAAACTTGGCACCTCTAGAACTCATACATTCTGATCTATGCGAGATGAATGGTGTGTTGACAAAAGGTGGAAAGAGATATTTCATGACATTGATTGATGATGCGACTAGATTTTGCTATGTTTATTTGTTGCGAACTAAAGATGAAGCTTTAGACTACTTTAAAATTTATAAGGCTGAAGTTGAAAATCAACTAGAGAGAAAGATCAAGCGTCTTAGGTCGGATCGTGGTGGCGAATATTTTCCTAAAATCTTTGATGAATTCTGTGAGGAACATGGCATTATTCATGAGAGGACGCCTCCCTATTCACCCCAATCAAACGGGGTTGCCGAGAGGAAAAACCGCACGCTGACTGACTTGGTGAATTCCATGTTAGCCACTGCTGGTTTATCAAAGGCATGGTGGGGGGAGGCTTTGTTGACTTCATGTCATGTCCTGAATAGAGTTCCTAACAAGAATAAAGATAAAACCCCTTACGAGGAGTGGGCTGGGAGAAAACCATCACTTTCGTATTTGCGCACATGGGGATGTTTGGCGAAAGTCAATATTCCAATTACTAAGAAGCGCAAACTTGGACCAAAGACAGTGGATTGTATCTTTCTAGGTTATGCTCCTCGGAGTGTAGGATATAGATTTTTAGTAGTTCAATCCGAGGTACCTGATATGCATGTTGATACTATTATGGAATCTCGTGATGCAACATTTTTTGAGAATATGTTTCCTATGAAAGATATGCATAGCATTGCTAGAATTTCTACTGAGATAATTCCTGAGTCCAGTACATCTAATGAGTATTTTGAACAATCACATGAGAATGAGAAGGATGACAATGAAGCTCCTAAACGGAGCAAGAGACGAAGGATTGAAAAATCCTTTGGTGATGATTTCATTGTGTACCTTGTGGATGATACTCCCACGTCCATTGCAGAGGCATATGCATCTCTAGATCCAGATGACTGGAAAGAAGCTGTCCATAACGAGATGGACTCGATTCTTTCTAATGGAACTTGGGAGCTATCAGAACGACCCCATGGATGCAAGCCTGTGGGCTGCAAATGGGTGTTCAAGAAGAAGCTAAGACCTGATGGTACTATTGAAAAGTACAAGGCGCGGCTTGTAGCGAAAGGCTACACAGAGAGAGAAGGCGAAGATTACTTCGACACCTATTCACCTGTCGCTAGACTTACCACCATTCGAGTACTACTATCCATGGCTGCCTCCTATGGTCTTATCGTTCATCAAATGGACGTGAAGACAGCTTTCCTTAATGGAGAGTTGGAAGAGGAAATCTATATGGATCAGCCTGATGGGTTTGTAGTAAAAGGTGAAGAAAGAAAGGTGTGCAAGTTGCTGAAATCTTTATATGGCCTGAAACAAGCACCTAAGCAATGGCATGAGAAGTTTGACAGAACTTTAACTTCTGTAGGCTTTGTTGTCAATGAGGCTGACAAGTGTGTTTACTATCGCTATGGTGGGGGCGAAGGTGTTATACTATGTTTGTATGTGGATGATATTCTGATCTTTGGTACAAACATGAGAGTAATACACGAGGTCAAGTCTTTCTTGTCAAAGAGTTTTGATATGAAAGATCTGGGAGAAGCTGATGTGATTCTGAACATCAAGCTGATTAAGAACGAGAGTGGGATTACTCTAACGCAATCCCATTATGTTGAGAAGATCTTGAGCCGGTTCGGCTATATTGATAGCAAGTCTTCTCCAACACCTTATGATCCCAGTGTGACACTACGCAAGAACCGGAGGATTGCCATAGATCAATTGAGATATTCTCAGATCGTTGGCTCACTCATGTACTTAGCGAGCGCGACTAGACTCGACATCTCTTTTGCTGTTAGCAAGTTGAGTAGGTTCATGTCAAACCCGGGTACTGATCATTGGCATGCACTTGATAGGGTCATGCGCTACCTATGTGGTACAATGAGTTATGGGATTCACTATTCAGGGCACCCAGCTGTGCTTGAAGGATATAGTGATTCGAATTGGATCTCAGATGTAGCTGATCTGTACGCCACAAGTGGGTATGTATTTACCTTTGGAGGTGGCGCAATATCATGGAGATCTTGCAAGCAAACCATATTGACTAGGTCAACTATGGAAGCAGAACTTACTGCTTTAGACACAACCACTGTTGAATCAGAATGGTTGCGTGAGCTCTTGATGGACTTGCCTGTGGTTGAAAAACCTGTTCCGGCAATCCTTTTGAATTGTGACAATCAAACTGTAATTGTCAAAGTGAACAATTCTAAGGATAATGCGAAGTCATCAAGACACGTCAAGAGACGTTTGAAGTCTATCAGGAAATTGCGAAACTCCGGAGTAATAACTGTTACATATATTCAAACAGACAAAAAAACCTGGCAGATCCCTTTACAAAGGGACTATCACGTAATGTGATAGAAAGTGCATCGAGGGAGATGGGTTTGAGACCCGTTGATGTTACACCATAGTGGTAACCCAACCTTTGTGATCGGAGATCCCGTGAATTAGGACCTGGGAAGAACAAACTAGTGGTTTAATTGAGGAGAGTATTGTGTAACCCTCTCTATGTGAAGATGCACAACTCTCAATTGCTGTAAGGCAGGTTGGCAATAAGCCTTAATGTGTTTATGTTGGCTATTATAGCAAAGATGCTGTCCTACAGAGCATTCTTGAAATAACACACCTATATGAGTCCGATTGTTAAACGTCGCAATCTATGAGATTTGTGTGATCTCTAGTAAACTCATGAAGAGACCACGAAGTATGACGCATATGCTTCACCCGCGGGGTAGGCTACTGGCAGCTATGTACTGGTCATGACTTTGAGTGAAACCTTGTTCACGCAAAACTTGCAATTCAAGGCTTAGTCCATTGTTCAAGTGTGAATGGATGTAGCTTAAGGTTCTAGGCGGAAGTTCAACTTAACAGTCTCCGCTGAAACACTGGTATATAAACAAGCAGTGAGTATTGATAAATCTCTAAATGGGGATTTGAGATCTGGTGGGGGATTGTTGAAATATTGGGCCCACTATAAGTGGCCCATACTAGATTTCAGATTTCCCTATAAATCTCAAAGCCCACATAGTGGCAGCCTTGTGAGTTTGAGCCCAAGTTGGTGGCAGCTCACTAGGGAGTGGCAAGAGGTGGGAAGTTTAGTCCCACATGGAAAGTTGGGAGGAAGTTAGACCACCTTATAAGGTGGGTTGTTCCACCACTAGTAAGTGAGTGAGAATAGGAGTGCTACACGCGCGCGCTCCTCCTCCTCCTCGCTCGCTCGTCTCGACTCGAC
This sequence comes from Lolium perenne, assembly GCF_019359855.2. Lineage (NCBI taxonomy): Eukaryota > Viridiplantae > Streptophyta > Magnoliopsida > Poales > Poaceae > Lolium > Lolium perenne. Next base: position 195,140,565 of record NC_067250.2, on the reverse strand, counting down.
ACGACACGTCACGACGCGCGCGCCACGCTCGTGGTGAGTGGATTGAGCCTCGAGCCGAGACTTTCCTTACTTTTTGCAGCTCAGGAAAACGAACAGAGTCCTAGACGGACGCGTCGCAGTTAGTCGGTTCGGGTCGCTCCCGGATCGTGGGCTATCTGTAACCGACTCGAAACGTTCGTGCGACGTGGGCGTGGCCCACGTTGCCTAGGGTTTCCCGAGCCTATATAATCTCTTACTCGGCTACCGCAGAAATATACTGAATACACGAGTTAGGGTTTCCACCTCTCTCTGCTTGCGCCGCCTTCGTAGCCTACTCCATCCCGCGCGCCGACGTGCATCGGCGAACGGGAGAGCAGGTCTCCGGAACCGCTCGTCCTTGCGATCCTGTACGGGAGAGGACGAATTAGGTTTTTGGGAAGCGCTCTGCGCGACTGCTCAAGCTCTTCATCACGGGTCGCCTTCCGTCCAAGTCGGGCGGTGCTGCCTACCGTCGTCTTCAACGCCGTCTACTTCGACCCGTCGTCTCCGTCGTCAACAACGTTGTCATCAACAACGTTACTGCCGCGACATCATCTGCTACACCTCCACCGCCACCTCCACCAGATCGGTACGTGCGACATATCTCGATCTGTTTAGCGATGGATGCTGTACCGTTTGCGCTGCTGCTACTCATGTTGATTAATGCATCTAGTATGTTTGAGTTTCACATGTTACTAGTTGCTGCCATCATGTTTTATATTCTGGAATTAATCATGGAAATTGTGCCTAGTTATCCAACAGTTGCTGTGCATCTTCCACAAGCTTGACCACGCCGATCTCATGTTCGGAGGCGCGTCGACGGCGTGCCGCTCATGGCGAGGGGCCACGCGCCAGCCCGAGCTATGGCGCCACATCGACATGCGCGGCCACTCCCGGCTCAACAGGACAGCGCGGCTCGCCATCTCGCTCAGCGCTGGGCAGTGCGAGGCGTTCTTGGGCGATGTCTGCGTCAACAACGATCTCATCCTTTTCCTAGCAGAGCAGTAAGACAACTCTACTTTCTGATATTCCTATCCACAATCCCTACCTTGTTTCTAGAGGTTTTACTTATTCGGCTGCCTGTCCTCGATATGCTACGACATCTGTTCTCACAAGTATTTATGTCTATATTTTGGCTACGTACTGACGACATGAAGATATACCCTTGCAGGGCACCCTCGTTAAAGAGCCTTCGTCTCGTTGAGTCCTATGGTGTCGACACCGAAATATTTGCGGAGGCAATTAAAAGGTTCCCCCTGCTCGAGGAGCTCGAGCTTTCCCGTTGTAACATTAGACATGTTTGGCATGTGATTCAGTTCTGCCCACAATTGAAGCACTTTAGGCATGTCAAAAAGGGATACCACATCCGCGACAACTACTACGACACTGGTCGCGGTACCCACAACATGGAAGCCTCTGCAATTGCGAGGATGCCCGGGTTGCTTTCCCTGCAGCTCCTCGGTGACCACCTGGACAATGAAGGGCTATCAGCCATCCTTGACAACTGCCCACACCTAGAGTTACTTGACTTGCGCGGTTGCCTCAATATCCGCATGGACGGCAGCCTGCGCCTCAAGTGTGCCTGGGTCAACGGGGAGAAACTGTGCCGGTATATCTTAACTGATGACCGGGTGCATTTTTGCGTCGACCAACTTGCTCTTTCGTATGACAAATCAACTGACGACTACGAGGATTTTCAGCAATGGCAGACCTATTAGGTAGTACTGTTTTACGGGTGACACGTACGGCGACAGTGATTACGACCATACTAGCATAGTCAGAACTAAGACGACGGCGACTCTGATCATCGTTTATAAGGTTGAAGAGGCTGGTATTAAAGAACATCATAGGATTCTTGACAATGCAGGTATATTAAGAACAAATGAAATATTCTAAATCTGGATGTTCTGATGAAACTGCCTCAATATTTTCTTCCCTTCCCGCTCGTTGATGTTTATAAGGTGTTCTCTTGCTTGTATTTGGCACTCTGAGTTTTTTCTCTCTCCAGAATTCACCTCCCTGCATCAAGTTACTTCATTTCACTAACGGATCTGTGGAATATAAACGGTTCCAACATTCGAGCCACAAAAAGTTGTTGGTAATGTTTTGCTTTTTCTTAGGGAAGACCGTGGTTTAGGTCTCCAAGGATGATTGGAGAATGGTCGTGAACTCGTTCCTTTGTGTTCATAATCTTGTCAAATTTATTGCAGCTTTTAACTTTGTGTGTTCCTTATAACGTCGCCTGGATCCAAGAAAAATGATGTTCTTTCTCAAATCGACTTGACAGTAAATTCTTTTGATGCTATTCCTAGCACATCATTTGTCAATACTGCGAATGGACATGCACTTTTCTGTCCGACTATCTGGTTAGTTGTCTGGTTGATTGGAAAGCACATGTAGGCTTCATGCTTTTTATCCTTTACGATCCTGAATTACCTGGTTGACGTATCTGCTGTCTGCGTTCAAAATCATAGGTGCAAGCTTTGCTTTATTTTTCAGCCAGGGCACCTTTTGTTTTTGTTTGATATTGTTGACACTTTCTATACATGCACTCACGTATATATGGATGTGCACAGGTTGACATGTATTAGAGTATCCCGCAATTCATCAACATGGATGCATAAACTATAGGTACCATTGATCGCTGAACTTTTCCGTTTTATTGTTTTTGTTTTCATTTGAGAGATCCGTTCGGTGAAAACCTGCCCCACCCCTTATACACGTTTTTAACGGGCGAGATTTGCGAAATTTGTTGGAGCATCTCTAACCGATTCCTTAAAAGGCTTTAGAGGACCAAAAATACGTTGCAAACGGCCCAAACGGCCTCCGCGGCCCTGAAATATTCTCCACTAAAACCGCCTCCACGACTATCTTGTTAGTTGTCTGCAGAACCCTGAACAATTTTAGTGGAGAATACTTTTTTGTTCTCGGCCTCCACGGCCCCGAAATATTCTCCCCCATGGCTGCTGGACTAAATTTTTTCTCCTCCACCTCGCTGCCCCGTCGCCATATTCCCACCGGTGTTCACACCGTGGACCACCAGTCACGTCGGCCGATAGGCCGAAAGACCCACCACCCTTTTCCCCTCTGTTCAACCCACTCGCCGGTGCTAGCTGTCGTTGGAATCGGTCCCGAGAGATGCCGCATAGAGACAGATCGCTCCGATGATTTAGGCTGATTCCGCCAGCGGCGAGGTCGATTCTTTCAGGAAAAGGGCTGTCGGAGCATGGTGGTGTAGACCGACCGCCACGGTCCAAAATCGGATGAGTACAACCGTCGTAGCCCTCGGCCGACGAGCTTTACGCCCGGTGGCGGCTTCGATATCCATCGACGTCCGGTCGTCGCGTTGGCTCGACGGCCGGATTATAACAACCGCTATAGGGTAGCCCGGTCGTCGCACAACCCCGACGGAGGCCTCAACCCTTTGCTTGGCTCGATGGTACCGGCCGCGGACTCCATCTCTGCTGCGCTCAAGGTATTCAACCGAATGTTTATATGACTTGTCTTTTATTCGTGGCAACCGGCTTGACCGAGAGCACCTCGACTACAGATGAAGAGTTTGAGAGAGATGATCTTTGATGACTCTTCGTTGGAGGAGGAAGAAGAAGACGACAAAGATTTAGAGATGGATTTAATTCGGATTTTGAACAAGGACTGGCGGAGGCCGAGTCAAGGATCGCAATTCGGCCATGTGTATCAACCGGAATAGAGCCGAGGGCCATGATCGAATCATGCGGGATTATTTCAACCCCGGTGCAATCTATACATATAAGTAATTCCGGCGGCCGTTTCGGATGCAAAAGGACTTGCTCCTCACAATAACAAAAGCCGTGGAGCATCACGATGGTTGTTCAAGCTTCAGAGGAGTGCATCGGGAGAGATGAGTGTAAGCCCCATGATGAAGTGCGTAGCAGCCGTGAGTGTACTGGCACATGGTTTCTTGGCTGACGCCATTGATGACTATGTTTGCATTGGGGAGGACACAATTTTGGAGGTCTTGAGAAGGTTTTGCAAAGCTATGATTGATATTTTCGGTCCAGAGTACTTGAGGGCACCCAACGACGAAGACATCAAGAGACTTCTTGCTGAGAGTGAAGCTCAAAGGACTACCTGAAATGTTCGGTTCAATTTACTGTATGCATTGGAGCTAGAACAATTTTCCAGCTGGGTGGAAAGGTCAATACAAAGGCCACTGAAAAGATGCAACAATAATCCTTGAGGAAATTGCACGGCATGAACTATGGATATGGCATTCATTAATTATTTGGATTGTATGAAACTCTCAATGATCTTAATGTGTTATCGAGGTTACCACTGTTCTCAAGGCTTTTGGAGGGTGAAGCTCCTCCTTGCAACTATGAGGTAAATGGCCATGAGTATTCAATGGGGACTATCTTGCTGACGGCATCTATCCTCCATGGTCCACATTTGTGAAAATAATCCTGCACAGTCTTGTCAATAGCCCCAAGAGATCACACTTCGCAACAAATGCAACATGCATAAAGGAAAGATGTGGAGAGAGCCTTCGGTGTGCTTCAAAAGTGCTTTGGCATTGTTCGTGGAACAGTCGAGTATTGGAAACCGAAAACCCTATGGCAAATAATGACATGTTGCATCATTTTGCATAACATGATCGTTGAATATGTGAGAGACATGTGTCAACACCCGGATTTTTAAGTCCAGATGCCTATTATGCCATACATCGCAATCCCAAGAAGATTGTTGTTGCGAGACATAACAGTTGATATCATAAGTCATCATTCATTACAAACCATAGTCGTCTTACAAATATAGATCACATGATCCAATATTACACAAATAGTTGATCTAATGATCAACGAACACATTACATAGCAGAAGCGTAGTAGTAGTGGACTAGCTAATCCACAGGCCAACGCTTGACGTCAGAAGATACTCCTAGTTGTCGTAGACGTCCTGCTAGCCATCATCTTGGTACTGCTGCTCTTCTTCATAGTCTGGCCATTTGAATAGCCAGGGACACAGCCGTGAGTACTTTAAAGTACTCGCAAACTAATACTAGTGTAAGTACCATCAATTTTATTAAAAGGGGCTAAGCTCTAGGTTTATTTGCATAAAGCCAATTTTAGTTCACAAACAATTAATAAAGGACTCTTCAATTGCTAACTAACTCAAGTGGGAACATTAGTGTCATTCCCACAACTCAGTGGTGATTCAAGTCAAGTTCACCATTCATATCATTAACACTTTTCAAGAAAACATCTGACAATGGAACAGTATGGCCTTTCCAATCGTCCGTAACCGTGGACATGGCTATTCGAATAGGTTTACACTCTGCAGAGGTCGCACACTTATGCCACAACATTTGATGGGATAACCCTGAATCATCGTAACTCAGTACGCGGATCATCAACCATAATCTTTCACCTAAATACTCTAGTATAGGTACCTCTCCCCATGAGCTTGGCCTCCCAGTGAAGACAAACCGTTAGCCTGGGAACTGCACAGGGCTTGGGCCGTACATTCACCTCATTTCACATCATTTCACTTTCAACGGAGGCAGCCTCGGCATAACCCCTATTATGCTTGTTCAGAGGGAACCCATACTAAGATGCATAAACTTCCAGTTAAGCCCTACCCATAATCAGGTATTGTGGGGGTACTAAATAATTGGAAAGGTATCGCATCCAAACCCAACCATCAGTTTTTGTAAAGTTCACCATGTCATTCACAAGTCATATTCACCTTCAAAATCTTTCAATAGAATGACTCATCATTTTAAGGTTTTCAAAGTCATTTCACTTCACAAGTTTGCATGTAGAGTAGTCCATTTTATTTGTTAGCACTAGCAACTAGTCATGAGGGGTGCTAACTATATTGTAGCTCTCTAGGCTAAATTTGATACTCTTGTAACACTCTATACTTAGACCAAAGTTAACTATAAAGGTAAGCTTTAATAATCAAAGTAAAAGCTTGTAAGGATAAAACTTGGGATTGATCATGAAGCATAAAGTAATAGGTAAGTGTGCCTTGCTCTGGTAGAGCTTTGCACTTTTGCAAGAATATTAGCTTGCCTTGGTTGGTGTACTGATCAAAGTGGTCTTCTTCTTCCGGGAAGTAGACCTCCTCCTCCTGGTACTCCTCGGTACTAGCGTCAAAAAACGAGTACGAGGTAACAATCACCAAACAAAGTTTAAGAGCTAGACTAAGCACACAATTGGTTCACACAAGCTATTCTAGCATCACAATACAAGTACATGTTGGTTGCATTTGTTTCTTCTTTTAAAAATAATTTCCTCTCATTACAATATCGATTAGGGTTTCTATTTAGGTCTTTGAAGAAATAATTTCCTCTCATTGAATCTTGTTAAGATTTAAGTTCCTCAAATTAGTAATGTATGAATCCAAGTTGACCAAGGTCAACAATTCATCATTATCATTTTGGGGAAAATGATTTAAATGAGATAAAGTACCTCATGCAATTTAACACTACCATAACCATAATTTAACATCATCAAATAATTCAACATGAGGTTATGTAGACCATGGTCACTACCTCATGTTAAGTTACCTGAGACAAGATTCAAATGAGGGAAAAACCTCTCATAAGATTTAATAAATAGTTTTGGAAATTTTCAATGGACTAGAAATAGCCATAAAGCCATTACTTATTCTAGCCCATGATCATACAAAGTAATCATGTGATATTTTGACATAAGCATGTAGAGTATGCGAAATGTGATTTATGAGAGTTGAAATCAACTCAAAAGCAAAGTTTGAAGTTTGAAAAGGCCATGCCTTGTTATTTTTGTCACATTAATTCTACAACGAATCTAGTACTGATGCTAATGTAGTTAGTTAGGGAATTTCCTAATCTTTCCAACGATATGAAATTCATCAAATTTGGTTTAGCCGATTTGATTCTATTCAAATTTGAACAAAGCATCTGCAAGCAACTTTGATTTAAAACTGAAATTCGAGTTTGAACTAAGTGGGCCTGGCGGGAAAATGAAATGGGACGAAACGATCTAAACAGCAAAAGCTAGCCCACCACACGTATCGCACGCGTGGGCTGCCTGACGAGGTGGGCTCCACCCGTCAGTCTCACTTAAACGATGAAGGGGTACGGTTTAAACCGCACCGCATGATTAGACGAGGATCCAACGGATCACGCTCGTCGTCGTTGATGGCGAGATGGTGGCTCACTAGTGGCGCAGGTGGGGGGTCGGAGAGCTCACCGGCGGCGCGGCGATCGTCGAAGAGGTGCTGCGGTGGCGTTGTGGACGACGGCGAAGCTCCAGGAACAAACGGCAGGTCCGGGGGTGCCTTCTGGCGTCTCTTCCTTCCGCAGGGGCGTCACGGGCTCCGGTGATCAAATTGAGTGGCTACGGTGGACAATCGAAGAGGAGAGGTGGTCGAGGAGGTTGAGTGATGAGAGGGAAGTGAGCTGGTGTGGAGAAATCGAGCGGGGGAGCTCCCTTTTTATAGCGGCGGATCGAGGTCGTGTACTGCGGCGAGGTTGAGCATTGCGACATGGCTACAGGGCGCTAGTGAGCTAGGCGAGGGTGTGGCGCTGTTCAGCGGTTCCTGGCGGTCCTCCTGGCGGCAATGGCGCGGCTGGGCGGTGCCTAACGCAGTCGGGAGCGTGCGGTGTACTGCGCGTCCGTGGCGGGTCGCGTTTTCTTTTCCAGCGACGGCGGGCGCTGGTCGAGGACAAGTGGTTGTCTGGCGTGTTCCTGGTACAATGGTGAGGCTCAGTGCCTAAGCGGGGGTCCAGGCGAGGTGCGAGTCGACGAGGCGACACATGCTCTGGCGCGCCCGTGGGCGGCGCCCATGCCAACCCTGGCATGCCCTGGACGTCGTGGGCACGGCGTGTGCTGGTTGTTGTGGGGCTTTTCTCCGACAAGGGCTAGTCCAGGCTGGTTCAGTAGAGCAAGGGGGAGCAGAAGGACATGGCTGGCAAGGCTAGAGGTGAGAGGAGTGAGAGATGGCAAGGTGCATGTGAGGCATGGCCGGCATGGGCATGGCATTGCCATGTCTGGCCATGTCTAGGGGTGCAATGCAGTAGCATTGGGTTGGAGGGGACCAGGGGACAATGTTTGATCAAGTGGAGATCCAAATTTGGTGAGAGCACTATTTCAAATAGTGATTTTGATTTGGTTTGATTTCAGCCCACAAGGTGTTTGATATAATGGCCGCATGAAAGATATTTTCAAATTTTTGAAAGAAATTTGGTGGAGTTGATTCATATGATCAAAGACACACACTGGTGGTGGTGGTGTGCAAAATTAAGTTGATTTGTGAAATTTCAAAATGGGTATGATCTTGAATCTGTTAAAAAGTTCCAACTTTTCTTGAGCATAACTTTGAACCTAGCAAGAATTTGCAGGTGTGTGCTTTACCAAAGTTGTTCACCTTGATGTGGTCTTGGATGAGGTGCAAAGAGTTGGAATTGTTTGGTTTGAAAATCTCTTAATACAGAGGCTCAAAATAGGAATCAGGTTAAAATTGGCAGTTTTGACCATTAGTGCATGTGAGCACAATTTGCATTCAAATTTGATTTGATTTGAGTTTCTTTGATTCCAAAAGTGTTTATAAGTGTTTAGTAACATTCTCCAACTAATGGCACAAGCCAAATTGGCCTAGGTTAAAGATTTTCAAAAATGGCCAAAACCATATGTGAGGGTTTTTGTGATTTTCCAATTTCTTTTTTTCTTCTTATTCTTTGTGATTTTCCAAAGATCCAAATTAGGGTTTGAGGTTGTAGCACATGTTACAAGGTTGCAAACATTCATCATGGCAATCATACAAAGAAGTAGGTATGAGCACTATGCATGGCACATATGTAAGTAAAAGTTTTTGTTGGTTCTAAATTTTGAGTAATGGAAACTCCTTGTCTTCATTGATTTAAAAATTTGAGATGTTACAAACCCTTCCCCCTTACAAAACATCTCGTCCCGAGATCTTAAAGAAAACTAGGTACTAAAGAGATCTGGGAATTCCTTCTTCATATCTTCTTCTCGCTCCCAAGTGGCTTCGTCTTTGGTATGGTTGCTCCATTGGATCTTCAGGAACTTGATACTCCTGCTGCGAGTGGTTCTGAAAGCTTCTTCCAGGATGTGAATAGGCACTTCACGATACGTCAAGTCCTTGTTGATATCCACCGATCTGTGATCAATATTCTTGAAAACCTCGGTCTTCTCGGGCACTTCTAAACACTTCCGGAGTAGTGAGATGTGAAACACGTTGTGTACAGCCGACATTTCTTCCGGCAGTTCCAGTTGGTAAGATACTTCTCCTCGGCGACTCAGAACTTTGAAGGGTCCAACATATCGAGGTGCAAGCTTTCCTCTAAGCTAGAATCTCTGCATTCCTTTAAGGGGGGATACTTTGAGATAGACAAAATCTCTGATCTCGAAGGTCATCTCTCGGCGTCTCTTGTCAGCGTAACTCTTCTGTCTTGACTGAGCAGTCTTGAGGTATTCGCGGATCTTGTGCACTTTTTCTTCAGCTTCTCGGAGAACATCTGGTCCAAGGACTTGGCTCTCTCCGACTTCCAACCAATTCAGAGGGGTACGGCACTTCCTTCCGTATAGGGCTTCAAAGGGGGCCATTTGTAAACTGGCTTGGTAACTGTTGTTGTACGAGAATTCTGCGTAAGGCAGGCAGTCTTCCCACTTAGATCCATATTCTAGTACACAGGCTCTCAACATGTCTTCGAGTATCTGGTTGACTCTTTCAGTCTATCCATCGGTCTGCGGGTGATATGCAGTGCTGAAATTCAGCCGGGTTCCTAGTCCTTCATGTACTTTCTGCCAGAATCTTGGGGTGAATTGGGATCCTCTATCTGACACAATTGACTTTGGGGTTCCGTGCAGGGCGACTATTCTGGAGATGTATAACTCAACTAGCTTTGGGCCTTGGTATGTGGTCTTGACGGGGATGAAATGGGCTACCTTAGTTAATCTATCGACCACTACCCAAATAGAATCATTTCCTCTGCTTGATTTGGGCAATCCCGTGATGAAGTCCATTCCTACAAAATCCCACTTCCATTCCGGAATCTGCAGTGGTTAGAGCAATCCTGCGGGTCGCTGATGTTCCGCCTTGACTCTTCGACAGATATCACACTTGGCGATGTAGCTTCCAATTTCTCTCTTCATTCCATGCCACCATAATTGTTCCTTCAAATCTTGATACATCTTGGTTCCTCCGGGATGAATTGAGTAAAGGGTGTCATGGGCTTCCTTCAGGATGACTTGCTTCAACTCAGAATCTGCCGGCACACATAGGCGTCCGTTGTACCAAAGAACTCCTGCTTCATCTTCGGTGAATCCAGATGCTTTCCCTACAACTATTTGGCTCTTGATTCCGTTGATGCTAGCATTTCCTTTCTGGGCTTCTTTGATCTGGCTAATCAAGGTAGGCTGAAGCTCTATGCTGGCTAAGAATCCTTCGCTAACTAGCTCCAGTCTAAACTGCTCAAATTCTTGATACAGGGTAGGTTGCTCTTCTGCGATCATGGAGTTTAACTGACACGGCAGTCTACTCAGGGCATCCGCTACCACATTGGCCTTGCCGGGGTGGTAGTGAATGTCCATATCATAATCCTTGATTAATTCTATCCATCTCCTCTGCCTCATATTCAACTCCTTCTGGGTGAAAATATACTTCATGCTCTTGTGATCCGAATAGATCTCGCATGGATTACCCATGAGGTAATGGCGCCAAACTTTCAGGGCTAAAACTACTTCTGCAAGCTCTAAGTCATGGGTTGGATAATTCTGCTCATGTTGCTTCAGTTGCCTTGACAGGTATGATATCACTTTGCCTTCTTGCATCAGCACACATCCAAGACCAATCTTGGAAGCGTCACAGTAAACGTCAAAAGGCTTGGTGATGTCCGGCATGATCAATATTGGGGCTGAGGTCAATCTGCTCTTGAGCTGCTGGAAACTCTCTTCACACTTATCAGTCCATTCAAACTTCTTGTCTTTCTTCAGCAGTTGAGTCATTGGTCGCGCTATGCTTGAAAAGCCTTCGACAAATCTGCGGTAATATCCTGCTAATCCAAGAAATGCGCGGACCTTAGTTTGAGTGGTTGGGGCTTGCCATTCTGTAACGGTCTTGATCTTGGTGGGATCTACGGCAATTCCTCCTATAGACAAAATATGTCCCAGGAATCCTACTTCCTTCAACCAAAACTCACATTTGCCGAACTTGGCATACAACTTGTGCTGTCTAAGGGTTTCTAGGATAATCTCCAAATGTTGCTCATGTTCTTCTTCGGATTTGGAGGAGATAAGGATGTCGTCAATGAAGACAACGACAAACTTATCCTAAAAGTTCATGAAGATCTTATTCATGAGGTTCATGAAATAAGCTGGGGCATTGGTTAATCCAAACGACATGATGTTGTACTCATACAACCCATATCTGGTGGTGAAGGCAGTTTTTGGATATCCGTTGCACGAATCTTCAGTTGATGATAACCAGTCCTAAGATCAATCTTAGAGAACACTCTGGCACCGGTCAACTGGTCGAACAGATCTTCTATCTTGGGCAAGGGGTACTTGTTCTTGATGGTGATATCGTTAAGCTTACGGTAATCCGTACATAAACGAGTGGCACCGTCCTTCTTATCCACAAAAAAAACTTGTGATCTCCAGGGTGATGCACTTGGTTGGATCAAACCTTTGGCTAACATATCATCTAGTTGCTTCTTCAGCTCCACTAGTTCCGTTGGGTTCATACTATAGGCTCTCTGGGCTATAGGTCATGTTCCAGGGATTAACTCGATGATAAACTCGATATCCCGATCTGGGGGCATACCAGGTAGATCATCAGGAAACACATCAGGGTATCGACAGACGACCCTGATCTGATCGAAAGTTGGCTTGGCTACACTTTGGATGCAGGTAAACTTTCTGGGCAGCCTCTCAGATACGTGTTCTACTAACACACCGGTGCTACTAGTCATGGTGATGGCCTTCTTGGCATAGTCAATCAATCCATGGTGTTTGGACATCCAATCCATACCCAGTACTACTTCCAAACCTTTTGTTCCCAGAACAATCAAATTTGCATAAAAATCTACTTCATGGATTCTGATAGGCACATCTTTACAAATTTTTCTAGCTTTGGTGGTTGAACCAGGTATTTGAACTATCATGACATGCTTCAAACTGATGGGTTGAATTTTACTAGTGCATGCAAAATCTTCAGTGATAAACGAATGAGATGCTCCAGAATCAAACAACACTCTTGCAGGTACTGAGTTAACAGAAAATATACCCAGTACAACATCTAGTGCTTCTTGGGCTTCTTCAGCATTCATGTGGAAGAGACGGCCATTGAGGTTGTTGGGGTTGTTGGGGGTAAACTTTCTGCCGGTGGAGACTGATGACCCACAAGTATAGGGGATCGCAATAGTCTTCGCGGGAAGTAAAACCCAATTTATTGATTCGACACAAGGGGAGCCAAAGAATACTTGAAAGCCTTAACAGCGGAGTTGTCAATTCAGCTGCACCTGGAAACAGACTTGCTCGCAAGAGTTTATCAGTTGTAACAGTTTTATAGTAGTAGCAGTAGTGAAATATCGGCAGCAGTGTAACAAAGACAACGGTAGTGATTATAGTAAACAACAGGATTAAAATACTGTAGGCACAGGGATGGATGAACGGGCGTTGCATGGATGAGAGAAACTCATGTAACAATCAAAGTAGGGCATTTGCAGATAGTAATAAAACAGTATCCAAGTACTAAACAATCCATAGGCATGTGTTCCATATTTAGTCGTACGTGCTCGCAATGAGAAACTTGCACAACATCTTTTGTCCTACCAGCCGGTGGCAGCCGGGCCTCTAGGGAATCTACTGGAAATTAAGGTACTCCTTTTAATAGAGCACCGGAGCAAAGCATTAACATTCCGTGAACACATGTGATCCTCACATCACCGCCTTCCCCTCCGGTTGTCCCAATTTCTATCACTTTGGGGCCTCGGGTTCCGGACAGCAACATGTGTATACAACTTGCAGGTAAGATCATAAAACAATGAATATCATAATGAAACAATAACATGTTCAGATCTGAGATCATGGCACTCGGGCCCTAGTGACAAGAATTAAGCATAACAAGTTGCAACAATATCATCAAAGTACCAATTACAGACACTAGGCACTATGCCCTAACAATCTTATGCTATTACATGACCAATCTCATCCAATCCCTACCATCCCCTTCAGCCTACAGTGGGGGAATTGCTCACACATGGATGGGGGAAACATGGCTGGTCGATGGAGAGGCGTCGATGGTGATGATGGCGATGATCTCCTCCAATTCCCCGTCCCGGCGGAGTGCCAGAACGGAGTTTCTGGTCCCGAGACGGAGTTTCGCGATGGTGGCGGCGTTCTGGATGGATTCTGGCGATTTCGACTTCCTCCCTCACGTTTTTAGATCGAAACCCTTAAATAGTCCAGAGGGGGGCATCAGAGGCTGGCCGAGGCGGCCTCACCATAGGGCGGCGCGCCCCCCTCCTAGGCCGCGCCGGCCTAGTGTGTGGAGGCCGTGGGCCTCCCCCTGGCCTGCCCTTCTGGCTCTGTGAATCTTCTGGAAAAATAAGCCCTTTGACATTAATTTCGGGGATTTTCCTGAAAGTTGAATTTCTGCACAAAAACGAGACACCAGAGAAATTCTGTTGAAAACAACGTTAGTCTGTGTTAGTTGTATCCAAAATACACAAATTAGAGGCAAAACAATAGCAAAAGTGTTCGGGAAAGTAGATACGTTTTGGACGTATCAACTCCCCCCAAGCTTAGCTTATTGCTTGTCCTCAAGCAATTCAGTTAACAACTGAGTGCGATAAAAGAACTTTCACGAACACATTTATTCATATGATGTAAATATTCTCATGATATGGACAAGTACTTAGGCAATTCATAATAAGATACATGCAAATAAAATCATCTAATAGCTATGTCAATCTTGGAAAAGGTACCAACAAATTAATAATAAGCATCATGAATCATGTCTATCAGCAGGATAGCAATGTTCATAAAAGGATATGATAAAGTGGTATCTCGCTTGCCCGTATTTGTACAGCAAAACATAAATGCTCGTGCACCTTTGAAGTTCATGGAAAGACTAGAAGTAGAGATTGTCAAAGATAAAAGCATCAAAGTTATACCATAGTCAATCACATTTTGGGATAAGCATATTATACTAACAATGACATTTGTGCTCTCAAGAAAGTGCTCAAAGAAAGGATGGTGACTCAACATAAAAGTAAAAGATTGACCCTTCGCAGAGGGATGCAGGGATTAACATGCGCTAGAGCTTTTCATTTTTAAAACAGGGGTAAAATTATTTTGAGAGGTGTTTGTTGTTGTCAACGAATGGTAATGGGTACTCCAATTACCTCGTCAACCAGACTTTCAAGAGCGGCTCCCATGAAGGACGTTATCTTTACCAGCAAGGTAAATCATCCCTCTTCTCTTTTGTTTACACATGTACTTTAGTTTTATTATGGGTGACACTCCCCCCAACCTTTGCTTACACAAGCCATGGCTAACCGAATCCTCGGGTGCCTTCCAACAATCTCATACCATGGAGGAGTGTCTATTTGCAAAATTAAGTTGCTTACTGATGAATCAGGGCAAAACATGTGAAAAGAATGAAGTTTGATTAATTGGGGCTGGGAACCCCGTTGCCAGCTCTTATTACGAAAGTCTGTCAAAAGTAAATGACAAGGTTGAAAGATAAACACCACATACTTCCTCATGAGCTATAAAACATTGACACAAATTGAGAAGCATTTTGAAGGTTTAAAGGTAGCGCATGAGAATTTACTTGGAATGGTTTGAAATGCCATGCATAGGTATTTATGGTGGACACTTTGGAATAACTTGGTTTTCAGGGGTTTGGAAGCACGAGCAGCATTCCCGCTCAGTACAAGTGAAGGCTAGCAATGGACTGGGGAGCGACAATCAAGAGAGCAGTAACCGTCATAATCATGCTTGCGGTAAAATAAATTAACGGAGGCATAAAAGTGATACAAGAACTCTGAGGCAAAGTAAATTATTGAGGCTTAATTGACTTTTGTTCAGTCATATGCATGCGTGAGCATGTGCCAAGTCGATTCAAATGAATTATTCAGAGGAGGATACCACAATGTCATACCTATTTATGAATAAAACAATGCAAGCAAACATCTATGACATGCTACTCATATTAATAAACTAGAGCTAAACATGAGAGATCATGAACTACTAGACTTTCTTAAATGACATATACCTCACATGAACCAACCAAGCATGCTAACATGGATGAGTATATGTACAAGAATGAAAACAAATAGAGTTCATACAAGCCTCTCACCACAGTCAAATTGTCGTAGATCGTCATTATTGCCTTTCACTTGTGTAGCTTGAATAATATGGAATGAAAACCACACTCCAGCCACCGAAGACCATTGAACTCCATAATGAACTTTACAAAACCAAAGAAGAACAGCAAATATTTTTGGTGTTTTCGAATTGGAAACAAGAACAAAAGGAAACAAGCAAACAAAGCAAAATCTTTTTGGATTTTCTTATAGCAAACCAACGATAGAAAATAAAGCAAAATAAAAGCAAGAAACCAAAATAAGCAAATGGTGAAGAGAAACAACAGAAATATTTTTGGTCTTTTTGTGTTTTAGGAAAGAAACAAAGAAAAAACAAGAAAATGAACACTAGAAGAGTCACATAAACACAAAGCAGCAGGAATTCGTCAAACTTGACAGCAGTACAGTAATCGATTTTTAAGAAATTCTTCCGCTGCCCAGCTCGAAAAGTGTTCAACTAACGAAAGTTAGATAACAACCTGGGAAACATGCACAAAAATTGGCTTCGAAAAATAACGTTCTGGCTGTTTTTGACATTTTTTTTGGTATCAGTCCAGAATCTGTTTTCGGGCAGCACTTCCCCAAATATCATCTCCCTCTTATTAGAAACCCACTTAAAGAAGCTAAAAAAATATGTACAAGTATCCAGCAACTATAATATGCAGAGAATGAGTGATGCCGGTATACCTCCCCCCAAGCTTAGGCTTTTGGCCTAAGTGGAGTTCAATCCCATGGTGCCCATGAAGTAGCACCTCCGTAGTACGACGAAGATGGATCCTGTTCCGGGTATGTGCTGGAAGAAGCACCAGGATACGTGACGGTTGATGACCCACAAGTATAGGGGATCGCAGCAGTCTTCGCGGGAAGTAAATCCTAATTTATTGATTCGACACAAGGGGAGACAAAGAATACTTGGAGGCCTTAACAGCGGAGTTGTCAATTCAGCTGCACCTGGAAACAGACTTGCTCGCAAGAGTTTATCAGTAGTAACAGTTTTATAGCAGTAGCAGTAGTGAAATAACAGCAGCAGAGTAACAGAGACAGCAGTAGTGATTATAGTAAACAGCAGGATTAAAATACTGTAGGCACGGGGACGGTTGACGGGCGTTGCATGGATGAGAGAAACTCATGTAACAATCGTAGCAGGGCATTTGCAGATAATAATAAAACGGTGTCCAAGTACAAAGCAATCAATAGGCATGTGTTCCAACTATAGTCGTACGTGCTCGCAATGAGAAACTTGCACAACATCTTTTGTCCTACTAGCCGGTGGCAGCCGGGCCTCAAGGGAATCTACTGGATATTAAGGTACTCCTTTTAATAGAGCACCGGAGCAAAGCATTAACACTCCGTGAACACATGTGATCCTCACGTCACTACCATCCCCTCCGGTTGTCCCGATTTCTATCACTTCGGGGCCATTGGTTCCGGACAGCGACATTTGTATACAACTTGCAGGTAAGACCATAAACAATGAATATCATGATGAAACAATAACATGTTCAGATCTGAGATCATGGCACTCGGGCCCTAGTGACAAGCATTAAGCATAACAAGTTGCAACAATATCATCAAAGTACCAATTACGGACACTAGGCACTATGCCCTAACAATCTTATGCTATTACATGACCAATCTCATCCAATCCCTACCATCCCCTTAGGCCTACAGTGGGGGAATTACTCACACATGGATGGGGGAAGCATGGCTGGTTGATGGAGAGGTGTCGGTGATGATGATGGCGATGATCTCCTTCAATTCCCCGTCCCGGCGGAGTGCCAGAACGGAGACTTCTGGCTCCCGAGACGGAGTTTCGCGATGTGGCGGCGTTCTGGAGGCTTTCTGGCGACTTCGACTTCTCTCCGTGCCTTTTTAGGTCGAAGGCAATATATAGTCCGAAGGAGGGCGTCGGAGGCCGGCCGAGGGGGCCACACCACATGGCCGCGCGGGCCCCCCCTGGGCTGCACCGCCCTATGGTGTGGGGCCCTCGGGCCTCCACCTGACTTGTCCTTCTGGCTTCGTCAATATTCTGGGAAAATAGGGCCTTCTGCATAAATTCCGAGGATTTTCCTGAAAGTTGGATTTCTGCACAAAAACGAGACACCAGAGCAGTTCTGCTGAAAACAGCGTTAGTCCGTGTTAGTTGCATCCAAAATACACAAATTAGAGGCAAAACAATAGCAAAAGTGTTCCGGAAAGTAGATACGTTTTGGACGTATCAACTCCCCCCAAGCTTAGCTTATTGCTTGTCCTCAAGCAATTCAGTTAACAACTGAGCGATAAAAGAACTTTCACGAACACATTTGCTCATATGATGTATATATTCTCATGCTATGTCTAACACTTAGGCAGTTCATAATAAGATGCATGCAAATAAAATCATCTAACAGCTATATCAATCATGGAGAGGTACCAACAATTAATAATAAGCATCATGAATCATGTATATAAGCAGGATTGTAATGTTCATAAGAGAATATGATAAAGTGGTATCTCGCTTGCCCGTATTTGATCGGCAAAACATAAATGCCCAGGCACCTCTGGAGTTCATAGAAAGACTAGAAGTAGTGATTGTCAAAGATAAAAGCATCAAAGTTATACCACAATCAATCATATTTTGAGACAAGCATATTATACTAAGAATGACAGTTGTGCTCTCAAGATAGTGCTCAAAGAAAGAATGGAGACACAACATAAAAGTAAAAGATTGACCCTTCGCAGAGGGAAGCAGGGATTAACATGCGCTAGAGCTTTTCATTTTTAAAACAGGAATAAAATTATTTTGAGAGGTGTTTGTTGTTGTCAACGAATGGTAATGGGTACACTAACTACCTCGTCAACCGGACTCCCAAGAGCGGCTCCCATGAATTATTTTTATGTTCATGTGGCACTCCTTCCAACCTTTCTTACACAAACCATGGCTAACCGAATCCTCGGGTGCCTGCCAACAATCTCATACTATGAAGGAGTGCCCTTTTTATTTTAGTTTTATTATGATGACACCCCCCCAACCTTTGCTTACACAAGCCATGGCTAACCGAATCCTTCGGGTGCCGTCCAACAATCACATACCATGGAGGAGTGTCTATTTAGGTTAATTAATTCGGGACTGGGAATCCCATTGCCAGCTCTTTTTGCAAAATTATTGGATAAGCGGATGTGCCACTAGTCCATATGAAAGTCCGTCAAGAGTAAATGACAAGGTCGAAAGTTAAACACCACATACTTCCTCATGAGCTATGAAACATTAACACAAGTTGAGAAGCATTTTGAAGGTTTTAAAGGTAGCGCATGAGAATTTACTTGGAATGGTTTGAAATGCCATGCATAGGTATTTATGGTGGACACTTTGGAACAACTTGGTTTTCAGGTGTTTGGAAGCACGAGCAGCGTTCCCGCTCAGTACAAATGAGGGCTAGCAAAAGACTAGGGAGCGACAAATCAAGAGAGCAGTAACTGTCATAATCATGCTTGCGGCAAAATAAATTAACGGAGGCATAAAAGTGATACAAGAACTCTGAAGCGATATAAATCATCGAGGCTTAATTGACTCTTTGTTCAGTCATATGCATGCGTGAGCATGTGCCAAGTCGATATAAATGAATTATTCAGAGGAGGATACCACAATGCCATACTTACTTATGAATAAAACAATGCAAGCAAACATCCATGACATGCTACTCATATTAATAAATTGGAGCTAAACATGAGAGATCATGAACTACTAGACTTTCTCAAATGACATATACCTCACATGAACCAACTAAGCATGCTCACATGGATGAGTATATGTACAAAAATGAAAACAAATAGAGTTCATACCAGCCTCTCACCGCAATCCAATTGTCGTAGATCGTCATTATTGCCTTTCACTTGTGTAGCTTGGATAATATAAAATGAAGACCACGCTCCAGCCACCGAAGACCATTGAACTCAAGATGAACTTTACAAACCAAAGAAGAACAGAAAATATTTTTGGTGTTTTCGAATTGGAAACAAGAACAAAAGAAACAAGCAAACAAAGCAAAATCTTTTTGGGTTTTCTTGTAGCAAACTAACAACAGCAAATAAAGAGAAACAAATGCAAGAAATCAAAACAAACAAATGGTGAAGAGAAACAACAGAAATATTTTTGGTCCTTTTGTGTTTTGGGAAGGAAACAAAGCAAAAAACAAGAAATGGCAAATTAGAAAAGTCACATAAACACAAAGCAGCAGAAATTCGTCAAACTTGACAGCAGTACAGTACCCGATTTTTAACAAATTCTTCCACTGCTCAAATCGAAAAGTGTTCAACTAATGAAAGTTAGATAACAACCTGGGGAACATGCACAAAAATTGGCTTCGCAAAATACTGTCCTGGCTATTTTTGAGAATTTTTTCGGTAACAGTCCAGAATCTGTTTTCAGGCAGCACTCCCCAAATATCATCTCCCTCTCATTAGAAAACCACTCAAACAAACTAAACAAGTATATACAAGTATCCAGCAATCATAATATGCAAAGAATGAGTGATGCCAGTATACCTCCCCCCAAGCTTAGGCTTTTGGCCTAAGTGGAGTTCAACCCCAGCGAGGGTCGCTGTTCCTCGTCGGTGGATAATGCATGGCGTAGTCATAGTAAGGTTCCTGTGCAGAAGAAAAGCGTGGAGGCTCCACATGCCCAAAATGTTGATGCGAGGAACTTTCTGCATCGGATGATGAGTCGAGGTGCTCCTCGGCCTCCGTGTCGTCTCTTGCATGATGGCCTCCTCCCTCTATTTGTGCATTCAGTGCACCTTCTGTGACCGACCAATCCTCCCTGGAATCAAGGTTAAATAGAACAGGCGCAGGCAATCTTACTAGTTTCTCAGTTTTCTTAGTTATTCTCCAGACTTTCTTATAAAATGTCATCTTGTAAAATAGGTTACCCAAGTTAGATGAATCAGAAACAAATTCATGTCTGATCATAGAGACTATGTCAAATTTTTCTATGGAAAGTGGAATATCAAGATGATGAGGTTCTACATTATGCAAAGCTAGTAAACGAGAGGCGATGAGACCTCCACAAATTCCACCTTTCTCACGGTTAGTAGCAAGTCTATAAGCTATCAATGCCCCCAAATTATAAGTCTTACTACCTTGCAGTGCAGCAGCTAGAAAAGCTAAATCCTGGATAGATAGTTTACCACCACTCTTTCTAGCAAGAACGCATTTAGTAATTAAATAAGAAAAGTAGCGGATAGCTGGGAGTTGAATGCTAGTGATTTTACCACCATCCTCTGAGAAACTCCTTCCATAACAAATCATCTCGAAGAGGTTTAAGAGCTCTCGCGGCGATCCCCTTATCTTCTCGCATGATCCCCATTGCGGTACTCTAATTGCTGTACAAAAATCATTGAATGGCAAGTTGACAGTTTTATTATAAATCTTATACTGAACCATGGGGTTAGATTGCGACCAATTGAACTTAAAGTCCTGCACAACAGACATAGTCAATTTTGCATATTGACATGGTTCTCCATCAACAAAATCATTCAACCCTGCACGGGAAATTAGACTCTGAACATCTTCCAATATTCCTGCGCTTCTCATGAAATCTGTGCTCGGGTAGTAAGAGGGGTATACTCCCTCTTCATGGTTCACTCTCATGACTTGTTGCACCTACAATTCTTATTGGTTTAGTTGATATCTATTCCACTCCATTTTCTGAAATTTTTCAACAAATAATATAAAATTTGATTTGGTGACATATAATCAAAGGGAACTACTATAGGAACTTGCTA
Source organism: Lolium perenne (assembly GCF_019359855.2). NCBI lineage: Eukaryota > Viridiplantae > Streptophyta > Magnoliopsida > Poales > Poaceae > Lolium > Lolium perenne. The sequence goes on along the minus strand of NC_067250.2, from coordinate 195,119,424 downwards.
GAGTACTAATCATGCATCAAAACTAGTTTATACAACTTAGAACAAGCATGCAAGCTCACTAAACATGTTACCTACAGCAGCAAAATATTCAAGATATACTCAACCAAACAAAATTCTACTTGGATAATCGGAGGAGTCACATACCGGAGAGCAAATGTGCCAAATTTCGGACAGAAATCTGGGCTGAGCAAAGAGATCGAAAAATCCTGAGCTCTTGAGCAAAAACGCGAGTGAGAGAAAGCTGGTGCGAGTTTTTTTGGGAGAGAGAATGAGATGGGAGAAAGAGATGAAGTAGTGGGGCAAGGAGGGGCCCACACCACAGGGTGGCGCGCCCCCCTCCTTGGCCGCGCCAGCTGCTGGGGTGCCACCCTGGGGTGCCCCACTGGTCATCCCCAGGTGCTCCCAGGTGCCTCTTCGAAAAATAGGACCAACGGTATAATTTTTGTGAATTTTTGAAAACTTTGAAAAATGCACTTTTCTGGGTATTAAGTTTATTATTACTGGCCAAGAAATTTTTTGAAATCTCTAATTACCTAAGGAACTTTGCAAATCAAAAGTGCTACAGCAAATAAAACAAGTGGAGGGGGAAAGAGATGTTGTTTACCTCCCCTATGCATATAAAAGGTATTCGTTAACAAGGTTGATCAAGTCTTGCCATCGAATAATTTTTACATAGCATCAGAAGAAATAAACCTCAAATCAATCATGTTACCTTGAATTGTATTGATATGGATCCAATCATAAGATTTTGATAACCTTCTTTAGGCTCATATATAGGGCAATCAATAGTTCCAATTTTGATAGTTCTCACATTAGAAATAGTATTAACTCCACATACTTTATCAATCCTCTTGGGGAAATAGACGGTATGCTCCTTAGCATCAACATTGAAAGTAACCTTCCCTTTATTGCAATCAATAACAGCCCCTGCGGTGTTAAGAAAAGGTCTCCCAAGAATAATAGACATATTATCATCTTCAGGCATTTCCAACACAACAAAATCAGTTAATATCAAGCAGTTATTAGTAACTTGAACAGGAATATCCTCACATATACCAACAGGAATAGCAGTAGATTTATCAGCCATTTGCAAAGATATATAAGTAGGTATCAACTTATCTAGATAAAGCCTCTTATAAAGAGAAAAAGGCATAACACTAACACCGGCTCCCAAGTCACATAGAGCAGTTTTAACATAATTATTCTTAATAGAACAAGGAATAGTAGGTATACCTGGGTCGCCCAACTTCTTTGGAACTTTGCCATTGAAAGAGTAATTAGCAAGCATAGTGGAAATTTCCTCATTGGGGATTTTCCTTTTGTTAGTAACAATATCTTTCATATACTTTGAATAAGGAGGCAATTTAATAGCATCAGTCAAAGGGATTTGCAAGAATAAAGGTTTCATCCAATCGCAAAATTTTTTATAGTGTTCTTCTTCCTTTGATTTTAGTTTCTTAGCAGGAAAAGGCATTTGCTTTTGCACCCAAGGTTCTCTTTCATTACCATGTTTCTTAGCAATAAAATCTTCTTTAGTATACTTTTTATTTTTATCATGCTTTTCAGGTTCATCTTCTACCTCTTCTTTATCAGAAGCATCATTCTTATCATTATTATCATTATTATCATGTTCATTACCACTTTCGGTTTCAGCATCGGAAATAGAAATACTATTAGGATCATTAACAGGTTCAGAGGATTCTACAACATTTTTATGTTTCTTCTTATTCTTTTTCTTAGAATGAGCACTAGGTTCAATTCGTTGAGAATCTTGTTCAATTCTTTTGGGGTGCCCTTCAGGATATAGAGGATCCTGGGTAGAGACACCACCTCTAGTTGTTACTTCATAAGCATGTTTCTCTTTAGAATTATTTTTTAGCAAGTCACTTTGCACTTTAGTGAGTTGATCAATTTGAGTTTGAACCATTTGAAAATGTTTAACAAGCATCTTAACATCATTGGAGGTTCTCTCCACAATATCATGCAAATTGCTAATAGCTTGAGAATTTTCCATTAGATGATTCTCTACTCTCATATTAAAATTTTCTTGCTTAACAATATAATTATCAAACTCATCTAAGCATTGCACAGGAGGTTTCGAATACGGAATATCTTCTCTAGTAAAGCGTTGAAGGGAGTTTACCTCAATCATGGATGAAGGGGGAATTATCTCACATATATCTTCTATAGGAGGTAGATTCTTCACATCTTCGGATTTAATACCTTTCTCCTTGAGAGACTTCTTAGCTTCCCGCATATCTTCATCATTCAATTCAATTAAACCCCTCTTCTTCAATATTGGCGTTGGAGTTGGTTCAGGTGTATTCGAATCATCATGATTCCGGCTTATTCTAGCCAATAATTCTTCAGCTTCGTCTGGAGTTCTTTTCCTGAAAACACAACCAGCACAACTATCCAAATATGCTCTAGATTCAATGGTTAGTCCACTATAAAATATAGCAAGTAGATCATTCTTTTCTAAATCATGTCCAGGTCGAGCTCTGATAAGAGAACAAAATCTTGCCCATGCCGCAGGCAATTTCTCTTCATCTCCCTGGTCAAACCTATAAATTCTCTGTAAAGCAATATGTTGAGCACTAGCAGGAAAGTATTTTCGAAAGAAAACATCACGCAAATCAGCTGGACTTTTAATAGAACCAGGAGGCAAATTATTATACCAAGTTTTAGCATCATCCTTTAATGAGAAAGGAAAATTTTTAATGACAAAGTAAGTACGCATCTTGTCATCATCAGAGAACAAGCTACTCATAGAAGAAAGTTCATTCATGTGTTCTACAGCACTTTCTTTTTCAGTACCACAAAAGGGTGCTTTCTCTACAATAGCTATATGAGATAGATCAAGAGAAAAATCATAATCTTTATCCATAATGCATATAGGAGATGTGGCAAATTTAGGATCAGGAGATAGCTTATGTCTAACAGTATATTGTGTAAGAAACTTTTTAATATTTCTTGCATCAGCAGTAGCATTGCATCTATTAATAAAATCATCATTAAGCTCCACATAATCTTCATCAGGATCATCACTAGAATAATCAAGTTCAGGTTAATTAACAGGTGTAGTGGCATTTTCATTAGGAGTTTCAGCATTTTCAATTTGTCTAGACCTAGCAATTGTAGCATCTAGAAAGGATCCCAATGAACCACTATCATCAAGCACAGCAGAAACATTATCAATATTATGAGAGTTTTCAGATTCAGCAGAAGTACCAGCAAATGAAGCTTGTGGCGGTGAAACAAGTTGACTTATCACAGATGGTGAATCAAGTGTAGCAGAGGTACTCAGAGTTGTATCTTTTCTTGTAGTGGATGGTAATATGGCGACTTTAGGATCGCGAGCTTTACCCATGTTGGAGAATTTGCAGCGAACAATATCAATCCAAGTGAACTTCCAAATAAAGCTATGCTCCCCGGCAACGGCGCCAGAAAATAGTCTTGATGACCCACAAGTATAGGGGATCGCAACAGTCTTCGCGGGAAGTAAATCCCAATTTATTAATTCGACACAAGGGGAGACAAAGAATACTTGGAGGCCTTAACAGCGGAGTTGTCAATTCAGCTGCACCTAGAAATAGACTTGCTCGCAAGAGTTTATCAGTAGTAACAGTTTTATAGCAGTAGCAGTAGTGAAATAACAGCAGCAGAGTAACAGAGACATCAGTAGTGATTATAGTAAACAGCAGGATTAAAATACTGTAGGCACGGGGACGGATGACGGGCGTTGCATGGATGAGAGAAACTCATGTAACAATCGTAGCAGGGCATTTGCAGATAATAATAAAACGGTGTCCAAGTACAAAGCAATCAATAGGCATGTGTTCCAATTATAGTCGTACGTGCTCGCAATGAGAAACTTGCACAACATCTTTTGTCCTACCAGCCGGTGGCAGCCGGGCCTCAAGGGAATCTACTGGATATTAAGGTACTCCTTTTAATAGAGCACCGGAGCAAAGCATTAACACTCCGTGAACACATGTGATCCTCACGTCACTACCATCCCCTCCGGTTGTCCCGATTTCTGTCACTTCGGGGCCATTGGTTCCGGACAGCGACATGTGTATACAACTTGCAGGTAAGACCATAAACAATGAATATCATGATGAAACAATAACATGTTCAGATCTGAGATCATGGCACTCGGGCCCTAGTGACAAGCATTAAGCATAACAAGTTGCAACAATATCATCAAAGTACCAATTACGGACACTAGGCACTATGCCCTAACAATCTTATGCTATTACATGACCAATCTCATCCAATCCCTACCATCCCCTTCGGCCTACAGCGGGGGAATTACTCACACATGGATGGGGGAAGCATGGCTGGTTGATGGAGAGGTGTCGGTGATGATGATGGCGATGATCTCCTCCAATTCCCCGTCCCGGCGGAGTGCCAGAACGGAGACTTCTGGCTCCCGAGACGGAGTTTCGTGATGTGGCGGCGTTCTGGAGGCTTTCTGGCGACTTCGACTTCTCTCCGTGCGTTTTTAGGTCGAAGGCAATATATAGTCCGAAGGAGGGCGTCGGAGGCTGGCCGAGGGGCCACACCACATGGCCGCGCGGGCCCCCCTGGGCCGCGCCGCCCTATGGTGTGGGGCCCTCGGGCCTCCACCTGACTTGTCCTTCTGGCTCCGTCAATATTCTGGGAAAATAGGGCCTTCTGCATAAATTCCGAGGATTTTCCTGAAAGTTGGATTTCTGCACAAAAACGAGACACCAGAGCAGTTCTGCTGAAAACAGCGTTAGTCAGTGTTAGTTGCATCCAAAATACACAAATTAGAGGCAAAACAATAGCAAAAGTGTTCGGGAAAGTAGATACGTTTTGGACGTATCAACGGTGTAGTCGTGGGAGGGCTCGGCGTCCTCGGAGTCATGCTACTGGTGGAAGCCATATATTCTCAGTTGCTCATCCACCACCTCCTTAGAGCGCGACCACGGTTTCCTGTGAATACTGAACAAATCTGGCTGTGGCAAAGGGATTTCCCTCTCATCCCCGTCAGTAAACAACATTCTATAGACAATATTATCTAAACTAGAGTCAGTTGTAACAAATTGGTGACTCTTCATAGAAGCAATATCAAGCCTTATAGGAGTTAATTTCACATCAGTAGGATCAAGAGGAAGATTTAAATATGCCAAAATGCGTGATGCAACAATTCCTCCAAAAATAGGCCCCTTGTTAGACAAACGGCGAGCAACAAGAGCACCAAGATGATAAGGTGTCTCTCCAGTAAGTGCAGCAACTAAGAAAGCAAGATGATAACTAGAAATATTGCTAGTGTTGTCCCTACCAAGAATGCTAGTAGCAATATAGTAAGCGAAATATCTAATGGCAGGGAGTTGAATGTTTCTTATCTTGCCGCGCTGAATGGTGCGGCAATCATCATTGGTGACTCCTCGATAGAGCTCCAGCAAAGCCTTGGGATTATTCTCGATCTTCTTCGCTGTACCTACAGGGGCAATATCCAATGCAGTACAAAAATCATTCAACTTCATAGTAATAGGATTACCATAAATCCTGAATGCAACTGATGGTTGATAGTGCTTGTTGTTGAACTGAAAGCTCTTAACAAAGATTTTAGTTAGCATGTAGTATTGATCCCTCTCATCTTCCATGTAGGTGGTTAAGCCCACATTACCGACGAGGACCAAGAAATCATCCAGCAACCCTGCATTACTCAAAAAGTTATAACATGGAAATGATGAAGCGTTAGGGACTCCATTGTCCTCTTCGGCTTCGAAGCTCGGTGCGATGACGTCCTCATTATAGGATCATCTAATCCAAGTGGATGACCTTGAGGGCCTCCCCGTGCTTGTCGTCTCTCTTTCAAACACTTCTCAAAAGTTATAGTTATCCATCTTCCTTTTCTGAAATTTTTCAACAAACATTATAAAATTTGATTTGGTGACATATAATTGAGGGAAACTACTATAGGAACTTGGTAGAGTACTAAGCATGCATCAAAACTAATTTTTACAACTTAGAACAAGCATGCAAGCTCACTAAACATGTTACCTACAACAGCAAAATATTCAAGATATACTCAACCAAACAAAATTCTATTTGGATAATCGGAGGAGTCACATACCGGAGAGCAAATGCGCAAAATTTCAGACAGAAATCTGGGCTGAGCAAAGAGATCGAAAAATCCTGAGCTCTTGAGCAAAAACGCGAGTGAGAGAAAGTTGGTACGAGTTTTTTCGGGAGAGGGAGTGAGATGGGAGGAAAAGATGAAGTAGTAGGGCAAGGAGGGGCCCACACCACAGGGTGGCGCGCCCCCTCCTTGGCCGCGCCGGCTGGTGGGGTGCCACCCTGGGGTGCCCCACTGGTCATCCCCAGGTGCTCCCAGGTGCCTCTTCAAAAAATAAGACCAACGGTATAATTTCGTGAATTTTTGAAAACTTTGAAAAATGCACATTTCTGGGTATTAACTTTATTATTACAGGGCAGAAAAAGATTTTGAAATCTCTAAACAACTAAAGAACTTTGCAAATCATGTAGTGCTACAGCGAGTAAAACAAGTGGAGGAAGAAAGAAATGTTGTTTAGTTCCTCTATGCATATAAAATGTATTTATTAACAAGGTTGATCAAGTCTTGCCACCAAATAAATTTTACATAGCATAAGAAGAAATAATCCTCAAATCAATCATGTTACCTTGAATTGTATTGATATGGATCCAATCATAATATTTTGATATCCTTCTTTAGGCTCATATATAGGACAATCAATAACTCCCACTTTGATAGTTCTCACATTAGAAATTGTATTAACTCCACATACTTTATCAATCCTCTTGGGAAAATAAACGGTATGTTCCTTGTCATCAACATTGAAAGTAACTTTTCCTTTATTGCAATCAATAACAGCCCCTGCGGTGTTAAGAAAAGGTCTCCCAAGAATAATAGACATATTATCATCTTCAGGCATTTCCAACACAACAAAATCAGTTAATATCAAGCAGTTATTAGTAACTTGAACAGGAACATCCTCACATATACCAACAGGAATAGCAGTAGATTTATCAGCCATTTGCAAAGATATATCAGTCGGTATCAACTTGTCTAAATAAAGTCTCTTATAAAGAGCAAAAGGCATAACACTAACACCCGCTCCCAAATCACATAGAGCAGTTCTAACATAATTATTTTTAATAGAACAAGGAATAGTCGGTATACCTGGGTCGCCCAACTTCTTTGGAACTTTGCCATTGAAAGAGTAATTAGCAAGCATAGTGGAAATCTCCTCATTAGGAATTTTCCTTTTGTTAGAGACAATATCTTTCATATACTTTGAATAAGGAGGCAATTTAATAGCATCAGTCAAAGGGATTTGCAAGAATAAAGGTTTCATCCAATCGCAAAATTTATTATAGTGTTCTTCTTCCTTTGATTTTAGTTTCTTAGCAGGAAAAGGCATTTGCTTTTGAACCCAAGGTTCCCTTTCATTACCATGTTTCTTAGCAATAAAATCTTCTTTAGTATACTTTTTATTTTTAGCATGCTTTTCAGGTTCATCTTCAACCTCTTCTTTATCAGAAGCATCATTCTTATCATTATCCTTATCCTTAATGTTTATAGGAGATGTGGCAAGGAGACAGCTTATATCTAACAGTATGTTGTGCAAGGAACTTTTTAATTTTTCTTGCATCAGTAGTAGCATTGCATTTATCAATAAAATCATCATCAAGTTCCACATAATCTTCACCACGATCATCACTAGAGTATTCAACAGACTCAGGTGAATTAACAGGTGTAGCAGTATTTTCATTAGGAGTTTCAGTATTTTCAATTTGTCTAGACCTAGCAATTGTAGCATCTAGAAAAGATCCTAACGAACCACTATCATCAAGCACAGCAGAAGCATCATCAATATTATAAGAGTTTTCAGATTCAGCAGAAGTACCAGCAAGTGAAGCTTGTGGTGGTGAAACAAGTTGACTTATCATAGATGGTGAATCAAGAGCAGCAGAGGTACTCAGAGTTGTACCTTTTCTTGTAGTGGATGGTAATATGGCGACTTTAGGATTGCGAGATTTACCCATGATGGAGAATTTGCAGCGAACAATATCAATCCAAGTGAACTTCCAAATAAAGCTATGCTCCCCGGAAACGGCGCCAGAAAATAGTCTTGATGACCCACAAGTATAGGGGATCGCAACAGTCTTCGCGGGAAGTAAAACCCAATTTATTGATTCGACACAAGGGGAGCCAAAGAATACTTGAAAGCCTTAACAGCGGAGTTGTCAATTCAGCTGCACCTGGAAATAGACTTGCTCGCAAGAGTTTATCAGTAGTAACAGTTTTATAGCAGTAGCAGTAGTGAAATATCAGCAGCAGTGTAACAAAGACAGCGGCAGTGATTATAGTAAACAGCAGGATTAAAATACTGTAGGCACAGGGATGGATGAACGGGCGTTGCATGGATGAGAGAAACTCATGTAACAATCAAAGTAGGGCATTTGCAGATAGTAATAAAACAGTATCCAAGTACTAAACAATCCATAGGCATGTGTTCCATATTTAGTCGTACGTGCTTGCAATGAGAAACTTGCACAACATCTTTTGTCCTACCAGCTGGTGGCAGCCGGGCCTCTAGGGAATCTACTGGAAATTAAGGTACTCCTTTTAATAGAGCACCGGAGCAAAGCATTAACACTCCGTGAACACATGTGATCCTCACATCACCGCCTTCCCCTCCGGTTGTCCCAATTTCTGTCACTTTGGGGCCTCGGGTTCCGGACAGCGACATGTGTATACAACTTGCATGTAAGATCATAAAACAATGAATATCATCATGAAACAATAACATGTTCAGATCTGAGATCATGGCACTCGGGCCCTAGTGACAAGCATTAAGCATAACAAGTTGCAACAATATCATCAAAGTACCAATTACGGACACTAGGCACTATGCCCTAACAATATTATGCTATTACATGACCAATCTCATCCAATCCCTACCATCCCCTTCAGCCTACAGCGGGGGAATTACTCACACATGGATGGGGGAAACATGGCTGGTCGATGGAGAGGCGTCGGTGGTGATGATGGCGATGATCTCCTCCAATTCCCCGTCCCGGCGGAGTGCCAGAATGGAGTTTCTCGTCCCGAGACGGAGTTTCGTGATGGTGGCGGCGTTCTGGATGGCTTCCGGCGATTTCGACTTCCTCCCTCGCGTTTTTAGATCGAAACCCTTAAATAGTCCAGAGGGGGGCGTCAGAGGCTGGCCGAGGTGGCCTCACCATAGGGCGGCGCGCCCCCCTCCTAGGCCGCGCCGGCCTAGTGTGTGGAGGCCGTGGGCCTCCCCTGGCCTGCCCTTATGGCTCCGTGAATCTTCTGGAAAAATAAGCCCTTTGACATTAATTCCGGGGATTTTCCTAAAAGTTGAATTTCTGCACAAAAATGAGACACCAGAGCAATTCTGCTGAAAATAGCGTTACTCCGTGTTAGTTGTATCCAAAATACAAAAATTAGAGGCAAAACAATAGCAAAAGTGTTCGGGAAAGTAGATACTTTTTGGACGTATCAGAGACACGGCTGACGTGGGCATTACCCTTCGGGTAACCGACATTGCCCTATCCCATATTGTCTAGTTGGAGGCCCATGAAGACACTTGGAGGCGAGATGGGCCACCTGATCGGCGCACCAGAAGAATCCTTGACGGGCAAGACAAGGAAGCAGCCAAACAAGGAAAGATTAGATTCAAAACTACTGTAAACCTAGTCGTACTCTGTTAGACCTCTTGAGACCTGGCCTCCTATATAAGGGCCAGGAGAGGGGCTGCCGAGGAACACAATCAATCTTAGCAGCCTTTAGCCACCAAAAGTCTAGAGCTAGGTCACCGCAGCGCTTAGCCTCTCGACGAGATCTCAGCCGAACTATTCGGCACCCCATTGTAACCCATTATCTTCATAATCAAGAACAGACAGGCAGGACGTAAGGGTTTTACCTCATCGAGGGCCCCGAACCTGGGTAAATCGCTCTCCCCGCTTGTCTGTGAACCGATGTCTCATATTAGCTTGCAGGATTCCGTCAACCCTAAGCCACAATCAGAGGGCATTGTCGAGGAGTACCCTCGACAATTGGCGCCGTCTGTGGGAACCCTGTCGGCACAAGATCGGACATCGGCAGAACTCGTCATGTCATTAGCGACTTCATCGACACCATCATCGCCAAAGTTGGGAAGCCCGATTCTCTTCGGCTCCTACGAATTCACCCCGCACAGCGACTCGTCTCGCTCGACCTTCTCTGACCTGCAAGGCAACATGGAGATGACCTTCGGGAGCGTCCACTACAACGTCAACTCGGAAGGGATTCTTCGGCTGCTGGAATCGCCCATCTCCAGATCGACGAGCCCAAGCGCGTCATCATCACTCGACCTTTCGGCTGGCCTGACAGGCTCGACGAGTTTGCCCGCGCCCTCGACTCCCCGTTCGGCGCCTTCCATGTCGGTTGGATCCGACAATCCCACGTCTTCGGAGCTAACCTCGTACTACACTGCTTGAACTGCGACACCAGGCACGGGCTGGGATCAAGCGACACACCGTTCATCTGCAACGCCCAGTATTCATCGGGAGAAGACAGCGTCGACATCATCATCCAAGGTATCACCCGAGGAGCGGCGCACCACCAAGTTTATGTTGCCAACAGGGGAGACGGAGATCGCACCCCCCGTTCCAGCATGCGAGCTAGTTTTGAGAACAGCGCCAGCAACAACAACAACGACCACACCATCGCAGAGGAGGAGTGGGCAGCACCCACGACAGCCGTGCTTAACAACACGCCACTCCCGGCAGGAATCACGGTTGGCACCCTCAACGCTTACCGCTCCATATTGGAGAAAAACCGGGAACGACTATCCAAAGAACAAGCCACCCTCGAGAGACGCCTATCTGCGGCAGACCGATCTAGCGAACGACGAAGAGGCTCACAAGGAAGCGCCTCTCGAAGTACTCATGGGGCAGGCAAACACCGATCAAGAATTTCCAGGCTCTCGGAAGACGATGCTAGAGAAATAACATCGAATCTGACCAAATCCTTTATGACCACGGACACCGCGGGCATGCAATGGCCAAAAACCGTCGCGGGAGCAACCGCCAACCTCGCTGCATACCTCATCAATCTGCTCCCTGAAGGTTCCATGGCTCAAGCCCACCGAGGTTGTAACACCCCAAATTTCAATAAAAAGAAAGTTAGAGAATTCCAGAGAGCAAAATTTCAAACCAACAAAAACTTTTTAATTTGCATATAGTACCATGCATAGGACTTGTGCATTTGATTGATATGCCATGATGATTGCTATTACTTGTATTTGATATGCTATAAAACCCTAATGTGATCATATGAAGATCACCAACCAAATAAATCAAAGAGGAAGAAAATCCAATATTTGGAAAACCCTAAAAACCCTCACATATGCCCTATGGCATTTTTATAAATTTTGACCCTAGACCTATTTGGTCTTCACCATTAGTTGAATAATGTTATTAAACACTTATTACAACTTTTGTAATCAAAGAATCACAATTCAAATGAAATGCAAACACAAATATAGCTCACATATGATATTGGTCAAATTGGACAATTCTAGTCTGATCACCACTTTGAGCCCTTGCCATTCTTTTTTCCCAAACCAACTCTTGCTAACTCTTTGCACCATTTCAAATTCAACATCAAGGTGAACAATTTTGTTGAAGATCATCATGCCAAAATCATCTTGGATCATGAGCCATGCTCATCCAAAGTCACAACTTTTTAACATATGGAACATACTCCACTTAGCCATTTTGGCCAATTCTTGAAATTCTAAATTTCCACCACCACCTCAAATCCTCTCTGGTTAATTACAACTTATATCAACACTCACATTTCAAAAAGATTCACCTTTTGAATATTTTCAAATTTGGATATTTTTGCAATTTACAAATTCGGGCACTATTTGCAACTATTGCAAATAGTGAATCTACCTCACCTAAACTACCCTAACCTACACCATTGTGTCCCCTGGTCCCCTAAAACCCTAAATGGCACATAGTAACCCTAATGAGGAGTGGCTAGCTCACATGGGCATGGCATGCCGGCCATGGCGCCACCATGCCGAGCCACCCCTCCTCTCCTTCATCGCCACCCCTGCCCACCTTGTCCAACGCCGCCACCTCAATCTACTGGACCACCTAGCACCGGCCATGGTCGAGGAGAAGCTCGACAGCCGCTGGAACGCGCGCGCCCAGTGGTGGCCACGCCATGCCGACGACGTCGCGCGTGGACACCCGCGGACGTCACAGTACACGCGATGCGCCGCCACCTCGCTCACGCCCTGGACCCGCTCTTGACGCCTTGAGCATCCTCACGCCACCTGGAAGCCGCCAGACACCCGCCAGACCACGACCCGCGCCCACCGCCGCCGGAGAAGGAGACCCTGCTCCGCCGCGGGTGCGGCAGACATGGAAGCAATGCGACATAACCAGGCCCTCCCCGACCAAGCTGTCGCCGCCATTCGCCTCGCCTGGACACGTAGAACACCGCTACACCCTCGCCTAGCTCGCTAGCCCGCCGGAATCGCCGCGCCATGGTCGACCTTGCCACTGCCCCGCAGCACCCTTGCTCGCCTATAAAAGGAGACCTCCCCTCGTCGATCTGAGCACACCATCACCTTCCCCTCTTCTCACTTGACCGCCAGAGCCACTCCACCGTCGACATTAGCCACTGACGCCACCCAATCGAAGCCTCACTACCGCCAGATGCCGCGGAAGCTCGTCGTCGATTGGAGCCGTTCCAGGAGCCGCCGCCGGTACAAGGAGCTTCGCCGTCGACTACACCTTCCCCGAGCATACTGCCATCCCTCGCTGGAGCCCTGGTTAGCCCGCCGACCCCCTACTGCCGCCGCCGCATCGTCGGGTTCTCGTCGGAGACGACGATGAACCACGGCCGTAGATCCGCGATCTAATCCAACGCCCCAGCTTCGCCCATACCGTTTCGGGTTTAAACACCCACTGATGGGTGGCCCCCGCTGTCAGGCAGCCCGCGCGGCACTGGACCGTGGCTGGGCTGGCCTTGGGCCATTTTTAAACCTTTGGGCCCAGCTAGCTTTTCCCGCCGGCCTTTTTATTTCAAACTGGATTTAATTAATTCAAATGATTTTGAATACTGCTGCCACTTTGAAATTCCATAGATTTAAATTGGCTAAACCAAATTTGATGAACTTTATATTGTTGGAAAGCTAGAGAAATTATCTACAACATGCCACTGGTCCCATGGCCAGATTCTTTGTAGAATTAATGTGATAAAAATAACAAGGCAGGGACTTTTCCCTATTCAAATAATTATTAAAAATCAACCAAAATAGATATTAAGTTAATTCCAACTCTAATAGCTCACATTTGACTTGCACTAATTGTTTATGCAGTAAAATGGTGTGGTCACTTTGCATGATCATGCCCTAGTTTAATTAATGGATCATTTGACTAGTTTAACTAGTTGATATTGTCCAAAACTATTAAAGTAAATTATGTGGAGTCTTACACTTCATTTAAACTTGTCTCACATGAATTCATGGGATGTTTGGACCCCTGGTCCCAAACTCTCTTATATGAATTACTTGAGATTTAAATCATATGTAGTAATATTAAATGATATGAGGTGATCTACCCCATTTAAATCATTTTCACAAATGATGATGATGAACATTTGACTTAGGTCAATATGAGTTCATTCATGATTGTTTGAGAAATTAAATCTTAAAAAGATTTCAATGAGAGGAAATTATTCCTCAAGAACCCTATGGAAACTATCATTTACATATTAAATACAAAGGAGTGAATTCTATTTAAACCACACAACCCATGCACCCTAGTTAATTTATTTGTGTGCATAGAATAGTTTGTGTGTTATATGTGATGTATGGACTAGCCATTAAATTAGTGAGTAATTATACTCGTATTCAAATTTAGACGGTAGCACCGGAGAGTACGCCGAAGAAGAAGGTTGCTACCAAGAGGAGGAGGAGGAACAGTTTGAGAACTACCAAGGCAAGCTATTATTCTTGCAAAGTGCAAAGCCCCTTGGGGCAAGGCACCATGATTCTTACCTTTTCTTACATGAGCCTATCCCAAGTTTTTACTTTACAAGTTTTACTTGTTTTCTAAATGAGTTACTTCTATTTTTAACTTTGGTCAAAGTACAAGTTGGTTACTAGAGTAGTGAAGTTAGCCTCTTCCAAGCAAAGCAAGATAGCACCCCTCATGATTTAGAGCTAGTGCTAATGAAATAAAACTTGACTACTCTCGATGGGAACAATGTGAATTTAAAATGAATTTGAAACCTTGGAATGATGAAGCATTCCATTGAATGATTTTTGAAGGTGAATTTGACCAAGAGAAGATGGTGATTTTTGATAAAACAATGGTGTTGGTTTGAATGCGATACCTTTCCAATGATTAAGTACCCCCACAATACCTGATTATGGGTAGGGCTTAACTGGAAGTTTATGCGTCTTAGTATGGGTTCCCTCTGAACACACGTCATAGGGGTTACGCTTGAGGCGGCCTCCGTTGTTGAGAAATGATGTGAAGTTGAGGTGAATTGTACGGCCAAGCCCTGTGCAGTTCCCAGGTTGACATTTGGTCTTCACTGGGAGGCCAAGCTCATGGGGAGAGGTGCTCATACTAGGATTCGTAAGTGAAAGGTTATGGTTGATGATCCGCGTACTATGTTACGATGATTCGGGGTAATCCCGACGGATGAAATCAAATGTTGTGGCACAAGTGTGCAACCTCTGCAGAGTGTAAACCTATTCGAATAGCCGCGTCCACGGTTACGGACGGTTGGAAAGGCTATACAGTTTCCGATGTCATATCTTTGAAAATGATGTTGAAAGGTGATGGTGAAATGACTTGTGGTGAATTGAATTGAAATCACCACTTGAATGGTGGGAATGACACTAATGTTCCCACTTGAGTTAGTTAGCACTTGAATAAGCTTTTCTCAAACTTTGTGAACTCAAACTAGCTTTATGCAAATAAACTAGAGCTTAGCAAACCCTACTAGAATGTCTAGCACTTACATTAGTATTAGTTTGCGAGTACTTAAAGTACTCACGGCTTTGTCCCTGGCTATTCAAATGGCCAGAGTATGAAGAGGGACAAGAAGATGACCAACAGGACGCCTACGACAACTAAGCGCCTTCCAACGTCAAGCGTTGGCCTGTGGACTCGAGAGTCCTTGTATCTTACGCTTCCGCTATGTTGAACTATGAACTTGTGTGTGTTCGTTGATCGATAGATCAACTATTCGTGTAATATGGATCATGTGATTCCAAATTTGTAAGACTTATGGTTTGTAATGAATGATGACTGTGATACTTAACTATTATGCCTCGCAACAACAATATTCCTGGGATTGCGATGTATGACATAATAGGCATCCGGACTTAAAAATCCGGGTGTTGACAAGTTGGTATCAGAGCCATTGTTTGACCTTAGAAGACCTTAGTTAGAATGGGCGTTCTGAAAAACTTAACTTTGAAATCAAAATGAAAGAAAATATTTGTGAAAATTTACTACACTCTTGTCTTTGAGACTATGCCAAAATTTGATGAATCATGTTCTATCTTATTTGAATCAACTTAAAAATTTGCCACACTCTGCACTCTCTAACTTACTCATCCAATTCGCTTTCAGATGGAGCCGAATGAACCCATCAACACCAAGTTTTATCAGCTTGGGAACGGAGGGAGCTTGATCTTCGAGCACGACCTCAACTCCGTCTCTGACTTCCTTGGGCGCCCACACCCCGAGTTCCACGGGGTTCAGCTGGACGACACGCCCGGAGGAGAGTTGCAGTGGGTGATCACTGCCGACTTGAGGGGCAAGATGGAGCCTCCCACTTCGGAGAGGATCCTCTTCTCCTTCCGCGAGAGCAACTGGCTCGACGGACTCGCACGTGGCCTTCAGGAGGCACTTGCGCGCCTCTGTGGACAGAACGTGGTGCGCATCCTCGCCTCTCGCTACGCCCACCTTGTGAGGCGTGATGCTGCGGGAGTGCCCATGGAGCTGCAGCCGCACCCGGAGTTGAGGCACCATGCTGAGCACCTGGACTTCATGCTCTACCAGACTCAGAGGGACCTCGACGCCACTCGCGCTTACGCGAACCAGACCCATGCTCACATCACCGAGCAGGGTGAGACGATCAAGCTACTCAACAACGACCACGAGAGCCTTCGCCAGCAGCGTGCCAAGAAGGACGCTACGATTCGTCGCCTTCGCGCCCGGATCGCGTCACTTGAGGCCACTGTCAAGGCCCAGGAGGATCAGATTCGTCAGCTGGAGGATGACGATGGAGGCATCGACATTCAGGGAGGAGACGCCTTCCTGAGCGACGACAATGACTTTGAGGAGGACGAGAACACCGAGGAGGAGGACTATGAGTTCCTGGAGGCAGGACCCGACGACTACGTCCCGATCGATGTCGAGGATGAGGAGTAGTTGCAATAGTCTCACTTATGTAGGTGTGAGTTGTATCCCGTCCCTTGTATCGTAGCTTGAGAATGGTTCTTAAAACCATTGGAGTATGTGTGTTAGCTTATACTATGTGTTGAATGAATGAATGAATGAATGTTATGTTTGTCATGAAAAGATTACAAGTTTTCAAATGTTTTTCAAACGTAACCAAAATGAACCATAGAATGTTCCCTCTTATCTCATGATCTTCTATATCTTCAGATGGCCCCTCCAAATCGCACCAACGACGCGATGTTGCAACTGCTGCAGACCATGCTTGCCGACAGGGAAACCGAAAGAGCCGAACGCCAAGCCAACCTCATCGCCTTGCAGAACATCGCCAACCAAGGCCATGGAAATCATGACCACCCCGGGTCCAAGCTCAAGAACTTCCAAAACACCAATCCCCCGGTGTTTAGCAAGACCGAGGAGCCCCTCGACGCCGACGATTGGCTCCAGACTATGGAGAACAATCTGGAGGTAGCCGGAGTGGAAGCCAACGAGAAAGTCTTGTTCGCCACTAACTATCTCGCTGGACCAGCCCGCGCTTGGTGGACAAGCACCCGTGCCATGAACGGAGGACAATTCATGACTTGGGAGGATTTCAAACTCAAGTTCAGCAAGTACCATGTACCCCCGGGTCTTATCAAGAAGATGAGGGATGAATTCCGTGAGCTGAAACAAGGTCGCATGACGGTGGTTGAATACCGCGACAAGTTTCTCACACTGTCGAGGTATGCCCCTGATGAGACTGACACCGTTGAGAAGAGGAAGGAGAGATTCCTGAACGGACTGCATGATGAGATGCAGACTGTCCTCGTCAACATCCCCTTCGCCGACCTCGAAGCCCTTGTTGACTCCGCCATCCAGATGGAGGGCAAGTTAAACCAAGCCAATGAGAACCGCAAGCGCCGCATGGCGAATCAGAGTGGATCAAGCCACCCCCAGAAATTTCGCCCTAGCTCAAGCGGAGGTTTTACTCCGAGAAACAACAAACCCCAGATGCAGAACTCTCGCCCCGGTTATCAGAACCGGAGTGGAGGAAACTCCAAGCCAGGAGGCTACAACAACAACTACAACAACAACAACTACTACAACCGCGCTCCACCCCGAGCCCCTAACAACAACAACAACAACACCAACACCGCCCCCAGAACCGGAAGCAATGCCGTTCCCGTTGCGAACAAGCAGGACAAGACCACCATCACTTGCTATGAGTGTGGTGTAGTGGGGCACTACTCCAACGAGTGTCCCAAGCGTCTTGCCAAGCTCGCCGGCAACACCGCTGCACCTGCGCAGCAGCAACGCCGTGTCTCCACCGGCAAGAAGTTCGCCCCCAACAACCCCAACAACCGCAACGGCCGCCTCTACCACATGAACGCTGAAGAAGCCCAGGAAGCACCAGATGTTGTACTGGGTATGTTTTCTGTCAACCACATCCCTGCCAGAGTGTTGTTTGATTCCGGAGCATCTCATTCTTTTGTCACCGAAGACTTTGCATCAACAAGTAAAATTCAACCCCTCAGTTTGAAGCATGTTATGATAGTTCAAATCCCCCGATCAACCACCAAAGCCAGAAAATTTTGCAAAAGTGTACCAATCAAAATCCATGATGTAGATTTCTATGCCAATCTCATCATTCTTGGAACCAAAGGTTTAGAAGTTGTCCTAGGAATGGACTGGATGTCAAAACACAATGGATTGATAGACTGTGCCAAGAAAGCCATCACCATGACTAGCAGCACCGGTATCGTAGTTGAGCACGTCTCTGAAAAACTACCCAGAAAATTCACCTGCAACCAAAGTGTATCCAAGCCAACTCTGGATCAAATCAGGGTCGTCTGTCGCTACCCTGATGTGTTTCCGGATGATCTACCCGGTATGCCCCCGGATAGGGATATCGATTTTATCATCGAGTTAATCCCCGGAACTGGACCCATAGCCCAGAGAGCCTACAGCATGAACGCAACTGAGCTTGTGGAGCTGAAGAAGCAAATAGATGATATGTTGGCCAAAGGTCTGATTAGACCAAGTGCATCCCCCTGGAGATCCCCCGTCTTGTTTGTGGACAAGAAGGATGGTGCAAATCGTTTATGCACGGACTATCGTAAGCTTAACGATGTCACCATCAAAAACAAATACCCCCTTCCCAAGATAGAAGACTTGTTTGATCAACTCACCGGATCCAGAGTTTTCTCCAAGATAGATCTTAGAACTGGATATCATCAGCTAAAGATCCGAGCCACCGACATTCCAAAAACTGCCTTTACTACCAGATATGGGTTGTATGAGTACAACGTCATGTCGTTTGGACTGACCAATGCCCCCGCTTATTTCATGAATCTCATGAATAAGATCTTCATGAACTTTTTGGACAAGTTTGTCGTTGTGTTCATCGACGACATTCTCGTCTACTCCAAGTCCGAAGAGGAACATGAACAGCATTTGGAGATTGTCCCAGAAACCCTTAGACAGCACAAGTTGTATGCCAAGTTTAGCAAGTGTGAGTTTTGGCTGGAAGAAGTTGGATTCCTGGGACACATCTTGTCTGCAGGAGGAATTGCCGTAGATCCCGCCAAAATCAAAACTGTTATGGAATGGCAAGCTCCAACCACACAAACCGAGGTCCGCGCTTTTCTTGGATTAGCCGGATACTACCGCAGATTTGTAGAAGGTTTTTTGAGCATCGCTCGACCAATGACCCAACTGCTGAAAAAGGACAGAAAGTTTGAGTGGACCGACAAATGCGAAGAGAGCTTTCAACAGCTCAAGAGTAGACTGACAACAGCCCCAATCCTGATCATGCCAGATATCGCAAAGCCCTTTGACGTATATTGCGACGCCTCCAAGACTGGACTTGGATGCGTGCTTATGCAAGAAGGCAAGGTTGTATCCTACCTTTCAAGACAACTCAAGCAACATGAACAGAACTACCCAACCCATGACCTCGAGCTTGCAGCCGTGGTCTTAGCCTTGAAAGTTTGGCGTCATTACCTCATGGGTAATCGATGCGAGATCTACTCCGACCACAAAAGCCTCAAATACATATTCACCCAGAAAGAGCTAAACATGAGACAACACCGATGGATCGAATTGATCAAGGATTACGACATGGAGATTCACTACCACCCCGGCAAGGCCAATGTGGTAGCGGATGCTTTGAGTAGACTGCCGTGTCAGTTAAACTCCATGCTCGCAACCGAACAGCCCAGCTTGCACCAAGAGTTTGAACAGTTCAGACTTGAACTTGTTAGTGAAGGATTCCTAGCCAGCATAGAACTGCAACCCACCTTGGTTGGTCAAATCAAGGAAGCCCAGAAAGACAACGCTAGCATTGACGGAATCAAGAAACAGATAGCCGCAGGAAAAGCCCCCGGATTCACCGTAGACGAAGCCGGAGTTCTTTGGTACAAAGAACGTCTCTGCGTACCATCGGACTCTGACTTGAAACAAGTCATCCTGCAAGAAGCCCATGACACCCTTTACTCAATTCACCCCGGAGGTACCAAGATGTACCAGGACCTAAAAGAACAATTTTGGTGGCACGGAATGAAGAGAAAGATCGGTAGCTATATCGCCAAGTGTGACATCTGTCAGAGAGTCAAGGCAGAACATCAACGACCCGCTGGACTGTTACAGCCACTCCAGATTCCAGAATGGAAATGGGACTCCGTAGGAATGGACTTTATCACCGGACTGCCCAAATCCAGCAAAGGCAATGACTCAATATGGGTAGTTGTCGATAGATTGACCAAAGTCGCCCATTTCATCGCCGTCAAAACCACTTATCAAGGCCCAAAGCTAGCTGAACTGTACATCTCTAGAATAGTCGCCCTGCACGGAACCCCCAAATCGATAGTGTCAGATAGAGGATCACAGTTTACCTCAAGGTTCTGGCAGAAAGTGCATGAAGGACTAGGCACTCGCCTAAATTTCAGCACCGCCTATCACCCTCAGACCGACGGACAGACTGAGAGAGTAAACCAGATACTGGAGGACATGCTTAGAGCATGCGTACTGGAATACGGATCCAAGTGGGAAGACTGCCTACCTTACGCAGAATTCTCTTACAACAATAGCTATCAAGCCAGCCTACAGATGGCCCCCTTTGAAGCATTGTACGGAAGGAAATGCCGTACCCCCCTGAACTGGTCGGAAGTCGGAGAGAGCCAAGTTTTTGGCCCAGATGTTCTTCATGAAGCCGAAGAGAAAGTACACAAGATCCGCGAGTACCTCAAGACGGCGCAATCGAGATAGAAGAGCTACGCCGACAAGAGACGTCGGGAGATGACCTTCGAGATCGGAGACTTCGTCTATCTCAAGGTATCCCCCTTGAAATGAATGCAGAGATTCCAACTGAAAGGAAAGCTTGCACCCCGCTATGTCGGACCTTTCAAAGTCCTCAGCCGCCGAGGAGAAGTATCTTATCAACTGGAGTTGCCTGAAGAGATGTCGGCTGTGCACGACGTGTTTCACATCTCACTCCTCCGGAAGTGCCTTGAAGTCCCGGAGAAGACCGAAGTGTTCAAGAACATCGATCACCGATCGGTGGATATCAACAAGGATCTGACTTACCGCGAAGTGCCGATTCGCATCCTGGAGGAAGCTTACCGAACCACCCGCACCCGAAGCATCAAGTTTCTGGAGATCCAATGGAGCAATCATACCGAGGATGAAGCCACATGGGAACGAGAAGACTTCATGAAGAAGGAGTACCCAGATCTCTTTAGTACCTAACTTTCTTTTCGATCTCGGGATGAGATCTTTTGTAAGGGGGAAGGGTTTGTAACACCCCAAATTTCAATAAAAAGAAAGTTAGAGAATTCCAGAGAGCAAAATTTCAAACCAACAAAAACTTTTTAATTTGCATATAGTACCATGCATAGGACTTGTGCATTTGATTGATATGCCATGATGATTGCTATTACTTGTATTTGATATGCTCTAAAACCCTAATGTGATCATATGAAGATCACCAACCAAATAAATCAAAGAGGAAGAAAATCCAATATTTGGAAAACCCTAAAAACCCTCACATATGCCCTATGGCATTTTTATAAATTTTGACCCTAGACCTATTTGGTCTTCACCATTAGTTGAATAATGTTATTAAACACTTATTACAGCTTTTGGAATCAAAGAATCACAATTCAAATGAAATGCAAACACAAATCTAGCTCACATATGATATTGGTCAAATTGGACAATTCTAGTCTGATCACCACTTTGAGCCCTTGCCATTCTTTTTTCCCAAACCAACTCTTGCTAACTCTTTGCACCATTTCAAAGTCAACATCAAGGTGAACAATTTTGGTGAATATCATCATGCCAAAATCATCTTGGATCATGAGCCATGCTCATCCAAAGTCACAACTTTTTAACATATGGAACATACTCCACTTAGCCATTTTGGCCAATTCTTGAAATTCTAAATTTCCACCACCACCTCAAATCCTCTCTGGTTAATTACAACTTATATCAACACTCACATTTCAAAAAGATTCACCTTTTGAATATTTTCAAATTTGGATATTTTTGCAATTTACAAATTCGAGCACTATTTGCAACTATTGCAAATAGTGAATCTACCTCACCTAAACTACCCTAACCTACACCATTGTGTCCCCTGGTCCCCTAAAACCCTAAATGGCACATAGTAACCCTAATGAGGAGTGGCTAGCTCACATGGCCATGGCATGCCGGCCATGGCGCCACCATGCCGAGCCACCCCTCCTCTCCTTCATCGCCACCCCTGCCAAGCTTGTCCAACGCCGCCACCTCACTCTACTGGACCACCTAGCACCGGCCATGGTCGAGGAGAAGCTCGACAGCCGCTGGAACGCGCGCGCCCAGTGGTGGCCACGCCATGCCGACGACGTCGCGCGTGGACACCCGCGGACGTCACAGTACACGCGCCGCGCCGCCACCTCGCTCACGCCCTGGACCCGCTCTTGACGCCTTGAGCATCCTCACGCCACCTGGAAGCCGCCAGACACCCGCCAGACCACGACCCACGCCCACCGCCGCCGGAGAAGGAGACCCTGCTCCGCCGCGGGCGCGGCAGACATGGGAGCAATGCGACATAACCAGGCCCTCCCCGACCAAGCTGTCGCCGCCATTCGCCTTGCCTGGACACGTAGAACACCGCTACACCCTCGCCTAGCTCGCTAGCCCGCCGGAATCGCCGCGCCATGGTCGACCTTGCCACTGCCCCGCAGCACCCTTGCTCGCCTATAAAAGGAGACCTCCCCTCGTCGATCTGAGCACACCATCACCTTCCCCTCTTCTCACTTGACCGCCAGAGCCACTCCACCGTCGACATTAGCCACTGACACCACCCAATCGAAGCCTCACTGCCGCCAGATGCCGCGGAAGCTCGCCGTCGATTGGAGCCGTTCCAGGAGCCGCCGCCGGTACAAGGAGCTTCGCCGTCGACTACACCTTCCCCGAGCATACTGCCATCCCTCGCTGGAGCCCTGGTTAGCCCGTCGACCCCCTACTGCCGCCGCATCGTTGGGTTCTCGTCAGAGACGACGATGAACCACGGCCGTAGATCCGCGATCTAATCCAACGCCCCAGCTTCGCCCATACCGTTTCGGGTTTAAACACCCACTGACGGGTGGCCCCCGCTGTCAGGCAGCCCGCGCGGCATTGGACCGTGGCTGGGCTGGCCTTGGGCCATTTTTAAACCTTTGGGCCCAACTAGCTTTTCCCGCCGGCCTTTTTATTTCAAACTGGATTTAATTAATTCAAATGATTTTGAATACTGCTGCCACTTTGAAATTCCGTAGATTTAAATTGGCTAAACCAAATTTGATGAACTTTATATTGTTGGAAAGCTAGAGAAATTATCTACAACATGCCACTGGTCCCATGGCCAGATTCTTTGTAGAATTAATGTGATAAAAATAACAAGGCAGGGACTTTTCCCTATTCAAATAATTATTAAAAATCAACCAAAATAGATATTAAGTTAATTCCAACTCTAATAGCTCACATTTGACTTGCAATAATTGTTTATGCAATAAAATGGTATGGTCACTTTGCATGGTCATGCCCTAGTTTAATTAATGGATCATTTGACTAGTTTAACTAGTTGATATTGTCCAAAACTATTAAAGTAAATTATGTGGAGTCTTACACTTCATTTAAACTTGTCTCACATGAATTCATGGGATGTTTGGACCCCTGGTCCCAAACTCTCTTATATGAATTACTTGAGATTTAAATCATATGTAGTAATATTAAATGATATGAGGTGATCTACCCCATTTAAATCATTTTCACAAATGATGATGATGAACATTTGACTTAGGTCAATATGAGTTCATTCATGATTGTTTGAGAAATTAAATCTTAAAAAGATTTCAATGAGAGGAAATTATTCCTCAAGAACCCTATGGAAACTATCATTTACATATTAAATACAAAGGAGTGAATTCTATTTAAACCACACAACCCATGCACCCTAGTTAATTTATTTGTGTGCATAGAATAGTTTGTGTGTTATATGTGATGTATGGACTAGCCATTAAATTAGTGAGTAATTATACTCGTATTCAAATTTAGACGGTAGCACCGGAGAGTACGTCGAAGAAGAAGGTTGCTACCAAGAGGAGGAGGAGGAACAGTTTGAGAACTACCAAGGCAAGCTATTATTCTTGCAAAGTGCAAAGCCCCTTGGGGCAAGGCACCATGATTCTTACCTTTTCTTACATGAGCCTATCCCAAGTTTTTTACTTTACAAGTTTTACTTGTTTTCTAAATGAGTTACTTCTATAGTTAACTTTGGTCAAAGTACAAGTTGGTTACTAGAGTAGTGAAGTTAGCCTCTTCCAAGCAAAGCAAGATAGCACCCCTCATGATTTAGAGCTAGTGCTAATTAAATAAAACTTGACTACTCTAGATGGGAACAATGTGAATTTAAAATGAATTTGAAACCTTGGAATGATGAAGCATTCCATTGAATGATTTTTGAAGGTGAATTTGACCAAGAGAAGATGGTGATTTTTGATAAAACAATGGTGTTGGTTTGAATGCGATACCTTTCCAATGATTAAGTACCCCCACAATACCTGATTATGGGTAGGGCTTAACTGGAAGTTTATGCGTCTTAGTATGGGTTCCCTCTGAACACACGTCATAGGGGTTACGCTTGAGGCGGCCTCCGTTGTTGAGAAATGATGTGAAGTTGAGGTGAATTGTACGGCCAAGCCCTGTGCAGTTCCCAGGTTGACAGTTGGTCTTCACTGGGAGGCCAAGCTCATGGGGAGAGGTGCTCATACTAGGATTCGTAAGTGAAAGGTTATGGTTGATGATCCGCGTACTATGTTACGATGATTCGGGGTAATCCCGACGGATGAAATCAAATGTTGTGGCACAAGTGTGCAACCTCTGCAGAGTGTAAACCTATTCGAATAGCCGCGTCCACGGTTACGGATGGTTGGAAAGGCCATACAGTTTCCGATGTCATATCTTTGAAAATGATGTTGAAAGGTGATGGTGAAATGACTTGTGGTGAATTGAATTGAAATCACCACTTGAATGGTGGGAATGACACTAATGTTCCCACTTGAGTTAGTTAGCACTTGAATAAGCTTTTCTCAAACTTTGTGAACTCAAACTAGCTTTATGCAAATAAACTAGAGCTTAGCAAACCCTACTAGAATGTCTAGCACTTACATTAGTATTAATTTGCGAGTACTTAAAGTACTCACGGCTTTGTCCCTGGCTATTCAAATGGCCAGAGTATGAAGAGGGACAAGAAGATGACCAACAGGACGCCTACGACAACTAAGCGCCTTCCAACGTCAAGCGTTGGCCTGTGGACTCGAGAGTCCTTCTATCTTACGCTTCCGCTATGTTGAACTATGAACATGTGTGTGTTCGTTGATCGATAGATCAACTATTCGTGTAATATGGATCATGTGATTCCAAATTTGTAAGACTTATGGTTTGTAATGAATGATGACTGTGATACTTAACTATTATGCCTCGCAACAACAATATTCATGGGATTGCGATGTATGACATAATAGGCATCCGGACTTAAAAATCCGGGTGTTGACAGAGGTGCCCTAGAAAGTCTCGCGATATTGGGAGACAATCTTGTCCCGAGAAAGGAAAAGACCACGTTGCAAGCTAGTGTCTCAAAGCATCATGCGAGAGACGCTCGGGATGAGATCACCCAGAGCAGGATCGACAAAGCAAGGCGACGACGCGCCGCCAGGGAGGAATACGACAACGACTCTTCGGATGAGATTCAGGAGAACGACGGCGAGCTTAGGGGAGCCGATTGTTTGAGCTACAAAATCCTTGAGGCGATGCCTCCCAGAAAGTTCAAACCCACCCCTACTGACGCTGCCAAATACGATGGGCAGCAGGAGCCAAGGTCCTGGATAGACGACTATCTGCAGACTGTGATTCTGCAAAAGGGGAACCAGGTAGCAGCAATGCAGTGCTTGCAGCTTTACTTAAAGGATTCAGCACGAGCCTGGTTAAGGGGTCTGCCGAAGGGTTCCATCAAATCATGGGACGACCTAGTAGAGGCTTTCGTCGCCAACTTCCAAGCAACGTACAAAAGGCCCATCGGGATCGAAGAGTTACGACATTGCCAGCAAAAGCAGAAGGAATCGATGCGCTCATACATCGGAAGATTCACCAAACTCCTGAACGCTGCAGAGGACGTATCTGTCGACAGAGCAATTGACGCCTTCAGCGATGGCATCCGACGTGAAAGCTACATAGAAGAACTCGGACGCAAAAAGCCAAAAACCACAACCAAGTTAATGGAAATCGCCAACAGCTGGGCCGATGGCGAGGACAATGTGCAAAAGCCGCGACAGCGCAGTGACGACGAAGACGATGACCAGCCGAAGCACGACTCGGGTGGTCGAAGGGATCGCCACAAGAGAAGGAAGAACCGCAGCTATGACGACAACAACCTGGTAGCCGCATGGTACTCTGATCGGCAGGACGATCGGTATGACGACAGACGAGATGATCGACAGGACGGTAATCGGAACAACTCTGGGAACCGTGGCAACTATAAACCACGACAACAGAGGACTCCCGAATTGCCCTATGCTGAGCAGATCAACGCTCCCTGTTACTTGCACTCGTATACCGATTCTAAGGACGGCAAATTAAACGAAGTCAAGCCACTTGCTCAGGGACTGTCGGCAGTTCATTGATATGCACAAACTCATCCAACAGGCAGGTCAGCAACCGCTACCACCACCACCACCACCTCCACCACAGGATCAGGTCCAGCAGGCACAACCTCATCAACCCAACGAGGCATTTCCACCACCACGTGGGCAGATGAGCATGATCCACAGGACAGGTGTTTCAAGAAGAGAAATGAAGAAGCTCACTCGAGAAATCAACCTGGCAGAGAGCATCATGGCGAACATCCCTGAGTACGTCAAGTGGTCGTCTCAGAACATCACGTTCAGCCGAGGAGATCACCCGATGACCATACCAAAACCAGGACACGCCGCCCTAGTAGTCGAGGCGCAGGTCGGAGGATTCAAGATGAGCAAAGTCTTCATGGATGGTGGAAGTGGACTAAATTTGATATTTTTCGACACAATTAAGAGTATGGATCACCATGAGAATGCTAGAAGAATCAGATACCCGCTTTCATGGGATCCTCCCCACTTCACCGGTGTACTCTCTTGGCAAAGTTTACCTGAACGTCATCTTTGGCAAACTCGACAATTTCAGGAAGGAAAAGATCGAGTTCGAAGTCGTGAACTGGGAGTCGCAGTATCACGCTATACTCGGGAGACCAGCTTATGCCAAGTTCATGGCTGTACCGCGCTACGCATACCTCAAGCTGAAAATGCCTGGGAGCAATGGGACAAACATTACAGTCTATGGAAGTTTCTCACGCTCGGACAATTGTGATCGGGACTTTCAGAGGATTGCTGCTAAGTTTGGCCTAAGGCAAGAAATTATTGACCTTCCTTCGAAGACATCGTCACGCGACAATAAGGAAGAAGAACGCATCAGAGGAGCAAAGAAGAAGCCAACCGACCTCGCCCTTGAGGCTTCGGCAGCACAAACTTCGGCAGCCCAAGCTTCGGCTGCAAAAGCTTCAGCAGTTGACGGTGCAGAAGACATAGGAGGCAGCAAGACACTGACAATCGCTGCCCAGACCTCTGGAGAAATCAACGACCCTTCGAAAAACACCAACACGGTGAACAAGCCAGAAGATGAGAAGAACCCCTTCAATGCTTAAGCAATCTACTAGTGTTTAGCTTCCCTTTCCTTTTTCAAGCAGGGCTCTCCCTTTTTTCACCCTTTAGTACCGCGTTTTTATTATTAATGAGAACTTAAGTTTTGATTCCTTGAAAAGCATTGCAGTTGACCGGAGCACCTAAACTGCATCATTGTAAACCTTGCCCACGCCCCGTGGCAAACGATGGTACAACATAGTGCGCGGCAAAGGATCATGCTCCGAAAAAAGCCTCTACGAGTGCTACAGGATGCAAAACAAACAAGGACATCACCTCTTCCCTCTGCTATAGATGCCTCTACTAGCACCGTAAATAGCAAAGAGTTTGGAAATACACATAAAAACAACCCACGTTCGATATTTTACTTATGGAAATATCAAAGAAAAACGGGCTCATCGGCAACCTCGCTGCACCCGAAATATTCGGGAGTGACTGTCGAAGCATACATCGGTTGAAAGAAAAGTTGTGCATACAACGGGATTAGCAAAACCCGCAACACGAGCTGATCACTCAAAAGATTTGCTGACCAACGAATACACATACGACTAAACGAGCAATTAAGATTTGCTCCTTCAAAATTTGCCAACGGAATCAACACGGTAAAAATACATATACATGTATCTACCAAATAAAAAGCCTCGGCTAAACAATCCTAACACTTGGATCAAGTAGCCAAAATATCCATTTACAAAACAACCTTAATTCCTGAAATCACCCTTGCGGAGTCTCTTTTTCCTGAGGTATCTTTGAATCCTTCTCAAGCTTGTCGACAATCATATTGGCGGGCAGCAATACCTTCGGATACAGCGTCTCCAAATCACCAGTTGCGTTGGCAATAGACAGCAAATTCGCTGAAGGATAACGCGCAAGGACAAGGGCAAGTGTAAACCTGGCCCCTGCAAAGACTTGAGCTCGCACCAAGTCCCGAATCTTCTTGGTATTCCCAAACTCCGACATCAGAGTTAGTAGCGTAGGAGGAACCCTATTCAAGGGAAACATCATCCTCCAAACTACCCTCAGGGCTTTGTAGCACTTGTCGAAGAAATGGTGGACCTGTTGGACCCGATCCTGAAATTGTGCAATAGCCGAAGCCTTCGACTGCTCCCGCCAGAAAATTTCTTCGGCTGATGATAACTGGGTTAATGCGTGTACACGCTCGTGAATCCGCTTGTTCTCTTCCGCACGGTTCAAAGATATGACTAGCAGAGCAATTAACGGAAGATCAGGTAATACGTTTTTGACGGAAGAGCAATGAACGCAAGGATCAGGGAACTTACAGTTTAAACTTTCAGTGGCTTTATGAAGTTCAGTAAGAGCATAGCGCTCTACGTTAGTCGCAATCTCGCCTTTCTTCTTGATGATAGCAGCCAAGGCATAGGTGCTGTGCAGATCCTTCTCGAACTGCGTGATCCGATCCTTCATACGTTGGATCCGATCATCTTCAGGAAGAGCACCCGAAGAATCTTCGACAAATGCAGGCACGGGGAACACCTGCAAGAAACAGCGTCAAAAGCATGATAGACCGATTCACACCAACATCGGAAGGTACTCCCATCGGGAGAATGCAAGTGACAATATTATAACAAAGGGTGTGCTAGCAACATTGCTAGCACAAAGTTTATTACAAACAAAAGTTATCCAGTGGAACAGTGTTCCACATCAGCTCAAAAGGAAAGTTTGTTACAAAGATCAAAGGGCTTGGGTCTGAGTCGATAAACTAGGGCCAGCCGATGTCTTCCTTGATGAAACCAACTCGAGGAGCTGGCGTGCACATTTAACGGCTGACGCCTTGAAGGTGCTTAAATCGACAAACCGCTCATCCTCCTCTTTCGGCAGCTCCTTGGACATTTCTTCAATGTCGGCCTTAAAGCCGTGACCCATCATAAGTTGGAAGGCAAGGACAACACCATAGGTACGTGAAGTACGTTTGAATACCTCGATGACCTCCTTGGTGTCAACCGCGAAGGCGTCTATCAACTGCCCCAGAGTTTTGTCTTGACTAATCTTGGGGAAGATCATCGAGTGTATCCGCGCCATGGCGCCTTTTCCCTTTTCAAGAAGCTCCCGCGTAAGCTGATGGGAGGCGAGGGTCATCAACACACCGTTTGCCGGAGAGTTGTTTGGAATTTTGTCCAAAGCATCGGCAGGGATGTTGGCGGCCTCTACGTGAGAATGAAATGAAAAAGGTCATTAACAAAGGATCGAATCCGTGAGTGCAATAATCGACAGAGGTGTACAAAGGAGATTACCAAGTAAAGCCAAGGAAGACTGACGAAGGAGTTCATCCTTTTCAGCTGCCCGAGCTTCGGCAGCCAGCCTGAATGCCTCCTCTTCTTTCATCTTCTCCATCAGCTTGCCTAGTTCCTCCTTCAGGGAGTCGACTTCTTGGCGGGCTTCGGCAGCTATCTTGACTGCGCCATCCAACTTCGAGGAGGAAGATTTAAGTTCCTTCTGCAGCCGAGCTTTGTCTGCCTCTAGTGAAGTGAATTGGGAGGCGAAAGCCTCCAGAGAGGAGATAACACCCCGCAGGTCCTAAAGGAAAAAGGATATTCGATGAGGAATCATTAAACAAGGTACACACCAGAAAAGTTCACGTTGTAATCGAAAAGGACTTACAGGAGGAGGAGTCCTGGTGGCGGCAGATGAAGGAGCATCTTTCCCCTTATAAAGGGAGGAAGCTGTCGATACCTGGGTTGCGGGGGCTGCTTTAGGAGCCGAAGCTTCGGAAGCAGCAACGTCCGGCGGAGCAGCTCCGGATTTGGCCTTCTTAGTCGGCGGCTCAACAAAACCTTCATCACTGTGTAAGGAAATGATTGGCAAAAAGTTATGAAAGGAATGCGAGAAGTAAAAGGACAAAATACGGCTTCAGGGAAGAAGGTACTTACGTATCGAAAAGGTCGTCTTCATCGGCAAAACCGCCGGTCGACCTCTTCACGGGTGAAGCCCTGGCCTCCTCCACAGCTTCATCAATAAAGGCATCACGATCAGCGTCATCATCACGCACTGATCCCTCTGTGTCGCAAGCATCGTCGGCTGAGGAAGGAGGATTGGCATGAGCAGCTTCAGAATCTATCGGGTCATCATGCTCATCTTCTGGGTCTAGATGTTCGGCAGTATGAAAATCAACAGGGACTGAGGAGCCTTTTCCTTCAGAAGTGTCGTTTGGCGAATCATGCAAGTTTCCAGAAACTATGAGGACTGATACATCTCCGACTTATCGATAATTTCTTATGTTCCATGCCACATTATTGATGATATCTACATGTTTTATGCATAGTTTATGTCATATTTATGCATTTTCCGGCACTAACCTATTAACGAGATGCCGAAGAGCCAGTTGCTGTTTTCTGCTGTTTTTGGTTTCAGAAATCCTAGTAAGGAAATATTCTCGGAATTGGACGAAATCAACGCCTAGGGGCCTATTTTCACACGAAGCTTCCAGAAGACCGAAGATGATACGAAGTGGGGCCACGAGGTGGCCAAACACTAGGGCGACGCGGCCTGGCCCTTGGTCGCGCCGACCTGTTGTGTGGGGCCCTCGTGTGGCCCCCTGACCTATCTCCTCCGCCTACTTATAGCCTTCGTCGTGAAACCCCCAGTACCGAGAGCCACGATACGGAAAACCTTCCAGAGACGCCGCCGCCGCCAATCCCATCTCGGGGGATTCAGGAGATCGCCTCCGGCACCCTGCCGGAGAGGGGAATCATCTCCCGGAGGACTCTTCACCGCCATGGTCGCCTCCGGAGTGATGAGTGAGTAGTTCACCCCTGGACTATGGGTCTATAGCAGTAGCTAGATGGTCGTCTTCTCCTAATTGTGCTTCATTGTCGGATCTTGTGAGCTGCCTAACATGATCAAGATCATCTATCTGTAATGCTATATGTTGTGTTTGTTGGGATCCGATGAATAGAGAATACTATGCTATGTTGATTATCAATCTATTATCTATGTGTTGTTTATGATCTTGCATGCTCTCCGTTGCTAGTAGAGGCTCTGGCCAAGTTTTTGCTTGTAACTCCAAGAGGGAGTATTTATGCTCGATAGTGGGTTCATGCCTCCATTAAATCTGGGACAGTGATAGAAAGTTATAAGGTTGTGGATGTGCTGTTGCCACTAGGGATAAAACATTGATGCTATGTCCGAGGATGTAGTTATTGATTACATTACGCACCATACTTAATGCAATTGTCTGTTGTTTGCAACTTAATACTGGAAGGGGTTCGGATGATAACCTGAAGGTGGACTTTTTAGGCATAGATGCATGCTGGATAGCGGTCTATATACTTTGTCGTAATGCCCAATTAAATCTCACAATACTCATCATATCATGTATGTGCATTGTCATGCCCTCTCTATTTGTCAATTGCCCAACTGTAATTTGTTCACCCAACATGCTATCTATTATATTATTAAAACAACAACCAAATAACGGCTCCGATTAAGCAACGTAAAAGGAACGGTTTAGATTTACAGCCCGATTGAAGTCCGTTTGTTGCCGTGTTGGGTCAGATCTATATAGCAACGCCATGTCGGTTGGTTGCCGTGTTAGGTCAGGCTTGGGACATATAGAACTTCCAAGGAGATCGATCGCACATCAAATCCGCCGCCTCCACATCGACATGGAGCTCGACCATCAGCAGACACGCGACGGTGCCGCCGTCCCATCTCAGGACCAGCAATGGATGGTCGGGAACATCGAGCAGCGACGACGGCAGCTACTGAGGGTACATCGAGCAGCGGCTTATCGACCCTGCAATCCAGTCGCAACCATCTAGAGGTCGTCATCTTTGGTGGGCATGGCGGCCGGCCGGCTCGGTGGTTCTAGAGCGAGCTATCCAGTGGTCTAGGTTTCCTATTCAAGGACAAACAGTTGGTGCATCGCAAGCTAGCGATTGCATCTCAGTTTGCCATCGCGTCCGGACGGCCGGGTTGTTCTGGAGAGACTCAACATGCATGTATTTAACTGATCTCCGATCTCTCTGTTTTTTCATCTGCTCGATCATGGTATAGCGTTGAAGTATCAGGCGCAGAAGAGATTGACTCCGATTCCCTCTGGCGTACTGCGTTGGTGGAAGTCACGATGCCTCCGGCATGATGCCGAAACATGCTGGTCAAGCGCAATCGCCGCACCAATGGCCACCGCCCGAGCTGTTGTCGAGAGCACATGCATCAACATGAACTGAAGAAATACGACCCAATGCATAGGCATCAGCCACACCAACGTTCGTCGCTCGAGCTGTTGTCGCAAGCTCCTGCATGACTGCATCACCGTGAATTGGAGGAAGAACGACCCGACCGCATCAACAGCTAGATGTATGCAATTACTGCGTTGATCGTCTTCTAAAAATGAATGGTGTGTCTGATTCCTCTCCCAGCGCTTGCCTGCTGCAAGAGATATAGTGGACTGAAGAAAATAAATAATCAGGAACTGTTGAAGAAAGACTTCCGTCGCGATGGTGCTATGCCTCCTTGAAGCACAGTGCTAATATTTGAGCTAATATAGGTACGGGCAAGAAAAGCTGGGTCGCGAGAAAAGGATGGTCGACGGTATGTGCTTTCAATATGCTGCCATGTCTCCCGTAGCAGCTAAGGCAAGTGAAAATCATTAATAAGCTTTCATGTAGTGCATTCCAGGTAGTAGTATATAAGCTAAAATACAAAATACAAGTACATCATGCTCTCATCTAAGAAAATGAGCTAGGCTCAGTTCCTAAAACAGAATACTCTTAATGTACTAGAACGAAAATAACCTGTATGATGCCTAATTGTTAGCACAAGACATCTATTGCCTAAGAAAATCTCACCTCATGGCTGTCCTACCTGATGCAAATTTAGGTTCATAATATAGTTTCAATACTATTTTCAAATTCTACTGCGGATAGACTCTAATAAGGCAGATGAAGCATGAAACTGACTCCATATGAAATCAGTAAATACTCCAAATTAGGAATACATTATAATATACTACAAAATATAGATTGCATTTATATAAGAAATTCACTTTTAGAACCAAAATATGAAACTGAATCACCAAGAACAATCATCTTGCAATTATTGATTAGAGGTATCTATGCACATGGTCTCGACAAAACGAGGAAAGACGTGCATAAGTTGACATTCATGGTGCTATGACATATTCACGATGCATCATGTAGGATGAATGGACAATAGGATGTTGACATGCTTTACATGCGAAAGTGAATATATCATGTATTTTAAGAACAAAACCAGTTCAAAATACTGAAGGTTGGAACCAAGAAACTGAGGCATTTGTACATAGGGTCCTACGACAAAACGTTGGTACAATAAGAAAGCACATGATATAATGAAATCGAGTAAAGGATAGCGTTTTAGAAATTATCAATGAATATGAACTAATAATTGATTTCACTAGAAGAGCAAGCGACCAACACAATATTACGAGTTAAGATGACGATATGTGCAAACATATAAAGTCATGATATTGCAAAATTAAAAACATAATTACTTTGCGACCATTGACACGGGAGGAAGAGAGAATACATTGTTTAAATATTAGACATTTGTTCATTTATAATTATTCATATATAATTATATAAAAATAATTAGTTCAAAGCTAGATGATATGGAGGAAAGTTTAATTTAATATTAGAATGACACATGAAAATCAAATAACATTAGACTATTATTCTTCCAAAAAAGGGCCTTAGCCACAACCCAATACACTAAACTATGGTCTCTTAGACCCAAATACTTGAGTGAACAATAGCACTACCTCTGGTCCGAATTACTTTATGCAGAGCAGAGGCAAAGCAAGGCCAATCAACCTTACGGTATGGAGTAAGTAAATGGGGCCAAATGGAGAATTAAATATCATGATATGCATAACCTAGCCGAGCAAATGCGCGGGCCACCAAGCTAGTTTATCTTATGGGAGAGACACCACTAGTGAACTGTGGACCCCGGTCCATTCTTTTAATCGAATACAATCTACTGCAATACTTGTTCTACTGTTTTCTACAAACAATCATCATCCACACTATACATCTAATCCTTTGTCACAGCAAGCCGGTGAGATTGACAACCTCACTGTTTCGTTGGGGCAAAGTACTTTGGTTGTGTTGTGCAGGTTCCACGTTGGCGCCGGAATCCCTGGTGTTGCGCCGCACTACATCTCGCCGCCATCAACCTTCAACGTGCTTCTTGGCTCCTACTGGTTCGATAAACCTTGGTTTCTTACTGAGGGAAAACTTGCCGCTGTACGCATCACACCTTCCTCTTGGGGTTCCCAACGGACGCGTGTTGTACGCATATCAAGCAGATTTTCTGGCGCCGTTGCCGGGGAGATCAAGACACGCTGCAAGGGGAGTCTCCACTTCCAATCTCTTTACTTTGTTTTTGTCTTGCTTTACTTTTATTTACTACTTTGTTTTCTGCACTAAAACAAAACAGAAAAGAATTAGTTGCTAGTTTTACTTTATTTGCTATCTTGCTTGCTATATTAAAAACACAAAAAAAAATTAGTTACTTGCATTTACTTTATCTAGTTTGCTTTATTTACTATTGCTAAAATGGGTACTCCTGAAAATACTAAGTTGTGTGACTTCAGAACCACAAATAATAATTATTTCTTATACACACCTATTGCTCCACCTGCTACCACAGCAGAATTCTTTGAAATTAAACCTGCTTTACTAAATCTTGTTATGAGAGAACAATTTTCTGGTGTTAGTTCTGATGATGCTGCTGCCCATCTCAATAACTTTGTTGAATTATGTTAAATGCAAAAGTATAAGGATGTAGATGGTGACATTATAAAATTAAAATTGTTTCCTTTCTCATTAAGAGGAAGAGCTAAAGATTGGTTGCTATCTCTGCCTAAGAATAGTATTGATTCATGGACTAAATGCAAGGATGCTTTTATTGGTAGATATTATCCCCCTGCTAAAATTATATCTTTGAGGAGTAGCATAATGAATTTTAAACAATTGGATAATGAGCATGTTGCACAAGCTTGGGAAAGAATGAAATCTTTGGTTAAAAATTGCCCAACCCATGGACTAACTACTTGGATGATCATCCAAACCTTTTATGCAGGACTGAATTTTTCTTCGCGGAACCTATTGGATTCAGCTGCTGGAGGTACCTTTATGTCCATCACTCTTGGCGAAGCAACGAAGCTTCTTGATAATATGATGATTAATTACTCTGAATGGCACACGGAAAGAGCTCCACAAGGTAAGAAGGTAAATTCTGTCGAGGAAACCTCTTCCTTGAGTGATAAGATTGATGCTATTATGTCTATGCTTGTGAATGGTAGGACAAATGTTGATCCTAATAATGTTCCGTTAGCTTCATTGGTTGCTCAAGAAGAACATGTTGATGTAAACTTCATTAAAAATAATAATTTCAACAACAATGCTTACCGGAACAATTCTAGTAACAACTATAGGCCATATCCTTATAATAATGGTAACGGCTATGGTAATTCTTATGGGAATTCTTACAACAAAAATAGGAACACACCCCCTGGACTTGAAGCTATGCTTAAAGAATTTATTAGTACACAAACTGCTTTTAACAAATCTATTGAAGAAAAGCTTGGGAAAATTGATATACTTGCTTCTAAAGTCGATAGTCTTGCTGTTGATGTTGATCTCTTGAAATCGAAAGTTATGCCTAATTAAAATCATAATAATAAAATTGTTACTACAGCAAATGCCATCCAAGTTAGAATTAATGAGAATATAAGGTTGATGGCCGAATTGCGTGCTAGGTGGGAGAAAGAAGAAAATGCTAAAGAAGATAATATAGCTAAAGTTTGGACTATTACCACCACTAGTAATGCTAATGCTCCACATGTTGCTGCACCTCCTACTATTGATGGTAAAAGAATTGGTGTTATCAATGTTTCCACTTCTAATGCAAAGAGTGAAAAACTTCCTGAAACTGCTAAAACTGCTGAAATTGCCTGTGATAAAACTGCTGAAATTTTTTCCAACATTGGGGACAATGATCCCATTGCTTTAGATTATAATGGTTTGGATTTTGATGATTGCCACATCTCTGAAGTTATAAAGTTCTTACAAAAACTTGCTAAGAGTCCTAATGTTAGTGCTATAAATTTGGCTTTCACGAAACATATTACAAATGCTCTCATAAAAGCTAGAGAAGAGAAATTAAATCGCGAAGCTTCTATTCCTAGGAAGCTAGAGGATGGTTGGGAGCCCATCATTAAGATGAAGGTCAATGATTTTGATTGTAATGCTTTATGTGATCTTGGTGCAAGTATTTCCATTATGCCTAAGAAAATCTATAATATGCTTGACTTGCCACCATTGAAAAATTGTTATTTGGATGTTAATCTTGCTGATAATTCTACAAAGAAACCTTTGGGGAGAGTTGATAATGTTCGCATTACCGTTAACAATAACCTTGTCCCCGTTGATTTTGTTGTCTTGGATATTGAATGCAATGCATCTTGTCCCATTATATTGGGAAGACCTTTTCTTCGAACTGTTGGTGCTATCATTGATATGAAGGAAGGTAATATTAAATATCAATTTCCTCTCAAGAAAGGTATGGAACACTTCCCTAGAAAGAGAATGAAGTTACCTTTTGATTCTATTATTAGAACAAGTTATGATGTTGATGCTTCGTCTCTAGATAATACTTGATATACACTTTCTACGCCTAGTTGAAAGGCGTTAAAGAAAAGCGCTTGTGGGAGACAACCCATGTTTTTACTACTGCACTTTTATTTTATATTTGAGTCTTGGAAGTTGTTACTACTGTAGCAACCTCTCCTTATCTTAGTTTTGTGCATTGTTGTGCCAAGTAAAGTCATTGATAGTAAGGTTCATACTAGATTTGGATTACTGCGGAGAAACAGATTTCTTTGCTGTCACGAATCTGGGCCTAATTCTCTGTAGGTAACTCAGAAAATTATGCTAGTTTACGTGAGTGATCCTCAGATATGTACGCAACTTTCATTCAATTTGAGCATTTTCATTTGAGCAAGTCTGGTGCCTCTTAGAAATTCGTCTTTACGAACTGTTCTGTTTTGACAGATTCTGCCTTTTATTTCGCATTGCCTGTTTTGCTA
Source organism: Lolium perenne (assembly GCF_019359855.2). Classification (NCBI taxonomy): domain Eukaryota; kingdom Viridiplantae; phylum Streptophyta; class Magnoliopsida; order Poales; family Poaceae; genus Lolium; species Lolium perenne. Next base: position 195,081,579 of record NC_067250.2, on the reverse strand, counting down.
TGCTTGATGGATTTTTCGATTCCATTAACTTTCAGTAGCTTTGTGCAATGTCCAGAAGTGTTAAGAATGATTATGTCACCTCTGAACATGTAAATTTTGATTGTGCACTAACCCTCTAATGAGTTGTTTTGAGTTTGGTGTGGAGGAAGTTTTCAAGGATCAAGAGAGGCAGATGATACAATATGATCAAGGAGATTGAAAGCTATAAGCTTGGGGATGCCCTGGTGGTTCACCCCTGCATATTTCAAGAAGACTCAAGCGTCTAAGCTTGGGGATGCCCAAGGCGTCCCCTTCTTCATCGACAACATTATCAGGTTCCTCTAGTGAAACTATATTTTTATTCCATCACATCTTATGCACTTTGCTTGGAGCGTCTGTTTGTTTTTTGTTTTTGTTTTGTTTGAATAAAATGGATCCTAGCATTCATTGTGTGGGAGAGAGACACGCTCCGCTGTTGCATATGGACAAATATGTCCTTAGGCTTTACTCATAGTGTTCATGGCGAAGGTTGAATCTTCTTCGTTAAATTGTTATATGGTTTGAATCGGGAAATGCTACATGTAGTAATTGCTATAATGTCTTGGATAATGTGATACTTGGCAATAGTTGTGCTCATGTTTAAGCTCTTGCATCATATACTTTGCACCCATTAATGAAGAAATACATAGAGCTTGCTAAAATTTGGTCTCTCTAAGGTCTAGATAATTTCTAGTATTGGATTGAACAACAAGGAAGACGGTGTAGAGTCTTATAATGTTTACAATATGTCTTTTATGTGAGTTTTGCTGCACCGGTTCATCCTTGTGTTTGTTTCAAATAGCCTTGCTAGCCTAAGCCTTGTATCGAGAGGGAATACTTCTCATGCATCCAAAATCCTTGAGCCAACCACTATGCCATTTTTGTCCACCATACCTACCTACTACATGGTATTTCTCCGCCATTCCAAAGTAAATTGCTTGAGTTCTACCTTTATATTTATATCCTCTACCTTTGCAGTATATAGCTCATGGGACAAATAGCGTAAAAACTATTGTGGTATTGAATATGTACTTATGCACTTTATATCTTATTAAGTTGCTTGTTGTGCGATAACCATGTTCCTGGGGACGCCATCAACTACTCTTTGTTGAATATCATGTGAGTTGCTATGCATGTCCGTCTTGTCTGAAGTAAGGGAGATTTACCGCTAGAATGGCTAGAGCATGCATAATGTTAGAGAAGAACATTGGGCCGCTAACTAAAGCCATGATCCATGGTGGAAGTTTCAGTTTTGGACAAATATCCTCAATATCATATGAGAAAATTAATAATTGTTGAATGCTTATGCATAAAAGAGGAGTCCATTATCTGTTGTCTATGTTGTCCCGGTATGGATGTCTAAGTTGAGAATAATCAAAAGCGAGAAATCCAATGCGAGCTTTCTCCTTAGACCTTTGTACAAAGTGCATAGAGGTACCCCTTTGTGACACTTGGTTAAAACATATGCATTGCGATGATAATCCAGGTAATCCGAGCTAATTAGGACAAGGTGCGGGCACTATTAGTATACTATGCATGAGGCTTGCAACTTGTAGGATATAATTTACATAACACATATGCTTTATTACTACCGTTGACAAAATTGTTTCTTGTTTTCAAAACCAAAGCTCTAGCACAAATATAGCAATCAATGCTTCCCTCTGTGAAGGGCCATTCTTTTACTTTTATGTTGAGTCAGTTCACCTATTTCTCTCCACCTCAAGAAGCAAACACTTGTGTGAACTGTGCATTGATTCCTACATACTTGAATATTTCACTTGTTATATTACTTTGCATTGACAACTATCTATGAGATATACATGTTACAAGTTGAAAGCAACCGCTGAAACTTCATCTTCCTTTGTGTTGCTTCGATACCTTTACTTTGAATTATTGCTTTATGAGTTAACTCTTATGCAAGACTTATTGATGCTTGTCTTGAAGTACTATTCATGAAAAGTCTTTGCTTTATGATTCATTTGTTTACTCATTGCATTACCATTGTTTTGATCGCTGCATTCATTACATATTCTTACAATAGTATGATCAAGGTTATGATGGCATATCACTCCAGAAAATATCTTTGTTATCATTTACCTGCTTGGGACAAGCAGAAACTAAGCTTGGGGATGCTGATACGTCTCCGACGTATCGATAATTTCTTATGTTCCATGCCACATTATTGATGATATCTACATGTTTTATGCATACTTTATGTCATATTTATGCATTTTCCGGCACTAACCTATTAACGAGATGCCGAAGAGCCAGTTGCTGTTTTCTGCTATTTTTGGTTTCAGAAATCCTAGTAAGGAAATATTCTCGGAATTGGACGAAATCAACGCCCAGGGGCCTATTTTCACACGAAGCTTCCAGAAGACCGAAGATGATACGAAGTGGGGCCACGAGGTGGCCAAACACTAGGGCGGCGCGGGCTGGCCCTTGGCCGCGCCGGCCTGTTGTGTGGGGCCCTCGTGTGGCCCCCTGACCTATCTCCTCCGCCTACTTATAGCCTTCATCGCGTAACCCCCAGTACCGAGAGCCACGATACGGAAAACCTTCCAGAGACGCCGCCGCCGCCAATCCCATCTCGGGGGATTCAGGAGATCGCCTCCGGCACCCTGCCGGAGAGGGGAATCATCTCCCGGAGGACTCTTCACCGCCATGGTCGCCTCCGGAGTGATGAGTGAGTAGTTCACCCCTGGACTATGGGTCCATAGTAGTAGCTAGATGGTCGTCTTCTCCTAATTGTGCTTCATTGTCGGATCTTGTGAGCTTCCTAACATGATCAAGATCATCTATCTGTAATGCTATATGTTGTGTTTGTTGGGATCCGATGAATAGAGAATACTATGCTATGTTGATTATCAATCTATTATCTATGTGTTGTTTATGATCTTGCATGCTCTCCGTTGCTAGTAGAGGCTCTGGCTAAGTTTTTGCTTGTAACTCCAAGAGGGAGTATTTATGCTCGATAGTGGGTTCATGCCTCCATTAAATGCAGGACATGTGATGAGAAAGTTATAAGGTTGTGGATGTGTTGTTGCCACTAGGGATAAAACATTGATGCTATGTCCGAGGATGTAGTTATTGATTACATTACGCACCATACTTAATGAAATTGTCTGTTGTTTGCAACTTAATACTGGAAGGGGTTCGGATGATAACCTGAAGGTGGACTTTTTAGGCATAGATGCATTCTGGATAGCGGTCTATGTACTTTGTCGTAATGCCCAATTAAATCTCACAATACTCATCATATCATGTATGTGCATTGTCATGCCCTCTCTATTTGTCAATTGCCCAACTGTAATTTGTTCACCCAACATGCTATTTATCTTATGGGAGAGACACCACTAGTGAACTGTGGACCCCGGTCCATTCTTTTAATCGAATACAATCTACTGCAATACTTGTTCTACTGTTTTCTGCAAACAATCATCATCCACACTATACATCTAATCCTTTGTCACAGCAAGCCGGTGAGATTGACAACCTCACTTTTTCTATGGGGCAAAGTACTTTGGTTGTGTTGTGCAGGTTCCACGTTGGCGCCGGAATCCATGGTGTTGCGCCGCACTACATCTCGCCGCCATCAACCTTCAACGTGCTTCTTGGCTCCTACTGGTTCGATAAACCTTGGTTTCTTACTGAGGGAAAACTTGCCGCTGTACGCATCACACCTTCCTCTTGGGGTTCCCAACGGACGCGTGCTGTACGCATATCAAGCAGATTTTCTGGCGCCGTTGCCGGGGAGATCAAGACACGCTGCAAGGGGAGTCTCCACTTCCAATCTCTTTACTTTGTTTTTGTCTTGCTTTACTTTTATTTACTACTTTGTTTTCTGCACTAAAACAAAACACAAAAGAATTAGTTGCTAGTTTTACTTTATTTGCTATCATGTTTGCTATATTAAAAACACACAAAAAAAATTAGTTACTTGCATTTACTTTATCTAGTTTGCTTTATTTACTATTGCTAAAATGGGTACTCCTGAAAATACTAAGTTGTGTGACTTCACAACCACAAATAATAATGATTTCTTATGCACACCTATTGCTCCACCTGCTACCACAGCAGAATTCTTTGAAATTAAACCTGCTTTACTAAATCTTGTTATGAGAGAACAATTTTCTGGTGTTAGTTCTGATGATGCTGCTGCCCATCTCAATAACTTTATTGAATTATGTGAAATGCAAAAGTATAAGGATGTAGATGGTGACATTATAAAATTAAAATTGTTTCCTTTCTCATTAAGAGGAAGAGCTAAAGATTGGTTGCTATCTCTGCCTAAGAATAGTATTGATTCATGGACTAAATGCAAGGATGCTTTTATTGGTAGATATTATCCCCCTGCTAAAATTATATCTTTGAGGAGTAGCATAATGAATTTTAAACAATTGGATAATGAGCATGTTGCACAAGCTTGGGAAAGAATGAAATCTTTGGTTAAAAATTGCCCAACCCATGGACTAACTACTTGGATGATCATCCAAACCTTTTATGCAGGACTGAATTTTTCTTCGCGGAACCTATTGGATTCAGCTGCTGGAGGTACCTTTATGTCCATCACTCTTGGCGAAGCAACGAAGCTTCTTGATAATATGATGATTAATTACTCTGAATGGCACACGGAAAGAGCTCCACAAGGTAAGAAGGTAAATTCTGTCGAAGAAACCTCTTCCTTGAGTGATAAGATTGATGCTATTATGTCTATGCTTGTGAATGGTAGGACAAATGTTGATCCTAATAATGTTCCGTTAGCTTCATTGGTTGCTCAAGAAGAACATGTTGATGTAAACTTCATTAAAAATAATAATTTCAACAACAATGCTTACCGGAACAATTCTAGTAACAACTATAGGCCATATCCTTATAATAATGGCAACGGCTATGGTAATTCTTATGGGAATTCTTACAACAATAATAGGAACACACCCCCTGGACTTGAAGCTATGCTTAAAGAATTTATTAGTACACAAACTGCTTTTAACAAATCTATTGAAGAAAAGCTTGGGAAAATTGATATACTTGCTTCTAAAGTCGATAGTCTTGCTGCTGATGTTGATCTCTTGAAATCGAAAGTTATGCCTAATGAAAATCATAATAATAAAATTGTTACTACAGCAAATGCCATCCAAGTTAGAATTAATGAGAATATAAGATTGATGGCCGAATTGCGTGCTAGGTGGGAGAAGGAAGAAAATGCTAAAGAAGATAATATAGCTAAAGTTTGGACTATTACCACCACTAGTAATGCTAATGCTCCACATGTTGCTGCACCTCCTACTATTAATGGTCAAAGAATTGGTGTTAGCAATGTTTACACTTCTAATGCAAAGAGTGAAAAACTGCGTGAAACTGCTAAAACTGCTGAAATTGCCTGTGATAAAACTGCTGAAATTTTTTCCAACATTGGGGACAATGATCCCATTGCTTTAGATTATAATGGTTTGGATTTTGATGATTGCCACATCTCTGAAGTTATAAAGTTCTTACAAAAACTTGCTAAGAGTCCTAATGCTAGTGCTATAAATTTGGCTTTCACGAAACATATTACAAATGCTCTCATAAAAGCTAGAGAAGAGAAATTAAATCGCGAAGCTTCTATTCCTAGGAAGCTAGAGGATGGTTGGGAGCCCATCATTAAGATGAAGGTCAATGATTTTGATTGTAATGCTTTATGTGATCTTGGTGCAAGTATTTCCGTTATGCCTAAGAAAATCTATAATATGCTTGACTTGCCACCATTGAAAAATTGTTATTTGGATGTTAATCTTGCTGATAATTCTACAAAGAAACCTTTGGGGAGAGTTGATAATGTTCGCATTACCGTTAACAATAACCTTGTCCCCGTTGATTTTGTTGTCTTGGATATTGAATGCAATGCATCTTGTCCCATTATATTGGGAAGACCTTTTCTTCGAACTGTTGGTGCTATCATTGATATGAAGGAAGGTAATATTAAATATCAATTTCCTCTCAAGAAAGGTATGGAACACTTCCCTAGAAAGAGAATTAAGTTACCTTTTGATTCTATTATTAGAACAAGTTATGATGTTGATGCTTCGTCTCTTGATAATACTTGATATACACTTTCTGCGCCTAGCTGAAAGGCGTTAAAGAAAAGCGCTTGTGGGAGACAACCCATGTTTTTACTACTGCACTTTTATTTTATATTTGAGTCTTGGAAGTTGTTACTACTGTAGCAACCTCTCCTTATCTTAGTTTTGTGCATTGTTGTGCCAAGTAAAGTCGTTGATAGTAAGGTTCATACTAGATTTGGATTACTATGGAGAAACAGATTTCTTTGCTGTCACGAATCTGGGCCTAATACTCTGTAGGTAACTCAGAAAATTATGCCAGTTTACGTGAGTGATTCTCAGATATGTACGCAACTTTCATTCAATTTGAGCATTTTCATTTGAGCAAGTCTGGTGCCTCTTAGAAATTCGTCTTTACGAACTGTTCTGTTTTCACAGATTCTGCCTTTTATTTCGCATTGCCTGTTTTGCTATGCTTGATAGATTTTTCGATTCCATTAACTTTCAGTAGCTTTGTGCAATGTCCAGAAGTGTTAAGAATGATTATGTCACCTCTGAACATGTAAATTTTGATTGTGCACTAACCCTCTAATGAGTTGTTTTGAGTTTGGTGTGGAGGAAGTTTTCAAGGATCAAGAGAGGCAGATGATACAATATGATCAAGGAGATTGAAAGCTATAAGCTTGGGGATGCCCTGGTGGTTCACCCCTGCATATTTCAAGAAGACTCAAGCGTCTAAGCTTGGGGATGCCCAAGGCGTCCCCTTCTTCATCGACAACATTATCAGGTTCCTCTAGTGAAACTATATTTTTATTCCATCACATCTTATGCACTTTGCTTGGAGCATCTGTTTGTTTTTTGTTTTTGTTTTGTTTGAATAAAATGGATCCTAGCATTCATTGTGTGGGAGATAGACACGCTCCGCTGTTGCATATGGACAAATATGTCCTTAGGCTTTACTCATAGTGTTCATGGCGAAGGTTGAATCTTCTTCGTTAAATTGTTATATGGTTTGAATCGGGAAATGCTACATGTAGTAATTGATATAATGTCTTGGATAATGTGATACTTGGCAATAGTTGTGCTCATGTTTAAGCTCTTGCATCATATACTTTGCACCCATTAATGAAGAAATACATAGAGCTTGCTAAAATTTGGTCTCTCTAAGGTCTAGATAATTTCTAGTATTGGATTGAACAACAAGGAAGACGGTGTAGAGTCTTATAATGTTTACAATATGTCTTTTATGTGAGTTTTGCTGCACCGGTTCATCCTTGTGTTTGTTTCAAATAGCCTTGCTAGCCTAAGCCTTGTATCGAGAGGGAATACTTCTCATGCATCCAAAATCCTTGAGCCAACCACTATGCCATTTGTGTCCACCATACCTACCTACTACATGGTATTTCTCCGCCATTCCAAAGTAAATTGCTTGAGTGCTACCTTTAAATTTCTATCCTCTACCTTTGCAGTATATAGTTCATGGGACAAATAGCATAAAAACTATTGTGGTATTGAATATGTACTTATGCACTTTATCTCTTATTAAGTTGCTTGTTGTGCGATAACCATGTTCCTGGGGACGCCATCAACTATTCTTTGTTGAATATCATGTGAGTTGCTATGCATGTCCGTCTTGTCTGAAGTAAGGGAGATTTACCGCTAGAATGGTTAGAGCATGCATAATGTTAGAGAAGAACATTGGGCCGCTAACTAAAGCCATGAGCCATGGTGGAAGTTTCAGTTTTGGACAAATATCCTCAATATCATATGAGAAAATTAATAATTGTTGAATGCTTATGCATAAAAGAGGAGTCCATTATCTGTTGTCTATGTTGTCCCGGTATGGATGTCTAAGTTGAGAATAATCAAAAGCGAGAAATCCAATGCGAGCTTTCTCCTTAGACCTTTGTACAGGCGGCATAGAGGTACCCCTTTGTGACACTTGGTTAAAACATATGCATTGCGATGATAATCCAGGTAATCCGAGCTAATTAGGACAAGGTGCGGGCACTATTAGTATACTATGCATGAGGCTTGCAACTTGTAGGATATAATTTACATAACACATATGCTTTATTACTACCGTTGACAAAATTGTTTCTTGTTTTCAAAACCAAAGCTCTAGCACAAATATAGCAATCAATGCTTCCCTCTGCGAAGGGCCATTCTTTTACTTTTATGTTGAGTCAGTTCACCTATTTCTCTCCACCTCAAGAAGCAAACACTTGTGTGAACTGTGCATTGATTCCTACATACTTGCATATTGCACTTGTTATATTACTTTGCATTGATAACTATCTATGAGATATACATGTTACAAGTTGAAAGCAACCGCTGAAACTTCATCTTCCTTTGTGTTGCTTCGATACCTTTACTTTGAATTATTGCTTTATGAGTTAACTCTTATGCAAGACTTATTGATGCTTGTCTTGAAGTACTATTCATGAAAAGTCTTTGCTTTATGATTCATTTGTTTACTCATTGCATTACCATTGTTTTGATCGCTGCATTCATTACATATGCTTACAATAGTATGATCAAGGTTATGATGGCATGTCACTCCAGAAATTATCTTTGTTATCATTTACCTGCTCGGGACGAGCAGAAACTAAGCTTGGGGATGCTGATACGTCTCCGACGTATCGATAATTTGTTATGTTCCATGCCACATTATTGATGATATCTACATGTTTTATGCATACTTTATGTCATATTTATGCATTTTCCGGCACTAACCTATTAACGAGATGCCGAAGAGCCAGTTGTTGTTTTCTGCTATTTTTGGTTTCAGAAATCCTAGTAAGGAAATATTCTCGGAATTGGACGAAATCAACGCCCAGGGGCCTATTTTCACACGAAGCTTCCAGAAGACCGAAGATGATACGAAGTGGGGCCACGAGGTGGCCAAACACTAGGGCGGCGCGGGCTGGCCCTTGGCCGCGCCGGCCTGTTGTGTGGGGCCCTCGTGTGGCCCCCTGACCTATCTCCTCCGCCTACTTATAGCCTTCGTCGCGAAACCCCCAGTACCGAGAGCCACAATACGGAAAACCTTCCAGAGACGCCGCCGCCGCCAATCCCATCTCGGGGGATTCAGGAGATCGCCTCCGGCACCCTTCCGGAGAGGGGAATCATCTCCCGGAGGACTCTTCACCGCCATGGTCGCCTCCGGAGTGATGAGTGAGTAGTTCACCCCTGGACTATGGGTCCATAGCAGTAGCTAGATGGTCGTCTTCTCCTAATTGTGCTTCATTGTCGGATCTTGTGAGCTTCCTAACATGATCAAGATCATCTATCTGTAATGCTATATGTTGTGTTTGTTGGGATCCGATGAATAGAGAATACTATGCTATGTTGATTATCAATATATTATCTATGTGTTGTTTATGATCTTGCATGCTCTCCGTTGCTAGTAGAGGCTCTGGCCAAGTTTTTGCTTGTAACTCCAAGAGGGAGTATTTATGCTCGATAGTGGGTTCATGCCTCCATTAAATCTGGGACAGTGACAGAAAGTTCTAAGGTTGTGGATGTGCTGTTGCCACTAGGGATAAAACATTGATGCTATGTCCGAGGATGTAGTTATTGATTACATTACGCACCATACTTAATGCAACTGAATACTGGAAGGGGTTCGGATGATAACCTGAAGGTGGACTTTTTAGGCATAGATGCATGCTGGATAGCGGTCTATGTACTTTGTCGTAATGCCCAATTAAATCTCACAATACTCATCATATCATGTATGTGCATTTTCATGCCCTCTCTATTTGTCAATTGCCCAACTGTAATTTTTTCACCCAACATGCTATTTATCTTATGGGAGAGACACCACTAGTGAACTGTGGACCCCGGTCCATTCTTTTAATCGAATACAATCTACTGCAATACTTGTTCTACTGTTTTCTGCAAACAATCATCATCCACACTATACATCTAATCCTTTGTTACAGCAAGCCGGTGAGATTGACAACCTCACTGTTTCGTTGGGGTAAAGTACTTTGGTTGTGTTGTGCAGGTTCCACGTTGGCGCCGGAATCCCTGGTGTTGCGCCACACTACATCTCGCCGCCATCAACCTTCAACGTGCTTCTTGGCTCCTACTGGTTCGATAAACCTTGGTTTCTTACTGAGGGAAAACTTGCCGCTGTACGCATCACACCTTCCTCTTGGGGTTCCCAACGGACGCGTGCTGTACGCGTATCAAGGACCTGTCGAAGAAAAGAGCAAATAAGAACAATGATAATTATGTCGACTAAGTGCAAGCAGCATAATAAGAGTATGAGAAGGGGAATTACCTCTGACGATGGATGGTTGGCATCAAGAGGAGTGTAAGAAGATATCAATGGGACCGAGTCTTCCTGACTGAAGAGAGTAAGTCGACGGACTTCGTCAAGCAGCTCCTTTTCCGACAGTTCAGCAATATTTATCCTTGTTTCATCCTTTGGACCCGAATACAACCACATTGGGCGAACTCTGGCCATGACTGGTTGGACTCGACGTTTCAAGAAGACCGCTGCCACCTCTGTGCCGATCATAGTTTGACCATCGGCCTCTTTGATCCGAAGGAATTTGGCGAATAATTCGTCGGCTGTTGCCCTTTCGTCGGGAGAGAGAATGTTCTTCCAAGAATCTTTCGGCTTGGCTTCAAGGACGTCGGCAAAGCAAGGAAGCTGGGATTCGGTTGTCAAGGAATCCTTGACATAAAACCTTTTCAGTCTCCATCCTTGCACATATTCTCTCATTGGGAAACTGAAATAGTTAACCTCTGAGCGAGCCACAAACCCCACGCCTCCGATGACAAAGGATCCGTTGCTACTGCTGTACCTCTTAACATAGAATATCTTCTTCCACAACCCAAAATGAGGCTCAATGCCCAAAAACGCCTCGCACAGGGTGATAAACACAGCAACGTGAAGGATCGAGTTGGGAGTGAGTTGCCACAGTTGGATTTCATAAGTCCGTAAGAGGTGAAGAAGGAATTCATGGGAAGGAAGCGAGAGACCCCGATATAGAAACGACAAGAACACCACGGTAAAACCAGCAGGGGGATTGGGCCGAGAAATCGCACCTGGAAGGATCACGTTCCCTTTGTCGGAGGAGATTAGCCCGCCTCTCATCACGTTTCGTGATGGAGGACGCCAGCCAATCCCCATGCTTGGCTATCAAGCCTGACGACGCTGGCGGCGCCGGAGCTGGGGGAGGAACATCTGAAGTGCTCCTCTTCGGAAGATTTGAGGAGGATTTGGCGGCGGCGCCACCAGTCATGGAAATGCCGGCGGCAGTAAGGCTCTTCTTCTTCACCATTGCGAGATCTGGGAAGGATTGGAAAAGCGGTGGTGGCGGCGCAGCAGTTGCGGAAGAAAGAAGAAGAAGAAAGGCAAGAGAATGCAAAGGCAGATGTGGGAGAAGATTAGGGATTTTCGTCCTTTGGAGATCTTAAGAGAAGAGGAACTGCGTGGGCACGTGTCGTTGCTGCCAGTTCATCAAGTGGACCTTTTTCCGATTGATGGTTGCGGGAATCGAGGAGACGCCTTGGTAACTGTGCGAGAAGGGCGGAAATTGCTTGAAAATAGGGCCAGACAGGGAAAGGATGGGCCCAGCGGGTCGCGTCTTATCAGTCAAAATCAAGATGTCAGCGAAACGTCATCAATGACATCGTAAAAAATGCTCGAAGCATTCGAAGGAATAAAAAGGTATCAGATGGTGAACTTAAGTCTATGCACAGATTGCGAAGCATCAGCACTTAGACTCGGGGGCTACTCCCATCGGGAGCGCTGACGTGCACCCGATAGATTGAGGACTCGAAGAAAAAAGATGAAGAAGAAGATGATTGCTTAACTCAAGTCTGCGCCCAGTTACAAGCACCCGTGCTCAGACTCGGGGGCTACTCCCATCGGGAGCGCTGGATGCGCACCCGACAGAACTTTTTTGCACTCCAGGATCATGCCCGGGGACTTGATTCTGTGTAGGGTAACGTTGTTTTGCCATCGGTAGTTAACCAACAAAAGTTGGGCACGTTACTCATCATCCCTTGCATGCGGAAAATATATCGGATGACCTATAAAGACTTGCAGAAAAACTTCGGCAGAGCGGAACGTTCGAGTGGTACAACTTGAGTCTACGCACGGATTACAAGCATCCGTACCTAGACTCGGGGGCTACTCCCATCGGGAGCGCTGACGCGCACCCGACAAAAGAAGACGATGCTGATTCAAGATGAACAAGAACAATCAAGGAGAAGAACATCAGAAGGGGACATGCTTCAGTCTCTACCCGAACAATGTTCGGCTAGACACTCGGGGGCTACTGACGTGGGCATTACCCTTCGGGTAATCGACATTGCCCTATCCCATATTGTCTAGTTGGAGGCCCATGAAGACACTTGGAGGCGAGATGGGCCACCTGGTCGGCGCACCAGAAGAATCCTTGACGGGCAAGACAAGGAAGCAGCCGAAAAAGGAAAGATTAGATTCAAAACTACTTTAAACCTAGTCGTACTCGGTTAGACCTCCTGAGACTTGGCCTCCTATATAAGGGCTAGGAGAGGGGCTACCGAGGGACACAATCAATATTAGCAGCCTTTAGCCACCAAAAGTCTAGAGCTAGGTCGCCGCAACGCTTAGTCTCTCGACGAGATCTCAGCCGAACTATTCGGCACCCCATTGTAACCCATTATCTTCATAATCAAGAACAGACAGGCAGGACGTAAGGGTTTTACCTTATCGAGGGCCCCAAACCTGGGTAAATCGCTCTCCCAGCTTGTCTGTGAACCGATGTCTCGTATCAGCTTGCAGGATTTCATCAACCCTAAGCCCCAATCGGAGGGCATTGCCGAGGAGTACCCTCGACAACGGCGTTGCTGCTGAGCAGGTGCATCGGTGTTGGTGGCAGTCTTGGCCAACCTCTTGGGGCACTCATTGGAGTAGTGACCCACAATTCCACACTCATAACAAGTGATGGTGGACTTGTCCTTGGGGGCGACGGGGATAGCGTTGCTCCCAGTCCTTGGAGCAGTGTTGGTGTTGTTGTTGTTGGGGGATCTCATCGGGGAGTGGTTGATGGCCTCCTGGCCTGGGGTGTCCTCCACTTCAGTTCTGAAAACCCGGACGTGACATCTGCATCTGCGGCTTGTTGTTTCTTGGGGCAAAACTCCCGCTTGAGCTGGGGCGATACCTTGGGGTATTGCTGGGGCCACTCTGGTACGTGCATCATGCCGCGTTTGCGGTTCTCATTGGCTTGATGGAGCTTTCCCTCCATCTGGATGGCGGAGTCCACCAGGGCTTCAAGGTCAGCAAAGGGAATGTTGACTAGCACAGTCTGCATCTCGTCGTGCAGTCCGTTCAGAAATCTCTCCTTCCTCTTCTCTGTGGTGTCGGTCTCATCGGGGGCATACCTTGACAGTGTGAGGAACCTGTCGCGGTATTCTACCACCGACATCCTACCCTGTTTGAGTTCCCGAAACTCATCCCTCATCTTCTTGATTAGACCCGGGGGCACGTGGTACTTGCTGAACTTGAGCTTGAAATCTTCCCAAGTCATGATCTGCCCTGCATTCATGGCACGGGTGCTGGTCCACCAGGCTCTGGCTGGTCCTGCTAAGTAATGAGTGGCGAACAGGACTTTCTCTGCGGGTTCGACTCCCGCAACTTCTAAGTTGTTCTCCATTGTCTGGAGCCACTCATCAGCATCGAGTGGCTCTTCTGTCTTGCTAAACACAGGAGGGTTGGTGTTCTGAAAGTTCTTGAGTTTTGATCTTGGGTGATCATGGTTTCCATGGCCTTGGTTGTTGTTAGCGATCTGTTGCAGTGCAGCTATGTTGGCTTGTCTTTCAGCTCTTTCATTCTCTCGATCTTCCATCAAGGTCTGCAGCAGTTGCATCATGGCATCTTGGCTGCTGTTGCAAGTTGGAGGGGCCATCTAAACATTGAGATAGCTCATGAAGTAAGAGGGAATTTTCTATGGCTTCTTTTGGGTAAGTTCGAAACTTTAAAACTTGAATTCGTTTGTTATTGAACACAAACACACATTCATTCATTCAAACATCACATATTACAAGCTAACACCTCCATGGTTTTAAGAACCATTTACTCGTGCTACGATACAAGTGACGGGATACAAACTCACAACTACACAAGTGATCAAGTGCAACTACTCCTCATCATCCACATCGATTGGGACGAAGTCATCTGCTCCGGCCTCCAGGAACTCATAGTCCTCCACATCAGTGTACTCGTCTTCCTCAAAGTCATCGTCATCACTCAGGAAGGCTCCTCCTCCCTGAATGTCTTCACCTTCTTCTTCCATCTCCCTCATCTGGTCCTCTTGGGCCTTGACAGTGGCCTCCAAGGATACTATCTTTGCGCGAAGGCGCGCAATGGTAGCGTCCTTCTTGGCACGCTGCTGGCGGAGTGACTTGCGGTCTTTTGCAAACATCTTGATAGCATCTGCATGCTCAGCCAGGTGGAGGTGAGTCTGGTTGGCGTAGACGCGGGCGTTGTCCAGCTCCTTCTGAGTCTAGAACAGCATAAAGTCCAGGTGCTCCACGTGGTGCCTCAGCTCGGGGTGGGACTGCAGGTCCATGGGTCCTCCAATGGAGTCACGCCTTGCGAGATGAGCAAAGCGAGCCCCTTGGATTGCCACCACATTCTGCCCGCACAGACGGGCAAGTGCTTCCTGAAGAGCACGAGCGAGTCCGTCCAGCCAGTTACTTTCCCTGAAGGAAAAGAGGATCCTCTCAGAAGTAGGAGGCTCCATCTTGCCCCTCAGATCAGCAGTGATAACCCAATGAAGTTCCCCTCCGGGTTGGTCGTTCACTTCGACTCCGTGGAACTCTGGGTGCGGGCGTCCAAGGAACTCTGATAGGGCATCTAAGTCCTTCTCGAAGATCAGGCTCCCGCCATTCCCCAGCTGGTAAAACTTGGTGTTGGTTGGCTCCATCTGAAAGTGAATTGGATGAGTAAGTTAGAGAAGTGTGTCACAATTTTATGTAGATTTATAAGGAAGAGCATGACTTATCAATTTGAAAAGATCTCAAGGAAAAGAGAGTGAATATTTTGTTAGACATATTCACTTCATTTGCTTTTGAAACTAAGTTTTCAGAACGTCCATTCTAACTAGGGTCTCCTAAGGTCAAACAATGGCTCTGATACCAACTTGTCAACACCCGGATTTTCAAGTTCAGATGCCTATTATGCCATACATCGCAATCCTAGGAAGATTGTTGTTGCGAGACATAACAGTTGATATCATAAGTCATCATTCATTACAAATCATTATCGTCTTACAAATATAGATCACATGATCCAATATTACACAAATAGTTGATCTAATGATCAACGAACACATTACATAGCGGAAGCGCAGTAGTAGTGGACTAGCTAATCCACAGGCCAACGCTTGACGTCAGAAGATACTCCTAGTTGTCGTAGACATCCTGCTGGCCGTCATCTTGGTACTGCTGCTCTTCTTCATAGTCTGGCCATTTGAATAGCCAGGGACACAGCCGTGATTACTTTAAAGTACTCGCAAACTAATACTAGTGTAAGTACCATCAATTTTATTAAAAGGGGCTAAGCTCTAGGTTTATTTGCATAAAACCAATTTTAGTTCACAAACAATTAATAAAGGACTCTTCAATTGCTAACTAACTCAAGTGGGAACATTAGTGTCATTCCCACAACTCAGTGGTGATTCAAGTCAAGTTCACCATTCATATCATCAACACTTTTCAAGAAAACATCTGACAATGGAACATTATGGCCTTTCCAATCGTCCGTAACCGTGGACACGGCTATTCGAATAGGT
This sequence comes from Lolium perenne, assembly GCF_019359855.2. NCBI lineage: Eukaryota > Viridiplantae > Streptophyta > Magnoliopsida > Poales > Poaceae > Lolium > Lolium perenne. Next base: position 195,065,717 of record NC_067250.2, on the reverse strand, counting down.
TTACACTCTACAGAGGTCGCACACTTATGCCACAACATTTGATTACATCCGTCAGGGATAACCCTGAATCATCGTAACTCAGTACGCGGATCATCAACCATAACCTTTCACTTACATACCCTAGTATAGGTACCTCTCCCCATGAGCTTGGCCTCCCAGTGAAGACAAACCGTTAGCCTGAGAACTGCACAGGGCTTGGGCCGTACATTCACCTCATTTCACATCATTTCACTTTCAACGGAGGCAGCCTCGGCATAACCCCTATGATGCTTGTTTAGAAGGAACCCATACTAAGATGCATAAACTTCCAGTTAAGCCCTACCCATAATCAGGTCCTGTGGGGGTACTAAATAATTGGAAAGGTATCGCATCCAAACCCAACCATCAGTTTTTGTAAAGTTCACCATGTCATTCACAAGTCATATTCACCTTCAAAATCTTTCAATAGAATGACTCATCATTCCAAGGTTTTCAAGGTCATTTCACTTCACAAGTTCCCATCTAGATTAGTCCATTTTATTTGTTAGCACTAGCAACTAGTCATGAGGGGTGCTAACTATCTTGTAGCTCTCTAGGCTAAATTTGATACTCTTGTAACACTCTATACTTAGACCAAAGTTAACTATAAAGGTAAGCTTTAATAATCAAAGTAAAAGCTTGTAAGGATAAAACTTGGGATTGATAATGAAGCATAAAGTAATAGGTAAGTGTTCCTTGCTCTGGTAGAGCTTTGCACTTTTGCAAGAATATTAGCTTGCCTTGGTTGATGTACTGATCAAAGTGGTCTACTTCTTCTATTTAGGTCTTTGAAGAAATAATTTCCTCTCATTGAATCTTGTTAAGATTAGGGTTTCTCAAATTAGTAATGTAAGAATCCGAGTTTACCAAGGTCAACAATTCATCATTATCATTTTGGGGAAAATGATTTAAATGAGGTAAAGTACCTCATGCAATTTAACACTACCATAACCATAATTTAACATCATCAAATAATTCAGCATGAGGTTACGTAGACCATGGTCACTACCTCATGTTAAGTTACTTGAGACAAGATTCAAATGAGGGAAAAACCTCTCATAAGATTTAATAAATAGTTTTGGACAATTTCAATGGACTAGAAATAGCCATAAAGCCATTACTTATTCTAGCCCATGATCATACAAAGTAAGCATGTGATATTTTGATATAAACATGTAGAGTATATGAAATGTGATTTATGAGTATTGAAATCAACTCAAAAGCATTTTTGGTTGATTTTTAAATAAAGTTTGAAGTTTGAAAAGGCTCTACCTTGTTATTTTTGTCACATTAATTCTACAACGAATCTAGTACTGAGGGCCAGTGTAGTTAGTTAGGGAATTTCCTAAGCTTTCCAACGATATGAAATTCATCAAATTTGGTTTAGCCAATTTGATTCTATTCAAATTTGAACAAAGCATCTCCAAGCAATTTTGATTTAAAACTGAAATTCGAGTTTGAACTAAGTGGGCCTGGCAGGAAAATGAAATGGGACGAAACAGTTTAAACAGCAAAAGCCAGCCCACCACGCGTCTCGCACGCGTGGGCTGCCTGACGAGGTGGGCTCCACCCGTTAGTCTCACTTGAACGGCGAAGGGGTACGGTTTAAACCGCACCGCACGATTAGACGAGGATCCAACGGATCACGCTCGTCATCGTCGACGGCAAGATGGTGGCTCACTAGCGGTGCAGGTGGGGGGTCAGAGAGCTCACCGGCGGCGCGGCGATCATCGGAGAGGTGCTGCGGTGGCGTTGTGGACGACGGCGAAGCTCCAGGAACAAACGGCTGGTCCGGGGGGGGGGGGGGGGGCTTCTGGCGTCTCCTCCTTCCGCGGCGGCGTCACGGGCTCCGGTGATCAAATGGAGTGGCTACGGTGGACAATCGAAGAGGAGAGGTGGTCGAGGAGGTTGAGTGATGAGAGGGAAGTGAGCTGGTGTGGAGAAATCGAGCGGGGGAGCTCCCTTTTTATAGCAGCGGATCGAGGCCGTGTACTGCGGCGAGGTTGAGCATGGCGACGTGGCTACAGGGCGCTAGCGAGCTAGGCGAGGGCGTGGTGCTGTTCAGCGGTTCCTGGCGGCAATGGCGCGGCTGGGCGGTGCCTAACGCGGTCGGGAGCGTGCGGTGTACTGCGCGTCCGTGGCGGGTCGCGTTTTCTTCTCCGGCGACGGCGGGCTCTGGTCGGGGACAAGTGTTTGTCTGGCGTGTTCCTGGTACAATGGTGAGGCTCAGTGCCTAAGCGGGGGTCCAGGCGAGGTGCGAGTCGACAAGGCGACGCGTGCTCTGGCGCGCCCGTGGGCGGCGCCCATGCCAACCCTGGCATGCCCTGGACGTCGTGGGCACGGCGTGTGCTGGTTGCTGTGGGGCTTTTCTCCGACAAGGGCTAGTCCAGGCTGGTTCAGTAGAGCAACGGGGAGCAGAAGGACATGGCTGGCAAGGCTAGAGGTGAGAGGAGTGAGAGATGGCAAGGTGCATGTGAGGCATGGCCGGCATGGGCATGTCATTGCCATGGATGGCCATGTCCAGCGGTGCAATGCAGTAGCATTGGGTTGGAGGGGACCAGGGGACAATGTTTGATCAAGTGGAGATCCAAATTTGGCCAGAGCACTATTTCAAATAGTGATTTTGATTTGGTTTGATTTCTGCCCACAAGGTGTTTGATATAATGGCCGCATGAAAGATATTTTCAAATTTTTGAAAGAAATTTGGTGGAGTTGATTCATATGATCAAAGACACAAAATGGTGGTGGTGGTGTGCAAAATTAAGTTGATTTGTGAAATTTCAAAATGGGTTTGATCTTGAATCTGTTAAAAAGTTCCAACTTTGCTTGAGCATAACTTTGAATCTAGCAAGAATTTGCAGGGGTGTGCTTTACCAAAGTTGTTCACCTTGATGTTTTCTTGGATGAGGTGCAAAGAGTTGAAATTGTTTGGTTTGAAATCTCTTAATACAGAGGCTCAAAATAGGAATCGGGTTAAAATTGGCAGTTTTGACCATTAGTGCATGTGAGCACAATTTGCATTCAAATTTGATTTGATTTGAGTTTCATTGATTCCAAAAGTTTTTATAAGTGTTTAGTAACATTCTCCAACTAATGGCACAAGCCAAATTGGCCTAGGTTAAAGATTTTCAGAAATGGCCAAAACCATATGTGAGAGTTTTTGTGATTTTCCAATTTTTTTTTCTTATTCTTTGTGATTTTCCAAAGATCCAAATTAGGGTTTGAGGTTGTAGAACATGTTACAAGGTTGCAAACATTCATCATGGCAATCATACAAAGAAGTAGGTATGAGCACTATGCATGCCAAAAATGTAAGTAAAAGTTTTTATTAGTTCTAAATTTTGAGTAATGGAAACTCCTTGTCTTCATTGATTTAAAAATTTGGGATGTTACAACATGCCAGAGAACTTCAGGTACATCTCAAATGAGACCAGGTTGAGCCTGAGCATGATGCAAACACGATCTACCAGTTCCTCAAAATGCACCGAAGCATCAAGAACCCGGATGCACATGCTCAACTACAAGATGGTCTTATTGAACATCGCTGGCATCTCCATGGTGAGTAGTTATGTATAATAAATAGTTTAATTTATTATATTTAGTTCGGTTTGTAATATTGATACTTTGGTTCATATGGTTGATTTGCAAAATACAAAAGTTTAGTCCTCTTAAGTTTTTTGGGATCAAATCTATGGCACAAAATTTAGAGGACTAAATATAGGAAGTTAAGGTATAGGTAGACGTTTTGTCCTCTAAATTTTAGGGGATAGCGGTTAGAGATGCTCTTGGAGTAGTTGCTCTAATAGGACGTAATAGGCTGGATTTTCATATCTAGTATAACTGGAAATTCAGGGTAATTCAAAGTTCTGGGATAAAAACCAATTTCCTGAATGTAAAAGAAAAACGGAAAATGATACTATTCCCCCGGGGGATAACGCGCTTGCAACCCCCGGTTGCCTGCTGCACCCCACATGGGTGGACCCCATCTGCCTCCCCCGACCCGCTCCACCACCACGTTCGCAACGCCCATCACCACTAGCTCGTCCGCGCCGGCGACCACTGCCGCCACCTGCCCCGGTGATACGTCTCCGACGTATCGATAATTTCTTGTGTTCCATGCCACATTATTGATGATATCTACATGTTTTATGCACACTTTATGACATATTCGTGCATTTTCTGGAACTAACCTATTAACAAGATGCCGAAGTGCCAGTTGCTGTTTTCTGCTGTTTTTGGTTTCAGAAATCCTAGTAACGAAATATTCTCGGAATTGGACGAAATCAACACCCAGGGTCCTATTTTGCCACGAAGCTTCCAGAAGACCGAAGAGGAGACGAAGTGGGGCCACGAGGCGGCCAAACCATAGGGCGGCGCGGCCTGGCCCTTGGCCGCGCCGACCTGTGGTGTGGGGCCCTCGTGTGGCCCCCTGACCTGCCCTTCCGCCTACTTAAAGCCTCCATCGCGAAACCCCCAGTACCGAGAGCCACGATACGGAAAACCTTCCAGAGACGCCGCCGCCGCCAATCCCATCTCGGGGGATTCAGGAGATCGCCTCCGGCACCCTGCCGGAGAGGGGAATCATCTCCCGGAGGACTCTACGCCGCCATGGTCGCCTCCGGAGTGATGAGTGAGTAGTCTACCCCTGGACTATGGGTCCATAGCAGTAGCTAGATGGTTGTCTTCTCCCCATTGTGCTTAATTGTCGGGTCTTGTGAGCTGCCTAACATGATCAAGATCATCTATCTGTAATTCTATATGTTGCGTTTGTTGGGATCCGATGAATAGAGAATACTATGTTATGTTGATTATCAATTCATGTCTATGTGTTGTTTATGATCTTGCATGCTCTCCGTTACTAGTAGATGCTCTGGCCAAGTAGATGCTTGTAACTCCAAGAGGGAGTATTTATGCTCGATAGTGAGTTCATGTCTCCGTGAATCTGGGGGAGTGACAGAAACCTCTAAGATTATGGATGTGCTGTTGCCACTAGGGATAAAACATTGGTGCTATGTTCAAGGATGTAGTCACTGATTACATTACGCGCAATACTTAATGCAATTGTCTGTTGTTAGCAACTTAATACTGGAGGGGGTTCGGATGATAACCTGAAGGTGGACTTTTTAGGCATAGATGCATGTTGGATAGCGGTCTATGTACTTTGTCGTAATGCCCAATTAAATCTCACTATACTCATCATAATATGTATGTGCATGGTCATGCCCTCTTTATTTGTCAATTGCCCAACTGTAATTTGTTCACCCAACATGCTGTTTATCTTATGGGAGAGACACCTCTAGTGAACTGTGGACCCCGGTCCAATTCTCTATACTGAAATACAATCCCATCGCAATCTGTTCTACTGTTTTCTGCAAACAATCATCTTCCACACAATACGGTTAATCCTTTGTTACAGCAAGCCGGTGAGATTGACAACCTCACTGTTTTGTTGGGGCAAAGTACTTTGGTTGTGTTGTGCAGGTTCCACGTTGGCGCCGGAATCTCTGGTGTTGCGTCGCACTACATCCCGCCGCCATCAACCTTCAACGTGCTTCTTGACTCCTACTGGTTCGATTAAACCTTGGTTTCTTACTGAGGGAAACTTGCCGCTGTGCGCATCACACCTTCTCTTGGGGTTCCCAACGGACGTGTCAACTACACGCATCAAGCAAATTTCTGGCGCCGTTGCCGGGGAGATCAAGACACGCTGCAAGGGGAGTCTCCACTTCCCAATCTCTTTACTTTGTTTTTGTCTTGCTTAGTTTTATTTACTACTTTGTTTGCTGCACTAAATCAAAATACAAAAAAATTAGTTGCTAGTTTTACTTTATTTGCTATCTTGTTTGCTATCTCAAAAACACAAAAAATTAGTTACTTGCATTTACTTTACTTGATTCATCATGTTTCCTTTTAATTTTACCACGAAAGACATACCGGTAGGACGTGGGTCTATAGTTGGGAGAAATAATATAGAAGAATTTTTCAATCATGTTAGTACCGTTGAAGATTTTGAAGATAGACACTTGGTAGACCTTGCTCCTACTTATGAAATTGCTGCTGCTTTAGTTCGCATGTTGGAAACTAAATTTGTTAATCTCAATCCTATAATCCAACACATGTTTCTTACACTCGGTGATATGGAAGAAGGGGAAAAGAAAGATTTTGTTTTAGAAACCCTTCTTAGAGAATTTGGTGGTATAGCAAGAGAGGCTAGAAAGGTCTTTGCTAAATATGATATGCTTGGTTCTTATACCAATTTTGTTAGTCTCCTTGAAAAGATGGATATGGATATAATAAAGTACACTAATAATATTAATGATGGTGGGGAGATCAAAGCACCAATACCATGTAAGCTCCTAGCGATGAATGATGCACTAGAAAATAATTATGCTTGGCTTGTTCCTGAAAATTTGTTTGATGAGAGTAGCAAGCCTAAGACTAATGAAAAGGGGGACGCTAAAACTTATGTATCTAATATACTATGCCTGGTTGAGAAAACTCCGCATCCCGCTGTAGATGCACCATCTCTTGATAATACTTGATACACACTTTCTGCGCCTAGCTGAAAGGCGTTAAAGAAAAGCGCTTATGGGAGACAACCCATGTTTTTACTACAGTACTTTGTTTTTATTTTGTGTCTTGGAAGTTGTTTACTACTGTAGCAACCTCTCCTTATCTTAGTTTAGTGTTTTGTTGTGCCAAGTAAAGTCGTTGATAGTAAAGTTCATACTAGATTTGGATTACTGCGCAGAAATAGATTTCTTTGCTGTCACGAATCTGGGCAAAATTCTCTGTAGGTAACTCAGAAAATTATGCCAATTTACGTGAGTGATCCTCAGATATGTATGCAACTTTCATTCAATTTGAGCATTTTCATTTGAGCAAGTCTGGTGCCTCGATAAAATTCGTCAATACGAACTGTTCTGTTTTGACAGATTCTGCCTTTTATTTCGCATTGCCTCTTTTGCTATGTTGGATGAATTTCTTCGATCCATTAATGTCCAGTAGCTTTATGCAATGTCCAGAAGTGTTAAGAATGATTGTGTCACCTCTGAACATGTTAATTTTTATTGTCCACTAACCCTCTAATGAGTTGTTCTAAGTTTGGTGTGGAGGAAGTTTTCAAGGATCAAGAGAGGGAGATGATACAACATGATCAAGGAGAGTGAAAGCTCTAAGCTTGGGGATGCCCCGGTGGTTCACCCCTGCATATTCTAAGAAGACTCAAGCGTCTAAGCTTGGGGATGCCCAAGGCATCCCCTTCTTCATCGACAACATTATCAGGTTCCTCCCCTGAAACTATATTTTTATTCCATCACATCTTATGTGTTTTGCTTGGAGCATCGGTTTGTTTTTGTTTTTGTTTTGTTTGAATAAAATGGATCCTAGCATTCATTGTATGGGAGAGAGACACGCTCCGCTGTAGCATATGTACAAGTATGTCCTTAGGCTTTACTCATAATATTCATGGCGAAGTTTCTTCTTCGTTAAATTGTTATATGGTTGGAATTGGAAAATGATACATGTAGTAAATTGCTAAAATGTCTTGGATAATGTGATACTTGGCAATTGTTGTGCTCATGTTTAAGCTCTTGCATCATATACTTTGCACCCATTAATGAAGAAATACATAGAGCATGCTAAAATTTGGTTTGCATATTTGGTCTCTCTAAGGTCTAGATAATTTCTAGTATTGAGTTTGAACAACAAGGAAGACGGTGTAGAGTCTTATAATGTTTACAATGTGTCTTTTATGTGAGTCTTGCTGCACCGGTTCATCCTTGTGTTTGTTTCAAATAACCTTGCTAGCCTAAACCTTGTATTGAGAGGGATTACTTCTCATGCATCCAAAATACTTGAGCCAACCACTATGCCATTTGTGTCCACCATACCTACCTACTACATGGTATTTCTCCGCCATTCCAAAGTAAATTGCTTGAGTGCTACCTTTAAATTCCATCATTTGCCTTTGCAATATATAGCTCATGGGACAAATAGCTTAAAAACTATTGTGGTATTGAATATGTACTTATGCACTTTATCTCTTATTAAGTTGCTTGTTGTGCGATAACCATGTTTCTGGGGACGCCATCAACTATTCTTTGTTGAATATCATGTGAGTTGCTATGCATGTCCGTCTTGTCTGAAGTAAGAGAGATCTACCACCTTATGGTTAAGCATGCATATTGTTAGAGAAGAACATTGGGCCGCTAACTAAAGCCATGACCCATGGTGGAAGTTTCAGTTTTGGACAATATCCTCAATCTCAAATGAGAAAATTAATTGTTGTTACATGCTTATGCATAAAAGAGGAGTCCATTATCTGTTGTCTATGTTGTCCCGGTATGGATGTCTAAGTTGAGAATAATCAATAGCGAGAAATCCGATGCGAGCTTTCTCCTTAGACCTTTGTACAGGCGGCATAGAGGTACCCCTTTGTGACACTTGGTTAAAACATGTGCATTGCGATGATCCCGGTAGTCCAAGCTAATTACGACAAGGTGCGGGCACTATTAGTATACTATGCATGAGGCTTGCAACTTGTAAGATATAATTTACATGATACATATGCTTTATTACAACCGTTGACAAAATTGTTTCATGTTTTCAAAATAAAAGCTCTAGCACAAATATAGCAATCGATACTTTCCTCTTTGAAGGACCATTCTTTTTTACTTTTATGTTGTAATATCCCAGGTATTGGGGTTACAAAAATAGAGGAAATAGATGTGTGCATTGCATTCATGCATAGAAAATCTGGGGAATTTTCGCGCTTTAAAGTAAAACAGTCACAGTAACTGAAGTTTCACTTGACCTTGGTGAAATTGAAGTAGCTCATCAAGTCAAGCGCTATAAACCTCAAAGTGACTTTGCTAAAACTTTGTTTTTTGTAGAGATAATTTGATCTAAGGGATTATATCAAATGGAATTAAAATCAACACAAGAACTTATTAATCAAGGATCAACTACTTTATCTTATTAAAGATCACAACATGATATTCCTTGCCATAACATATGAACATCCATTCAATTGGAAATCAAGCAACAATAATTGGAGAAACTATTCTTTACTTATCTTCTCCATGTCTCAAACTAATCTATGATCCTACCATGAACCTCATGGTAATCATTCTACTTTAATCTTGGAAGCAAGACAAGGAGTTCCAACTAAGAAATATATATTCTTCTCTATTACATATTATTATACAAACCTAGAGTGGAGAGAGTTCTATGTTAATTCTTAGAGAAGCCATGACAAGCTTTGAGATAAACCTTGGATATACATCCAAGTATTCAAAACATTATCTTCAAGAGAAACCCTAGGATATTATCCAAGACAATTCCTAGAGAGATAAACTAATATGTTAAACATAGATATTGAGGTTCACATCAACCTCTATGGAGCCTAACTTTAGGTTAGTATTAAAGACCTTCCTAAATGAGAGAGAGCATTCATATCAATCCTAGCTTTACCTAATTAAGAATCAGGGACAATTCTTGAACTAAAGTATTAGGACCTAAACCATTTCACTTTGAAATGATGGGATACCCTAATATCAAATGGAACAAGACTATATCCATGAATTGGTAAAATAAAGTAGAGACTAACTCAACTAAGACATCTAGGTAAAGACTTAACCTTTCATACATAATGAGATCCTGTGAGTACCCCATAAACCCTAGAATAACTATTCTTAAATGAGAGAGCTCAACCTATGGTGTTATAATCAAGATAATTGAGACAAACATAACCATGCCCATTCAAGAAACCATAAAGGAAAGTCTATATTTATTTGATCAAGACAACACTTGATCTTGGGAGTGAGAAACCAAATCCATCAGAGATACCTTAGCAAGCCAAACCTTGATCATTACAAATTGGGTAATGATCATAAACCCTAAGAAATTGAGGTAATGATATCAAGAACAAGTTGATCATGTCTAACCATGATCATGCTCTTGAGATATGTGAGGATAAGATAAATCCTAATAGGATAAGTAGATATCATTCACCACATGAAATCATGGGGAGATCACTAGTAAGCAACCCTAGACTTATATCTCAACCTCTACTTGTGAACCACTTGGAGATCACAAATAGAATCCTACCATATCTATATTTCATAAATTAATGAACCTAAGAAAACCTTAGAGTTAAACACTATACTTCATATGGAGAGAAACCATCCACCCATATGACCAAAGTTAACTATAAAAAGAACTATAATCAATGTAGTTACTTTAATGATATGTTGGGAATAATAATAGGAGTTAATTGGTAGAAGATAAAACCAATTCTCAAATCCTTAGTAATTAGGGAAGCACATGAACTATTAAGCAAGTAACTATTTTATCATGTATAGAGGAGAGTAAACCCTAACAAATGCAATATGATGTCATCCCAATTCTACAAACTAGAATTATATCTCAAACCTAGTTTATGTATCACTATGGTGATCATAATATAAAACCAAGCCCTAATTGAGATTCAAACCAATTGCCATTAGGTGAATATGATGAGAACCCTAGAATTGTACACTAAATAAAGCTCATGCTTCATTATGGAACTTAAGAATAATCTAGTGCTACATCATTTGATTAGAACCATGGTGGTGATCCACCACTTAATTAAGACCAACCCATAATAAGAGTAGTATCTACCTTAGGTATTTTAAGGTGCTATTAAAATATAACACTAGTGCTAACTTTGAAATAGGATTATAATAATACTTACAAGACCTTAACAAATATATGCTCACATAAAATGTTAGACAAGTAATCAAATTATCAAATAAGCAATCAAGCCTCTATAAGTATTCAGATACATGAAATCATGCCATTAGATCAACTCCTTAGGACACATAAGATAACACCCTTGTAATCCTATTTCAAAATAGGAAATTAAGCAATTAAAATCACAATACATTAATCAATTCTTGCTAGATAAAACAAAGCAACATATAACCTGCTATAAAAAAAATTATTACAAGTATTATAAATACTTGGAATTCCAATAAAAAGAAAAGAGAATTTGTATTTGTTAACATACCTAATTAAAATATTATGTATGTTGAAACTATTAAATTATAAACAATCAAAATAGTAAGTCTCAAGTAGAATTATTACTTAAGAGGTAATTGCCAAGTTAAAAGTATTTGCAAATACCTGCAAGACAGAATTGAGTTCAAATTTGAATTCAACAAAGAGAATTTGAAAACAGAAAATAAAAACAGAAAAAAGGGGAACAAAGCCTCACCTGACTTACCTGGCCATTGAACAGCCCACCAAGCAACCAGCAAACGACCCAGGAGCAGCCCACCAGCAGCCCACCTACCAGCCCTCTTACCCCTTCGTAAAAAGAACGAGGAGGAGTTCATCCTCATCCTCTCCAACGCGCTTGTAGGCCAGCACGACGACGTGCTCTCCTTTCCCTCAGCGCTGGCGCCTCCTCCTTCCTCGACGGTGTGACGAGGCACGCTCCCAGGACGTATAAAACCCTAACGACAAATCCTAGCTTGAGTTCTTCCCTCTCTCCGTTGAACTCACCCAAAGAGAAAACCTAGCTGATCCGGCCATCCTCAATCGCCGACGGTGGAGACTTCCCCAGGCCAAGCTGTGGTCACCGACGTCAACCCCATGCTCGTCTTGCTCATCCCGCAAAAGGAATCAAACCGCCATGCTCTAAATCATCCCTGCCGAGCTTGTCTTCCCCGGCACCGGCAGCTGTCGATTCCGGCGAACCCGACCTTCCCCGACCTCGCTGACACGCCCTCCGTACTCGCGGTAAGTTACTGATCCGCTGGAGCATCTTGGGCATCTTCCTAGTGCCCTGCATCGCCGCCGCGTCGCGCGTCCGCAAGCGCCGCCGCTCGGACTTGCCGTCGGGCAAGCGCCGGCGACCACTATCGGGCGGCGCTACCACCGTTAGACTTCCTGTGGCGCGTAGAGCAGCTAGAGCATCACCGCGCGCCCGAAAACCGCCCGTAGCCTCATCGCCGTCGTCAATTCTCGCCGGCAGTGAACTCACAGGCCATAGTTTCAATTTTGACATTGGTCAATGACACCGTGGCGGCTGACGTGGACATAGGCCCACTGGTCAGTGACCACTGGTAGAAACAGCAGTGTGTATTTAGCAATTCCTTCCGTTTTAATTCAAATCCAAATATCCCTGCAACTTTAAATAAATATGTAAAATTCATTATAACTCAGAAAAATGTAAATAAGATATTAAAATTCATAGAAAAGAAAACTCTATCCAATAAAAATATAAAATGAAATTTTTATTTTTAATAAAAATTTAATTATTTAATACTTGCTATTTAAGCCTTTAATTTTAATTGTAAATACAATTAAAAATTCAGAAATTAAGAAATTATTTATAAATAAATAAAACCAGAAAGCAAATAAAGAAAACATGAAAACTCATTTTCTTTATTTGCTATCCTATTCAATTTCTATTAGTGGAAATTTAAACCTTAATTAATAATTACCCTAATTAGTAAATTATTTAAAAATAGTAAAAAAGCCAAAATTAAATATTATTTTATTTTTTACTTTATTAATGAAGTTATTAACTTGTGAACTAAAAAGTAATTATGCAACACTAATTCCATATAGTAGAAAACTAGGAACTTATCATTTCATGAGTAATACTAAAACCCTAATCTAATTAGGAACTCTAGCTCCATTAATCCATATGAACCCTAATTTGCTTCTAAACCTAAACCCTAGGTTAGAACATGTGATCAAGAGACTTTGTTTTCATACCAAGATCCATAATTAGCCACTAAGAGCATATCTAGGTCCACATAAAATATAGGAACCTATCACTAAGACTTTAGTATTCCATGTATTCATCTTATCAAATCTAGATGATCAAATAGGAACACTTAAGTATAAAACCCTAGTTCCTATTCCCAAGACCACCATCCTTAACCATCCAGGATTAGCATCACACCATTGTGATGAACCCTAATAGTAACTAAGATTAATGATTACATTACATAACCTTGTTCCACTAAACCCTACTAGTGTGGGATACTTCTCAACCATCCTATTTAGGAACCAACCATTCTCTACTTAGAGATCCAATCACAAACCCTAGTCAACCTCAACTCTTATTGAGATACTTCTTATTACTTAAGAAGTATGTTCTTCAAAAGTTATTCTTTTGAAGTAAATAAAGAATCATCATCAACCCTGCTTATAAGAACCTATAAACCCTAGCTAGCAATCACCAGCCAGATGAACCAACCTTGATAGCAACCTTGTATGAATAATTGCTTAGGATGCCTAGGTCTAACTCAACCTTACAAGCCCTAAGTGTTGATGAATCCAACTAAGTTGTGATCCATCTACCACTTACCCCAGAAACCAATTAAAACCATAGACAACCATAGAACTCCACAGCTCTAATTATCATACTTGTTCTTTATTAAAGAACATGTTCTTCAAAAGTTATTCTTTTGAATTATATAATAAGTAATCATCAACCATGCATTATAGGACTTAAATTTGACAACTGCTCTTTACTTATTATACAGCTACTATTCTTGGTTGTGTATGATTATTACTATTCATTTTACCACCTGCTTATGATTCTAAAACAACACAACCCTGAATAATAACCTTGTTTGTGAATCATTCTAAAAGTGCAACACACCCTGAACTAAGTAATACCACTCACTAATCCTAAATCATCGGGGTTAGGCCACGCTTAGAGCGATTGCATCTCATACTTATGCATTATTGCATCTTTGCCAATCTTTTAAACATCGTCCTTACCGGACGATGATGCTATTTCAGAATTTGGAGTTATTACGCATCGAAGACCTTGTCTGCATAATCTTGCAGCCAAGAAAGGCAAGTTCATCACTTGCTCATGTCATTTGAGTATCTTTATCAAATTACTTGCAAAGTACTATGATTATCACTATTGCATAAAAACCAAAACCACTATTTTCATAACTATGAATATGACTATGTGGTGGGCAATGGAACCATGGATTGTGTTGATATGGTGGAGGTTCCATTGCAAGGGTTTATATCTATCTAGGATTAAACAACAAATGTCGCCAGTGATTCTTGTGCCGTAATACCCGTGTTAACCATAAGATCTAGAGTGGGACGGAATAGTCAATTGTATTTCCACCTCTTGTACATCAACGGATGCGCTTTACCGTAGACCCTTGATCCAAGAGAGGACAAGTGGTACCCTTGATCCAAGAGAGGACAAGTGGTAGGGTGGGGGTCCCGATAAAGTCCCCACGGTAATTGCGGTCTATGATGGGTTGCAGCTGCCGGCGAAGGAGTTCATGGTAGAGACCTGAACTGTTGTCGTGGTCGGGGTCCACCCGTAAGTGGGAATAATGGGACCGGCGAGGACCCAGGGTCGGAGTTTGCAGCAAAGGGTGGGTGTATGAGGCAGCAGAGGAATATGATTGGCTATGACCTTATACCGGGCCTCACACCAAAGGAAGTGTGGACGAGAACATGACTCGGTTGGCACCAAGGTTAAGATCTCTTATGGGTAAAGCAACACACCTCTGCAGAGTGTAAAGAACCGTGACCTGGCACTCCCTGTTCTGGGATATGGAACTGCGAACGCGGCCGGAAAGGAGCTCCATGAAGTTCTAGTAAACCGGTGAAGGCTGACGGACATAGTTCTTCTGAATAAAAGCAACCTTTTGAAGAAATGGTTATGAAAACTTGCATTGGTATTAGACTTTCTGGTCTAATGCTGTAGCTAGTGCATTAAACACCTCTTTCCTATAATGAACTTGTTGAGTACGCTCGTACTCATCCCACTCTTAAATCCCCTGCTTAGATATGGAGGCATCGAAGGAGGATCTACAGTGCAACTCGAAGACCGAGGAGTCAACAACTACTTCAGGAGACAGGAACCTGCCGAAGAGTCATATACCACATCCACCATGGAGAAAACCTAATTTAGCCATAGAAGGGAACTATCTTCCTAAACCCAGCTCCTATTTAGCTAGAGTCTATTCTTAGCCTCTGTAGTTAGTGAAATACTCTACAAATAGAGTTCGTGATAAGACTAGACTACGAGTCGTTCTTCTGGAGTTTATTTGCAGTTTTACCTCATTGTAAAGTAGGAGGCTGTGATGATCTTATGTAACAGAGTCGATGTTGTAATTCTATAGACATGCCTTGGACCCGCATATGTTTCTGTTGTACCACTCTGAGCGATATAGTACCCGTGGAACTGTGTTTCATTGGTGTTATATCAGACTTGCATACTACACCATGCAGTGGTATGCCGGGTCACCACAGTTGGTATCAGAGCAAATGCTTTGACCCTAGGATTAAAAACCTTTAAAGGAGACCTATAGGATTGGTAGTGTCTATAGGAAGTTGTCCTAGGTAAACCAAATAATTCTTATGACTTGAGATGGATATTCACTTGAGAATAATCCTGACACACTTGAGTCAACATTTCCTACCTATCTTTCCTAAGTAAAGTTAGTTAGCTAATCCCAAACATGTAGTACACCATTAAGTCCTTAAAACAATAAAGATGAGTAGATCACAGTTGGTATACAATACATGGTAGTCCAAAGAGAGGATACAACCATAAGGAAGCTATCCTATTGGAAGATGTGTACCAACATATGTTATGATTAAATAAGAGTTATCCAGATCTGTAATAGGAGTAGTATCAAGTGATAAAGATATTTAAGATGTCCTAATAGAAGATGTAGACCAAGTTAAGTAACGGGTAAGTAAAATTTATCTAAAATTGTGAAACAACTGATAGTAAGGGATGAATATAAGTTATACGAGGTAGTATAAACCATGATGAGTCAATCATGGGAAGTAAGGAAGAGTGATAGGAATAAAACTTGTCTACTTGCATGGTAGAGTTGCTAGTCATATATGATTCACTTGAGAATCATTATGTGATGAAGTAGAACCTCTAAAGTATTTAGGAGGAGTACAATAAGAAGCCAAGTGCTAAACAAATAGTGCAAGAATTGTATTCCAAAACCATGGGAAGTGTGCCAAGCACATCAGAACCATAGCCTTATGGTACAATAACTTGGAAGTATAGGAGCTATATTCCAATAGTTATGTGTCTAGAATAATGATGTTAGAAACAGACATATCATGTGTAGTAGTCCTCAACAAAATGGAAGTTAAGTAGTACTTCCAGATAAAATTAGGTTAACCTTAACCATCCCCAAACCACTTTGTGTCAAGTTTATCTCATTGCAATTGTGCAATTAAGGTAAATGTTGAGACAAATAGTAGAATCCCATATATTCGTGCTAAATATCACGATATAATCCTATATTATGTGGTGTTATATACTACACATCTCAGTCTGATGTTTAGAGATGTCTTACTCAACTAGTATATTCAGTCTTAAGATGGTGTGTATTATATGCACAAAGCTGAATCTTCTTGGATTTTATTGGATTTTCATTGTTTGACTAGATCCATACATGAAGTTTGACTTTGATATGCAAATGCATGTTGCAATATCAAGTTCCTACTTGATGTTAAAGATCTAGAGGGTAATGGTATTCGTGTGAGAAAGTGACGAGTTCGGAAGATTCTGAAGACAAGATGAAGGTTCATCAAATAAAGGAAACAAAGTTGTGGGAAGTAACCACCATACTCTGAAGGAAGTACCAATCAACATTCATGCTTTACCTCCACAGAGGAGTACTTTAGTACATAAGAAGCATAAAGGTGAAAATTCTGGTGATTATGGTGAAGCTCAAGCAGATCCATAGTCAACATAGAAGAGGGAATGCATGGGAAATCACTTCAAATACTATAATCATAGTATCAGCTAGTGGTTTTCTTGCAACAATAAAAACCTCGAAGAAAGAAAGATGACCTATGAACCCATAGAAGATATAAGAAGACCATAGTTGGTATCAGAAGATCACAATTGGTATAGAATCAATACTGCGAGATAAAGTAGAAGATGTCTCGACCAGTTGATCAAAACCTATAATAGAAACCATTTGTTAGATAACAAATAGCCACAATTGGTATCAAGTAGTCCATAATTGGATTATTTGTACCAAGAAGTTGTGAACAAATAAAATTTTGTTAGCCAAATAACAACGACCTATAATCATTTAGTCGAAGGATTCATACTGGTTGTCCACAATTGAGTGGATACACCACAGATATTCTTCGCGAGACCTTAGAAGAATACAAACCATAAGTTAGAACTTAGACCAATATTCTAATCATAAGTTCAATAGTGGGAAGAAAAGGAGTTGAAGACTATAAGAAAACTCTAAGGGGTAGAGTAAAGATTGAGTTGGCTGTATAATAACTCAATATTTTGAGCAAGATAGTTGACGAAGGTCTGAACTGAGAGGAAGCTCGATCTTATTTTCATGAGATTGTGGAACACTACTTTCAGAAGGATGTCAGGCTAGAAGCCGAGGTTCATACCTCGAGGATGTAAGATGTGGACTATAACTTGAGAAAGTGAGTAATATTTACTCAGAACTACGAAAGCTCAAGTAAATCAAGCATAAAGAAGTTGGACGAAGAAAATACCATAGACCAAATACAGTTCAAGAAGGCCAAAGACTGAAGGAGATTGACAATACCAAAACTAAAGTCTATTTGAAAGATTCCTTTCATGGAACCTAAATAACCCAAAATAGTTATTGGTATCAACTATAAACCATGATTGGATGGACTAAATGAGTCTATTCCATTTTTAGAGGAATAAACCATCATGATCATTTCCATGTTAAATACCTTACGTAGTACCATTATTGCAGTTTTGGTAGTAAGGGAAAACAAAGACCTATTTATCAATTAGGAGTATGTTGTTAAATTAGTCTTCAGTTAAGACTAGCAGCACCAGAAGAAATCCCATCATTGAATCTTCAATTATATCCAGTAAGATCAATACGGAGTTTGAGAAAAGAAGTAGTCTGCACAAGTCAGATCCACACTCCGAAACGTAAGAGAGTTCAAACTTCGAGGACGAAGTTTAGTTTAAGGGGTAGAGACTGTAATATCCCAGGTATTGGGGTTACAAAAATAGAGGAAATAGATGTGTGCATTGCATTCATGCATAGAAAATCTGGGAATTTTCGCTTTAAAGTAAAGCAGATCCACGATCGAAGTTTCACTTGACCTTGGTGAAATTGAAGTAGCTCATCAAGTCAAGCGCTATAAACCTCAAAGTGACTTTGCTAAAACTTTGTTTTGGGTAGAGATAATTTGATCTAAGGGATTATATCAAATGGAATTAAAATCAACACAAGAACTTATTAATCAAGGATCAACTACTTTATCTTATTAAAGATCACAACATGATATTCCTTGCCATAACATATGAACATCCATTCAATTGGAAATCAAGCAACAATAATTGGAGAAACTATTCTTTACTTATCTTCTCCATGTCTCAAACTAATCTATGATCCTACCATGAACCTCATGGTAATCATTCTACTTTAATCTTGGAAGCAAGACAAGGAGTTCCAACTAAGAAATATATATTCTTCTCTATTACATATTATTATACAAACCTAGAGTGGAGAGAGTTCTATGTTAATTCTTAGAGAAGCCATGACAAGCTTTGAGATAAACCTTGGATATACATCCAAGTATTCAAAACATTATCTTCAAGAGAAACCCTAGGATATTATCCAAGACAATTCCTAGAGAGATAAACTAATATGTTAAACATAGATATTGAGGTTCACATCAACCTCTATGGAGCCTAACTTTAGGTTAGTATTAAAGACCTTCCTAAATGAGAGAGAGCATTCATATAAATCCTAGCTTTACCTAATTAAGAATCAGGGACAATTCTTGAACTAAAGTATTAGGACCTAAACCATTTCACTTTGAAATGATGGGATACCCTAATATCAAATGGAACAAGACTATATCCATGAATTGGTAAAATAAAGTAGAGACTAACTCAACTAAGACATCTAGGTAAAGACTTAACCTTTCATACATAATGAGATCCTGTGAGTACCCCATAAACCCTAGAATAACTATTCTTAAATGAGAGAGCTCAACCTATGGTGTTATAATCAAGATAATTGAGACAAACATAACCATGCCCATTCAAGAAACCATAAAGGAAAGTCTATATTTATTTGATCAAGACAACACTTGATCTTGGGAGTGAGAAACCAAATCCATCAGAGATACCTTAGCAAGCCAAACCTTGATCATTACAAATTGGGTAATGATCATAAACCCTAAGAAATTGAGGTAATGATATCAAGAACAAGTTGATCATGTCTAACCATGATCATGCTCTTGAGATATGTGAGGATAAGATAAATCCTAATAGGATAAGTAGATATCATTCACCACATGAAATCATGGGGAGATCACTAGTAAGCAACCCTAGACTTATATCTCAACCTCTACTTGTGAACCACTTGGAGATCACAAATAGAATCCTACCATATCTATATTTCATAAATTAATGAACCTAAGAAAACCTTAGAGTTAAACACTATACTTCATATGGAGAGAAACCATCCACCCATATGACCAAAGTTAACTATAAAAAGAACTATAATCAATGTAGTTACTTTAATGATATGTTGGGAATAATAATAGGAGTTAATTGGTAGAAGATAAAACCAATTCTCAAATCCTTAGTAATTAGGGAAGCACATGAACTATTAAGCAAGTAACTATTTTATCATGTATAGAGGAGAGTAAACCCTAACAAATGCAATATGATGTCATCCCAATTCTACAAACTAGAATTATATCTCAAACCTAGTTTATGTATCACTATGGTGATCATAATATAAAACCAAGCCCTAATTGAGATTCAAACCAATTGCCATTAGGTGAATATGATGAGAACCCTAGAATTGTACACTAAATAAAGCTCATGCTTCATTATGGAACTTAAGAATAATCTAGTGCTACACCATTTGATTAGAACCATGGTGGTGATCCACCACTTAATTAAGACCAACCCATAATAAGAGTAGTATCTACCTTAGGTATTTTAAGGTGCTATTAAAATATAACACTAGTGCTAACTTTGAAATAGGATTATAATAATACTTACAAGACCTTAACAAATATATGCTCACATAAAATGTTAGACAAGTAATCAAATTATCAAATAAGCAATCAAGCCTCTATAAGTATTCAGATACATGAAATCATGCCATTAGATCAACTCCTTAGGACACATAAGATAACACCCTTGTAATCCTATTTCAAAATAGGAAATTAAGCAATTAAAATCACAATACATTAATCAATTCTTGCTAGATAAAACAAAGCAACATATAACCTGCTATAAAAAAAAATATTACAAGTATTATAAATACTTGGAATTCCAATAAAAAGAAAAGAGAATTTGTATTTGTTAACATACCTAATTAAAATATTATGTATGTTGAAACTATTAAATTATAAACAATCAAAATAGTAAGTCTCAAGTAGAATTATTACTTAAGAGGTAATTGCCAAGTTAAAAGTATTTGCAAATACCTGCAAGACAGAATTGAGTTCAAATTTGAATTCAACAAAGAGAATTTGAAAACAGAAAATAAAAATAGAAAAAAAGGGGAACAAAGCCTCACCTGACTTACCTGGCCATTGAACAGCCCACCAAGCAACCAGCAAACGACCCAGGAGCAGCCCACCAGCAGCCCACCTACCAGCCCTCTTACCCCTTCGTAAAAAGAACGAGGAGGAGTTCATCCTCATCCTCTCCAACGCGCCTGGAGGCCAGCACGACGACGTGCTCTCCTTTCCCTCAGCGCTGGCGCCTCCTCCTTCCTCGACGGTGTGATGAGGCACGCTCCCAGGACGTATAAAACCCTAACGACAAATCCTAGCTCGAGTTCTTCCCTCTCTCCGTTGAACTCACCCAAAGAGAAAACCTAGCTGATCCGGCCATCCTCAATCGCCGACGGTGGAGACTTCCCCAGGCCAAGCTGTGGTCACCGACGTCAACCCCGTGCTCGTCTTGCTCATCCCGCAAAAGGAATCAAACCGCCGTGCTCTAAATCATCCCTGCTGAGCTTGTCTTCCCCGGCACCGGCAGCTGTCGATTCTGGCGAACCCGACCTTCCCTGACCTCGCTGACACGCCCTCCGTACTCGCGGTAAGTTACTGATCCGCTGGAGCATCTTGGGCCTCTTCCTAGTGCCCTGCATCGCCGCCGCGTCGCGCGTCCGCAAGCGCCGCCGCTCGGACTTGCCGTCGGGCAAGCGCCGGCGACCACTATCGGGCGGCGCTACCACCGTTAGACTTCCCGTGGCGCGTAGAGCAGCTAGAGCATCACCGCGCGCCCGAAAACCGCCCGTAGCCTCATCGCCGTCGTCAATTCTCGCCGGCAGTGAACTCACAGGCCATAGTTTCAATTTTGACATTGGTCAATGACACCGTGGCGGCTGACGTGGACATAGGCCCACTGGTCAGTGACCACTGGTAGAAACAGCAGTGTGTATTTAGCAATTCCTTCCGTTTTAATTCAAATCCAAATATCCCTGCAACTTTAAATAAATATATAAAATTCATTATAACTCAGAAAAATGTAAATAAGATATTAAAATTCATAGAAAAGAAAACTCTATCCAATAAAAATATAAAATGAAATTTTTATTTTTAATAAAAATTTAATTATTTAATACTTGCTATTTAAGCCTTTAATTTTAATTGTAAATACAATTAAAAATTCAGAAATTAAGAAAACATTTATAAATAAATAAAACCAGAAAGCAAATAAAGAAAACATGAAAACTCATTTTCTTTATTTGCTATCCTATTCAATTTCTATTAGTGGAAATTTAAACCTTAATTAATAATTACCCTAATTAGTAAATTATTTAAAAATAGTAAAAAAGCCAAAATTAAATATTATTTTATTTTTTTACTTTATTAATGAAGTTATTAACTTGTGAACTAAAAAGTAATTATGCAACACTAATTCCATATAGTAGAAAACTAGGAACTTATCATTTCATGAGTAATACTAAAACCCTAATCTAATTAGGAACTCTAGCTCCATTAATCCATATGAACCCTAATTTGCTTCTAAACCTAAACCCTAGGTTAGAACATGTGATCAAGAGACTTTGTTTTCATACCAAGATCCATAATTAGCCACTAAGAGCATATCTAGGTCCACATAAAATATAGGAACCTATCACTAAGACTTTAGTATTCCATGTATTCATCTTATCAAATCTAGATGATCAAATAGGAACACTTAAGTATAAAACCCTAGTTCCTATTCCCAAGACCACCATCCTTAACCATCCAGGATTAGCATCACACCATTGTGATGAACCCTAATAGTAACTAAGATTAATGATTACATTACATAACCTTGTTCCACTAAACCCTACTAGTGTGGGATACTTCTCAACCATCCTATTTAGGAACCAACCATTCTCTACTTAGAGATCCAATCACAAACCCTAGTCAACCTCAACTCTTATTGAGATACTTCTTATTACTTAAGAAGTATGTTCTTCAAAAGTTATTCTTTTGAAGTAAATAAAGAATCATCATCAACCCTGCTTATAAGAACCTATAAACCCTAGCTAGCAATCACCAGCCAGATGAACCAACCTTGATAGCAACCTTGTATGAATAATTGCTTAGGATGCCTAGGTCTAACTCAACCTTACAAGCCCTAAGTGTTGATGAATCCAACTAAGTTGTGATCCATCTACCACTTACCCCAGAAACCAATTAAAACCATAGACAACCATAGAACTCCACAGCTCTAATTATCATACTTGTTCTTTATTAAAGAACATGTTCTTCAAAAGTTATTCTTTTGAATTATATAATAAGTAATCATCAACCATGCATTATAGGACTTAAATTTGACAACTGCTCTTTACTTATTATACAGCTACTATTCTTGGTTGTGTATGATTATTACTATTCATTTTACCACCTGCTTATGATTCTAAAACAACACAACCCTGAATAATAACCTTGTTTGTGAATCATTCTAAAAGTGCAACACACCCTGAACTAAGTAATACCACTCACTAATCCTAAATCATCGGGGTTAGGCCACGCTTAGAGCGATTGCATCTCATACTTATGAATTATTGCATCTTTGCCAATCTTTTAAACATCGTCCCACTGGGACGATGATGCTATTTCAGAATTTGGAGTTATTACGCATCGAAGACCTTGTCTGCATAATCTTGCAGCCAAGAAAGGCAAGTTCATCACTTGCTCATGTCATTTGAGTATCTTTATCAAATTACTTGCAAAGTACTATGATTATCACTATTGCATAAAAACCAAAACCACTATTTTCATAACTATGAATATGACTATGTGGTGGGCAATGGAACCATGGATTGTGTTGATATGGTGGAGGTTCCATTGCAAGGGTTTATATCTATCTAGGATTAAACAACAAATGTCGCCAGTGATTCTTGTGCCGTAATACCCGTGTTAACCATAAGATTTAGAGTGGGACGGAATAGTCAATTGTATTTCCACCTCTTGTACATCAACGGATGCGCTTTACCGTAGACCCTTGATCCAAGAGAGGACAAGTGGTACCCTTGATCCAAGAGAGGACAAGTGGTAGGGTGGGGGTCCCGATAAAGTCCCCACGGTAATTGCGGTCTATGATGGGTTGCAGCTGCCGGCGAAGGAGTTCATGGTAGAGACCTGAACTGTTGTCGTGGTCGGGGTCCACCCGTAAGTGGGAATAATGGGACCGGCGAGGACCCAGGGTCGGAGTTTGCAGCAAAGGGTGGGTGTATGAGGCAGCAGAGGAATATGATTGGCTATGACCTTATACCGGGCCTCACACCAAAGGAAGTGTGGACGAGAACATGACTCGGTTGGCACTGATACGTCTCCGATGTATCGATAATTTCTTATGTTCCATGCCACATTATTGATGTTATCTACATGTTTTATGCACACTTTATGTCATATTCGTGCATTTTCTGGAACTAACCTATTAACAAGATGCCGAAGTGCCAGTTCCTGTTTTCTGCTGTTTTTGGTTTCAGAAATCCTAGTAACGAAATATTCTCGGAATCGGACGAAATCAACGCCCAGGTTCCTATTTTGCCCGGAAGCATCCAGAACACCCGAGAGCCGCCAGAGGGAAGCCCTGGGGGCCCCACACTACACCCTGGCACAGCCAGAGGGGGGGCCGCGCCGCCCTATGGTGTGGTGGCCCCAGGCCCCCTCCGAGGCTGCCCTTCCGCCTATTTAAAGCCTCCGTCGCGAAAACCCTATCACGTTCGACGAAACCCACAGAAACCTTCCAGAGCCGCCGCCATCGCGAAGCCAAGATCTGGGGGACAGGAGTCTCTGTTCCGGCACGCCGCCGGAACGGGGAAGTGCCCCCGGAAGGCTTCTCCATCGACACCGCTGCCATCTCCACCGCCATCTTCATCACCGCTGCTGCTCCCATGAGGAGGGAGTAGTTCTCCATCGAGGCTCGGGGCTGTACCGGTAGCTATGTGGTTCATCTCTCTCCTATGTACTTCAATACAATAATCTCATGAGCTGCCTTACATGATTGAGATTCATATGATGATGCTTGTAATCTAGATGTCATTATGCTAGTCAAGTGAGTTTTACTCATGTGATCTCCGGAGACTCCTTGTCCCACGTGTGTAAAGGTGACAGTGTGTGCACCGTGTGGGTCTCTTAGGCTATATTTCACAGAATACTTATTCACTGTTATGGATGGCATAGTGAAGTGCTTATTTATATCTCTTTATGATTGCAATGTGTTTTGTATCACAATTTATCTATGTGCTACTCTAGTGATGTTATTAAAGTAGTTTTATTCCTCCTACACGGTGTAATGGTGACAGTGTGTGCATCCGTGTTAGTACTTCGTTTATGCTATGATTATGATCTCTTGTAGATTATGAAGTTAACTATTGCTATGATGGTATTGATGTGATCTATTCCTCCTACATAGTGTGAAGGTGACAGTGTGCATACTATGTTAGTACTTGGTTTAGTCGAATTGATCTTTCATGCACTCTAAGGTTATTTAAATATGAACATTGAATTGTGGAGCTTGTTAACTCCGGCATTGAGGGTTCGTGTAATCCTACGCAATGTGTTCATCATCCAACAAGAGTGTAGAGTATGCATTTATCTATTCTGTTATGTGATCAATGTTGAGAGTGTCCACTAGTGAAAGTCTAATCCCTAGGCCTTGTTCCTAAATACTGCTATCGCTGCTTGTTTACTGTTTTACTGCGTTACTACTGCTGCGTTACTACTGCTTGTTTACTGTCCTGGGCAAAGCACTTTTCTGGTGCCGTTGCCACTACTCATATATATTCATACCACCCGTATTTCACTATCTCTTCGCCGAACTAGTACACCTATTAGGTGTGTTGGGGACACAAGAGACTTCTTGCTTTGTGGTTGCAGGGTTGCATGAGAGGGATATCTTTGACCTCTTCCTCCCTGAGTTCGATAAACCTTGGGTGATCCACTTAAGGGAAACTTGCTGCTGTTCTACAAACCTCTGCTCTTGGAGGCCCAACACTGTCTACAGGAAAAGGAGGGGGCGTAGACATCAAGCTATTTTCTGGCGCCGTTGCCGGGGAGGAAAGGTAAAAGGTACTCACACTCCGGATCTCGGCTACTAAGCTATTTTCGCCGTTGTAAGTACTCGAAGCTATTTCCTTTAGATCCTGCAATTGCAACTTTTTGTTTCTTGTTTACACTAGTTAGGCATAATGGAAAACAACAAAAATATGAGAGATCTTTATGAACTTTATCTTGAATTAGGACACGATGTGTTTGAAGAGAAAATTAAAAAACCCATGGAACTTTATATGCATGCTAATGGGAATGTTATTAATATGAATGCTTTGAACACTATTGTTGCTAATGCTATGGAAAATTCTAAGCTTGGGGAAGCTGGTTTTGATGAGCATGATCTTTTTAGTCCCCCAAGCATTGAGGAGGAAATTTACTTTGATGATACTTTGCCTCCTATTTATGATGATTATAATGATAGTAGCCTTTTGGTACCACCTGTTATGGAGGATAAATTTGATTATGATTACATTATGCTTCCTATATTTGATAGCTACTTTGTTGAATTTGCTCCCACTACAACTAATAAAATTGACTATGCTTATGTGGGTAGTAATAATTTTATGCATGAGACTCATGATAAGAATACTTTATGTGATAGTTATATTGTTGAGTTTGCTCATGTTGCTACTGAAAGTTATTATGAGAGAGGAAAATATGGTTGTAGAAATTTTCATGTTACTAAAACACCTCTCTATGTGCTGAAATTTTTGAAGCTACACTTGTTTTATCTTCCTATGCTTGTTACTTTGCTCTTCATGAACTTGTTTATTTACAAGATTCCTATGCATAGGAAGCATGTTAGACTTAAATGTGTTTTGAATTTTCCTCTTGATGCTCTCTTTTGCTTCAAATATTATTTCTTGCGAGTGCATCATTAAAACTGCTGAGCCCATCTTAATGGCTATAAAGAAAAGAACTTCTTGGGAGATAACCCATGTGTTATTTTGCTACAGTACTTTGTTTTATATTTGTGTCTTGTAAGTTGTTTACTACTTTAGCAACCTCTCCTTATCTTAGTTTAGTGTTTTATTGTGCCAAGTAAAGTCGTTGATAGAAAAGTTCATACTAGATTTGGATTACTGCACAGAAACAGATTTCTTTGCTGTCACGAATCTGGGCAAAATTCTCTGTAGGTAACTCAGAAAATTATGCCAATTTACGTGAGTGATCCTCAGATATTTACGCAACTTTCATTCAATTTGAGCATTTTCATCTGAGCAAGTCTGGTGCCATTTTAAAATTCGTCTTTACGGACTGTTCTGTTTTGACAGATTCTGCCTTTTATTTCGCATTGCTTCTTTCGCTGTGTTGGGTGGATTTCTTTGTTCCATTACCTTCCAGTAGCTTTGGGCAATGTCCAGAAGTGTTAAGAATGATTGTGTCACCTCTGAACATGTGAGTTTTTGATTATGCACTAACCCTCTAATGAGTTTGTTTCGAGTTTGGTGTGGAGGAAGTTTTCAAGGGTCAAGAGAGGAGGATGATATACTATGATCAAGAAGAGTGAAGAGTCTAAGCTTGGGGATGCCCCGGTGGTTCACCCCTGCATATATCAAGAAGACTCAAGCGTCTAAGCTTGGGGATGCCCAAGGCATCCCCTTCTTCATCGACAACATTATCAGGTTCCTCCCCTGAAACTATATTTTTATTCCATCACATCTTATGTGCTTTGCTTGGAGCGTCGGTTTGTTTTTGTTTTTTGTTTTGTTTGAATAAAATGGATCCTAGCATTCACTTTATGGGATAGAGACACGCTCCGCTGTAGCATATGGACAAGTATGTCCTTAGTTTCTACTCGTAGTATTCATGGCGAAGTTTCTTCTTCGTTAAATTGTTATATGGTTGGAATTGGAAAATGATACATGTAGTAATTGCTATAAATGTCTTGGGTAATGTGATACTTGGCAATTGTTGTGCTCATGTTTAAGCTCTTGCATCATATGCTTTGCACCCATTAATGAAGAAATACATAGAGCATGCTAAAATTTGGTTTGCATAATTGGTCTCTCTAAGGTCTAGATAATTTCTAGTATTGAGTTTGAACAATAAGGAAGACGGTGTAGAGTCTTATAATGTTTTCAATATGTCTTTTATGTGAGTTTTGCTGTACTAGTTCATCCTTGTGTTTGTTTCAAATAACCTTGCTAGCCTAAACCTTGTATCGAGAGGGAATACTTCTCATGCATCCAAAATCCTTGAGCCAACCACTATGCCATTTGTGTCCACCATACCTACCTACTACATGGTATTTCTCCGCCATTCCAAAGTAAATTGCTTGAGTGCTACCTTTAAATTTCCATTCTTCACCTTTACAATATATAGCTCATGGGACAAATAGCTTAAAAACTATTGTGGTATTGAATATGTACTTATGCACTTTATCTCTTGTTAAGTTGCTTGTTGTGCGATAACCATGTTTCTGGGGACGCCATCAACTATTCTTTGTTGAATATCATGTGAGTTGCTATGCATGTTCGTCTTGTCTGAAGTAAGAGAGATCTACCACCTTATGGTTAAGCATGCATATTGTTAGAGAAGAACATTGGGCCGCTAACTAAAGCCATGATCCATGGTGGAAGTTTCAGTTTTGGACATATATCCTCAATCTCATATGAGAAAATTAATTGTTGCCACATGCTTATGCATAAAAGAGGAGTCCATTATCTGTTGTCTATGTTGTCCCGGTATGGATGTCTAAGTTGAGAATAATCAATAGCGAGAAATCCAATGCGAGCTTTCTCCTTAGACCTTTGTACAGGCGGCATAGAGGTACCCCTTTGTGACACTTGGTTAAAACATGTGCATTGCGATGATCCCGGTAGTCCAAGCTAATTAGGACAAGGTGCGGGCACTATTAGTATACTATGCATGAGGCTTGCAACTTGTAAGATATAATTTACATGATACATATGCTTTATTACTACCGTTGACAAAATTGTTTCTTGTTTTCAAAATCAAAAGCTCTAGCACAAATATAGCAATCAATGCTTTTCCTCTTTGAAGGACCATTCTTTTACTTTTATTGTTGAGTCAGTTCACCTATTTCTCTCCACCTCAAGAAGCAAACACTTGTGTGAACTGTGCATTGATTCCTACATACTTGCATATTGCACTTATTATATTACTCTATGTTGACAATATCCATGAGATATACATGTTACAAGTTGAAAGCAACCGCTGAAACTTAATCTTCCTTTGTGTTGCTTCAATGCCTTTACTTTGAATTATTGCTTTATGAGTTAACTCTTATGCAAGACTTATTGATGCTTGTCTTGAAGTGCTATTCATGAAAAGTCTTTGCTATATGATTCACTTGTTTACTCATGTCATATACATTGTTTTGATCGCTGCATTCACTACATATGCTTACAAATAGTATGATCAAGTTTATGATGGCATGTCACTTCAGAAATTATCTTTGTTATCGTTTTACCTGCTCGGGACGAGCAGAACTAAGCTTGGGGATGCTGATACGTCTCCGACGTATCGATAATTTCTTATGTTCCATGCCACATTATTGATGTTATCTACATGTTTTATGCACACTTTATGTCATATTCGTGCATTTTCTGGAACTAACCTATTAACAAGATGCCGAAGTGCCAGTTCCTGTTTTCTGCTGTTTTTGGTTTCAGAAATCCTAGTAACGAAATATTCTCGGAATCGGACGAAATCAACACCCAGGTTCCTATTTTGCCCGGAAGCATCCAGAACACCCGAGAGCCGCCAGAGGGAAGCCTCCTGGGGCCCCACACTACACCGGCGCGGCCGAGGGGGCCGCGCCGCCCTATGGTGTGGTGGCCCTGTGCCCCTCCGAGGCTGCCCTTCCGCCTATTTAAAGCCTCCGTCGTGAAAACCCTATCACGTTCGACGAAACCCACAGAAACCTTCCAGAGCCGCCGCCATCGCGAAGCCAAGATCTGGGGGACAGGAGTCTCTGTTCCGGCACGCCGCCGGAACGGGGAAGTGCCCCCGGAAGGCTTCTCCATCGACACCGCTGCCATCTCCACCGCCATCTTCATCACCGCTGCTGCTCCCATGAGGAGAGAGTAGTTCTCCATCGAGGCTCGGGGCTGTACCGGTAGCTATGTGGTTCATCTCTCTCCTATGTACTTCAATACAATAATCTCATGAGCTGCCTTACATGATTGAGATTCATATGATGATGCTTGTAATCTAGATGTCATTATGCTAGTCAAGTGAGTTTTACTCATGTGATCTCCGGAGACTCCTTGTCCCACGTGTGTAAAGGTGACAGTGTGTGCACCGTGTGGGTCTCTTAGGCTATATTTCACAGAATACTTATTCACTGTTATGAATGGCATAGTGAAGTGCTTATTTATATCTCTTTATGATTGCAATGTGTTTTGTATCACAATTTATCTATGTGCTACTCTAGTGATGTTATTAAAGTAGTTTTATTCCTCCTACACGGTGTAATGGTGACAATGTGTGCATCCGTGTTAGTACTTGGTTTATGCTATGATTATGATCTCTTGTAGATTATGAAGTTAACTATTGCTATGATGGTATTGATGTGATCTATTCCTCCTACATAGTGTGAAGGTGACAGTGTGCATACTATGTTAGTACTTGGTTTAGTCGAATTGATCTTTCATGCACTCTAAGGTTATTTAAATATGAACATTGAATTGTGGAGCTTGTTAACTCCTGCATTGAGGGTTCGTGTAATCCTACGCAATGTGTTCATCATCCAACAAGAGTGTAGAGTATGCATTTATCTATTCTGTTATGTGATCAATGTTGAGAGTGTCCACTAGTGAAAGTCTAATCCCTAGGCCTTGTTCCTAAATACTGCTATCGCTGCTTGTTTCTTGTTTTATCACGTTACTACTGCTGCGTTACTACTGCTTGTTTACTGTCCTGGGCAAAGCACTTTTCTGGTGCCGTTGCCACTACTCATATATATTCATACCACCCGTATTTCACTATCTCTTCGCCGAACTAGTACACCTATTAGGTGTGTTGGGGACACAAGAGACTTCTTGCTTTGTGGTTGCAGGGTTGCATGAGAGGGATATCTTTGACCTCTTCCTCCCTGAGTTCGATAAACCTTGGGTGATCCACTTAAGGGAAACTTGCTGCTGTTCTACAAACCTCTACTCTTGGAGGCCCAACACTGTCTAAAGGAAAAGGAGGGGGCGTAGACATCAGGCACCAAGGATAAGATCTCTTATGGGTAAAGCAACACACCTCTGCAGAGTGTAAAGAACCGTGACCTGTCACTCCCTGTTCCGGGATATGGAACTGCGAACGCGGCCGGAAAGGAGCTCCATGAAGTTCTAGTAAACCGGTGAAGGCTGACGGACATAGTTCTTCTGAATAAAAGCAACCTTTTGAAGAAATGGTTATGAAAACTTGCATTGGTATTAGACTTTCTGGTCTAATGCTGTAGCTAGTGCATTAAACACCTCTTTCCTATAATGAACTTGTTGAGTACGCTCGTACTCATCCCACTCTTAAATCCCCTGCTTAGATATGGAGGCATCGAAGGAGGATCTACAGTGCAACTCGAAGACCGAGTAGTCAACAACTACTTCAGGAGACAGGAACCTGCCGAAGAGTCATATACCACATCCACCATGGAGAAAACCTAATTTAGCCATAGAAGGGAACTATCTTCCTAAACCCAGCTCCTATTTAGCTAGAGTCTATTCTTAGCCTCTGTAGTTAGTGAAATACTCTACAAATAGAGTTCGTGATAAGACTAGACTACGAGTCGTTCTTCTGGAGTTTATTTGCAGTTTTACCTCATTGTAAAGTAGGAGGCTGTGATGATCTTATGTAACAGAGTCGATGTTGTAATTCTATAGACATGCCTTGGACCCGCATATGTTTCTGTTGTACCACTCTGAGCGATATAGTACCCGTGGAACTGTGTTTCATTGGTGTTATATCAGACTTGCATACTACACCATGCAGTGGTATGCCGGGTCACCACATATGTTGAGTCAGTTCACCTATCTCTCTCCACCTCAAGAAGCAAACACTTGTGTGAACTGTGCATTGATTCCTACATACTTGCATATTGCACTTATTATATTACTCTATGTTGACAATATCCATGAGATATACATGTTACAAGTTGAAAGCAACCGCTGAAACTTCATCTTCCTTTGTGTTGCTTCAATACCTTTACTTTGATTTATTGCTTTATGAGTTAACTCTTATGCAAGACTTATTGATGCTTGTCTTGAAGTACTATTCATGAAAAGTCTTTGCTATATGATTCACTTGTTTACTCATGTCATATACATTGTTTTGATCGCTGCATTCACTACATATGCTTTACAAATAGTATGATCAAGGTTATGATGGCATGTCACTCCAGAAATTATCTTTGTTATCGTTTTACCTGCTCGGGACGAGCAGAACTAAGCTTGGGGATGCTGATACGTCTCCGACGTATCGATAATTTCTTGTGTTCCATGCCACATTATTGATGATATCTACATGTTTTATGCACACTTTATGACATATTCGTGCATTTTCTGGAACTAACCTATTAACAAGATGCCGAAGTGCCGATTCTTTGTTTCTGCTGTTTTTGGTTTCAGAAATCCTAGTAACGAAATATTCTCGGAATTGGACGAAATCAACGCCCAGGGTCCTATTTTGCCACGAAGCTTCCAGAAGACCGAAGAGGAGACGAAGTGGGGCCACGAGGCGGCCAAACCATAGGGCGGCGTGGCCTGGCCCTTGGCCGCGCCGACCTGTGGTGTGGGGCCCTCGTGTGGCCCCCTGACCTGCCCTTCCGCCTACTTAAAGCCTCCGTCGCGAAACCCCCAGTACCGAGAGCCACGATACGGAAAACCTTCCAGAGACGCCGCCGCCGCCAATCCCATCTCGGGGGATTCAGGAGATCGCCTCCGGCACCCTGCCGGAGAGGGGAATCATCTCCCGGAGGACTCTACGCCGCCATGGTCGCCTCCGGAGTGATGAGTGAGTAGTCTACCCCTGGACTATGGGTCCATAGCAGTAGCTAGATGGTTGTCTTCTCCCCATTGTGCTTAATTGTCGGGTCTTGTGAGCTGCCTAACATGATCAAGATCATCTATCTGTAATTCTATATGTTGCGTTTGTTGGGATCCGATGAATAGAGAATACTATGTTATGTTGATTATCAATTCGTGTCTATGTGTTGTTTATGATCTTGCATGCTCTTCGTTACTAGTAGATGCTCTGGCCAAGTAGATGCTTGTAACTCCAAGAGGGAGTATTTATGCTCGATAGTGGGTTCATGTCTCCGTGAATCTGGGGGAGTGACAGAAACCTCTAAGATTATGGATGTGCTGTTGCCACTAGGGATAAAACATTGGTGCTATGTTCAAGGATGTAGTCACTGATTACATTACGCGCAATACTTAATGCAATTGTCTGTTGTTAGCAACTTAATACTGGAGGGGGTTCGGATGATAACCTGAAGGTGGACTTTTAGGCATAGATGCATGCTGGATAGCGGTCTATGTACTTTGTCGTAATGCCCAATTAAATCTCACTATACTCATCATAATATGTATGTGCATGGTCATGCCCTCTTTATTTGTCAATTGCCCAACTGTAATTTGTTCACCCAACATGCTGTTTATCTTATAGGAGAGACACCTCTAGTGAACTGTGGACCCCGGTCCAATTCTCTATACTGAAATACAATCTCTTGCAATCTTGTTCTCTTGTTTTCTGCAAACAATCATCTTCCACACAATACGGTTAATCCTTTGTTACAGCAAGCCGGTGAGATTGACAACCTCACTGTTTCGTTGGGGCAAAGTACTTTGGTTGTGTTGTGCAGGTTCCACGTTGGCGCCGGAATCTCTGGTGTTGCGCCGCACTACATCCCGCCGCCATCAACCTTCAACGTGCTTCTTGACTCCTACTGGTTCGATTAAACCTTGGTTTCTGTGGTGACCCTGCATACCACTGCATGTTGTAGTATGCCAGTCGTTGATATAACATCCACGAAGTACCATTCCGCAAATATTACATCCCTCAGAGTAGTACAACAGAACATAGCAGGTCCATAACTCATTCATTTATTATTACAGATATCATACACATGTCGTCTCGGAGCTCCTCTTGGGTCCTAAGAGGAATACTCCTGGGTTCGAGGCGAACCCAACTTAGTTTACAATATAAGAGTCGCATTAAGTTATACATTTATTTCCTCGAGCAGCTAAATACTTAAGAGTTCGGGCTGCTCGGTTACTACTACTACTGGATGTCTCTAGGCTTGATCTCCTCCGGAAGCCTCCCCAGATCCATAGACGATGAGGTAGTCTACGCCTTCTATACCTCCAGAGAGGTCTGGTTCTTCATAGCCGATGATCTCGGCCCCTTCATTGTTGTCGTGGTCCTCCTCAGATTTATCTGGACAATCTAAGCATGGGATTTAAGAGTGGTATGAGTACGAGCGTACTCAACAAGTTCATTATAGATAAGAGGTGTTTAATGCTCTAGCTACGATATTAGACCAGAAAGTCTAATACCAATGCAAGTTTTGATAAACATTTCTTCAAGAGATTGCTTTTATTCCAAAGAGCTATGTCCGTCAGCCTTCACCGGTTTACTAGAACTTCATGGAGCTCCTTTCCGGCCGCGTTCGCAGTTCCTCATCCCGAACGAGGAGTGACAGTCACGATTCTTTACACTCTGCAGAGGTGTGTTGCTTTACCCATAAGAGATCTTAACCTTGGTGCCAACCGGGCAGCTTTCCCGTCCACACTTCCTTCGGTGTGAGGCCCGGTATAAGGTCTAGCCAATCATGTTCCTCCGCTATCTCGAACACCCACCCTTTGTTGCATACTCCGACCCTGGGTCCACGCCGGCCCCATTATTCCCATAGATTTCAGGGTGGACTCTGACCACGACGTCAATGCAGGGCTCTACCATACATTCCTATGCCGGCAGATGCAACCCATCATAGACCTCATTACCGTTGGGACTTCTACGGGTTCCCACCCCTGCATCAAGTCTCGCAAGATCATGAGCACCCGGTAATGAGCATCCGTTGATGAACGAGAGGTGGAAACACTTTTGACTACTCCGTCCCACTCCGGATCTTATGGTTAACACGGGTATTACGGCACAACAATCACTGGCGACATTTGTTGTTTAATCCTAGATGGATATAAACCCGTGCAATGGAACCTCCACCATATCAACACAATCCATGGTTCCATTTCCCACCACATAGTCATATTCATAGTTATGAAAGTAGTGGTTTTGATTTTTATGCAATAGTGATAACCATAATACTTTGCAAGTAATTTGATAGAAATACTCAAATGACATGAGCAAGTGATGAACTTGCCTGAACACTGCAAAGTTTTGCAGTTGGATGGTGTGGACTGACCCTTGTCCTCTGGTTCTGAAAAATAGCATCATTGTCCGATAAGGGCAATGGTTAAAGAAGCAATTATGCATGGTTCCAGTTTTAGGGTTTGTTCCCCCCTTCCGATGTCGTTATTATTTCATGTAAGAGGTTAATACTAAGAATAATTTGGGGATACTTGATTTAAAGTAATATACAACCTTGAAATGTTGTCAAGGTGTTTTTAAAGTCCAAATGCATTAATGGACTTATTTTTATTATTGAAAATTATATGTGTGATTTAAATGATTATTTAAATCATCAAATGAAGACTTATTCTTATTTGTCTTCAAAAATTCTCTTTGATATTTTATTTAGATAGAGAATTTTATGCTGATTAATTTTCATATTTTTTTTAGAGCTGTATCTTATTTTATAAAATTCTTGGAAATTCTCATTTAAATGGGTATTTTGGAAATGTCCGAAATACCCCTCGGGCCCACCTGTCAGGCGGCCGAGCTGGTTAGGTTGGACCAGCCCAGTGCGCTCGGTCCAACCGACCCAGTCGCTTCGTCGTCCTCCCTCGCTCTCGAACCCTAATCCCCTACTCGCTCTGGCGACGAAAATCGCCTCTGCCGTCGCTGATTTATCCTCGCCGCCTCAGGCCGTCGCCGGCGACGAGATGCGGTGGATCTGGGTCGCCGTTCGACGGCGAACCAGATGGTCTGCGCTGATCTATCGCGGGCGTCGCCGTTCGCTCGCCATCGCCGCTCCAGTGCGCCAGGTCGTTGGCGATCTCACTGCTCCAAGGGTTCCAGGCGCGATGGCGCCGCCGTGGGCCTCGCCACGGTGGTGTGGAGCGCTGCGGCGCTTGTCGGCGTATGGCCTAGCCTGGCCAGGTGCTACCGAGCAATCAGCGTGCGCCGCCGTGGTCGCCATGGCCGCGCCCTTCATCACGCATCACTAGTGAGTACCTCATCGCCTCCTTCTCTGCCTCTCTGATCTGCTCTCTTCTCCCTTTCGTCTGGCTCGACCACTGGCCTCATCCCCCCAGGTGGAGATGTTGGCCGTGCCGATGCGCTGCTGCGTCTTGCTAGCTTGGGCGCATGCTGCTATGCTGTGTGACTGTGCTGTTGTGGTGCTGCTGCTGTGTATCTGCTGGTCTTGGCCATGGCTTTAATGGCCATACCATTGCTTGTGATGCTGCCGTGTGTAGCTCTGCTGCTATGCATTTCTTGCTTGAATCTCTCTCTGTGCCTCTGTTCTTGTTACTACTCTTGTTAGATTGTCAAGTGTATTCAGTTATCTTGCCCTGGCTAGATGGTTATGTGTAATTTCTTGTAAATTTGCAAGAACCAATGATGTCTCTGTAGTGCTCTTAGGCTTTGCTTCACTGTAAGGCTCTGTTTAGTTTGTGCATTGGCTAATTAACTCCACATCTTGCTGGTGTGCTTCTGGTTACAATTGTAAATCATGTATTTGCTTGTCTGTGATGCAATTGTTCATGATCTGTGGCTGTTTAATTCATATGATCTATGGTTGGTGCTAGGCTTGGCTCTAGCATGTATTTTCATTCTCTGTCAAGCCCTGATGATCAACTGATCATCAGTTGCTTGATGCTGGACTGCTGTTCCAACCTCACTGAGGCTTTTCCTAGTGTCTGTGTGGCATACTGGCTTGTGCTGATGTATTATTCTACTTGCCTAAGCATCTGTTGATGCTTGCAGTGATCCCTTGGATCCCTGGCAAGATGCTAGTGCTTTTAATACTTGTTTGTTTCATTTATCTGTATTTCCTTGCTTTATTAGATGGATAAATGATGTGAACTGCTTAGCAGTAATGATCTCATGGATGAATTGATGAGACTAGAGGGATGCCAACCACTGGTTGGGTACCCTAGCTCATACTGAACCCTATTGGGTGATGATGTGATGTGCTGGGCTTGGTGGCTTCATTGTTTTGGTGGTTGAGGTGGCCTCAACAGCATTTCTTGCTGTTCTGGAAGCTCCCACCCTAGTTGGCTTGATGTGTATGGACAAATGCTTCTGGTTAAACCATATTTGGTTGCCAGATACTTTTAATGTTGACAAACATGTATAGACACTTGATTGTCTATCTGTCTGATGGTTTAGCTGGCTATAGGTTGTCAAGTGAATCTGGCTAGCTAGATAGGATCATCCCTTGTTGGATTTCTTTGATTATGCCACTGGTTTGGCATAGCCAATGTTCCCAGGGTGCCTTCCTATTGGTTTTCCTCTCGTTTACTTGCACCAATTTGGCTAGTAGCCATATGATGACTCACATATAGGGTTTCTACCCTTGTGGTGTGCTTGAGATCATGCCTGTGCAATTTATGAACAAAACCATCTGGTTTGTTCATGATGATGTGTATACCTCACTCCAGCTCCTAGAATTGGTGTTGGTGTAGAGGTTTTGCTTCTGGTTGGATTATGAGCTTGCCCTGCTCCTCCTGACTTGCTGGTGATGCTTGGTGAATTTCTGGTGATTGGGAATTAGATTGAACAGCAGTAGCTGTTCTTGTGTTCTTGTGTTCTTGTGACTTACCCAGTGAAGCCTGTCGATGGATATGGCTTAGCGTTTGCTTCTGAAAAGCTTATATTTGGTGCTCCCTTGCTCTCCCTGGTCGACAGCTTGGTCTGGCACACTATGTGACTCACTGCTGGTGTGTGTGTGTGTTGTGCTACATGCACACTCAATGGCTTGGTGTTGAGCATGCACACAGGCTATGTGAGCTGCTTGTGTGTGTGTGTATACCAGATACTTGGTATCTGGCATGTGCTTGGCTGTGAGATGATCAGCTCGGCAGAGCTGATCCATATCCTCTC
This sequence comes from Lolium perenne, assembly GCF_019359855.2. Lineage (NCBI taxonomy): Eukaryota > Viridiplantae > Streptophyta > Magnoliopsida > Poales > Poaceae > Lolium > Lolium perenne. The sequence continues at coordinate 195,027,950 of NC_067250.2, read as the reverse complement.
ATTTTCATTGTTCTTCTAACCTGCCCAGTGGATATGCCACTTGGCATAACTTCTATTTGTTGTGATTATGTGCAGGGATCAACAATTGATCAAGATGAGTATGGAGGTCATCAAATCCAAGATCAAGTGAAGATGATCTTGTATTATTTAGGATAGGATCCATCCTTGTACTTTTCTTTTTATTTTCTTTTATTTTTCTATTTCTCCAATTCTTGTAATGAGTTGTAAATTTATATTTCAATTCTGGATATTGTAATTGACATTGTATTTTGTGTGAATATCAATAAAGCTCAAAGTTTTCTCTAATGAGCTTTACTTTATTTAAATTGTTCATATTCTTTATTATTTATAATTTACTTAATGAATTTCCTCACAATTGAATTTATGAGATATTTATTTGATGTTTGAATTTGAATTTCAAATTCAACTTAGGTTTGAATTCAATCATGCAACTTAAGTTGTGATGCAACTCTCCCCTCTCTTCTCAAAACCCTAGTTTAGTTTGATGAGAAACAAGTTTGTCGCACTCTCGAAACCCTAACCCTGTAAGGTGTCGAGAGAGAAACTTGTCCCCCTCCGATGCAGTTTTTGTTTAAAAGCGCGAAATTTTCCCAGAATTTACCATGCAATGCACATCCCTTTCTAAAATCTACCCCTCGATCGTCTCTAAACCTGGGATATTACAGCCTTTCCCCCTTAAAGAAAACTTCGTCCCGAAGTTGTGGTTGTAATACCTGAACAGCTCGGGGTATGTTTTCCTCAGGTCTTCTTCTTTTTCCCAGGTGGCTTCCCTCTCGGGGTGATGCTTCCATTGTATCTTGCAATACTTGATAGCTTTATTTCTGAGTTGTTTCTAGCTCTCCTCGAGAATCTTGGCTGGCTTCTCGATATAAGTCAAGTCTGGTTGTAACTCGAGCTCTTCATGTGATACTGGTTCATCGGGGGTTTTCAGACACTTACGGAGTTGTGACACATGGAATACATTGTGAACTTGAGCTAGCCTTCCCGGTAGATCCAATTCAAAGGCTAAACCTCGGTTCTGACTCAGTATCTTGAAAGGTCCTATGTATCTAGGACTGAGCTTTCCTTTTACTCCAAACCTCTGGAGTCCTTTCATCGGGCTCACCTTAAGATATACCATATCTCCAACTTGTGGCTCCCAAGTCCTTCTCTTTTGGTCTGCATAGCTCTTCTGTCGACTTTGGGCTATCTTCAGTCTATCTCTTATAATGTCAATGATGTGTTGCTTCTCCTTGACATAATCAGGATTAAACTCTTTGCTTGCTCCGGCTTCATACCAACATATCAGTGATCTACACTTCCTTCCATACAGAGCTTCAAATGGTGCCATCTTGATGCTGCTTTGGTAACTATTGTTATATGAAAACTCTGCTAGTGGTAAGTGCTCCTCCCATGATCCTCCGAAATCTAGGGCACAAGCCCTAAGCATATCCTCTAGGATTTGATTAGTTCTCTCCGTTTGTCCACCTGTCTGGGGATGATAGGCGGTACTATAATCCAACTTGGATCCTAAAGCTTCATGTAATTGCTTCCAGAATGCTGATGTGAACACGGACCCTCGATCCGACACGATCTTCTTGGGCACTCCATGTTTACTCACGATCTCTTTGATGTAAAGATCGATGAGTTTCTCTCCTTTATCCTGTTGATTTACCGCTAAGAAGTGTGCACTCTTCGTCAACCGGTCCACGATTACCCATATCATGTCCTTCTTTTTATTAGTCATGGGTAGTCCGGTGATGAAATCCATCCCTATTTCCTCCCATTTCCACTCTGGAATAGGTAAAGGTTGTAACTTTCCTGCCGGACTCTGGTGTTCAGTCTTCACTCTCTGGCAGGTATGGCATTCCGCCACATATTGTGCTATCTCTCTCTTCATGTTATTCCACCAGAATAGTTCCTTTAGATCCATGTACATCTTTGTACTTCCCGGATGTATGGAATATGGTGTTTGATGAGCTTCCCGGAGTATTACTTCCTTAATTTCAGCAATATCCGGAACGCAAATTCTCTTCTGGAACCATAATGATCCAGATTCTCCGCGGTGAAATTCTGATGGTCTTCCTTCATCTATTCTTCTCATCTCCTCAACGATAAATGGATCGTCCAGCTGACCCATCATTATCTCGTTCTTCAGGTTAACATTCATCTCATCGGCTACTTGCAACGCCGATAATCCTTCATGAGCTTCCTTCTCCCAAAGTTGTATTTGGGCTTGACTTATTTCCTTCCTCAACTCCGGTGATATCTCTTGTTCCACTCCGCCGGTACTCTTCCTGCTCAAGGCATCTGCTACAACATTGGCCTTCCCTGGAGTGTAATTGATTGTCAGATCATAATCCTTGATTAGTTCAAGCCATCTTTTCTGCCTCATGTTGAGTTCCTTCTGAGTGAAGAAATATTTGAGACTCTTGTGATCTGTATAGAGCTCACACTTGGCTCCATAGAGAAAATGTCTCCAAGTTTTGAGTGCAAATACGACTGCTGCTAATTCCAAGTCATGTGTTGGATAATTCACTTCATGAGGTCTGAGTTGCCTTGATCCATAAGATATCACTTTCCGATCTTGCATGAGTACGCAACCCAATCCATGCTTGGATGCGTCACAGTACACGGTGTAATCCTTGCCAACTTCCGGAACTGCTAACACCGGTGCCGTGGTGAGTTTCTCCTTCAGAGTTTGAAAACTCTTCTCACACTCCTCTGACCACACGAATGGTGTGTTCTTCCTTAACAGCTTTGTCATTGGTCCTGCTATCTTAGAGAATCCTTCAATGAATCTCCGATAATATCCTGCCATTCCTAGGAATCCTCGGATTTCCTTGACAGTCTTGGGTGCTTCCCATTCTAGAACTGCTGCTACCTTACTCGGGTTAACAGCTATTCCATCTTTACTAATAACATGACCAAGGAATTCCACTTGATCTAGCCAAAATTCACATTTGCTAAATTTGGCATAGAGTTGATGTTCCCTTAGTGTTTGCAACACTAACCTCAAATGTTCAGCATGTTCGGCCTTGTTCTTGGAATATATCAAGATATCATCGATGAATACGATGACAAACTTGTCTAGATATGGCATGAAAATCTTATTCATGAGATTCATGAATATTGCTGGGGCATTGGTTAATCCAAAAGGCACTACAAGGTATTCATGATGTCCATACCTTGAGACAAAGGCAGTTTTCGGAACGTCTTCCTTCTTGATCCTTATCTGGTGATAACCGGATCTTAGATCAATCTTGGAAAATACTCCCGCACCTCTAACTTGATCAAATAGATCTTGTATTCTTGGAAGTGGGTACTTGTTCTTGATTGTGATGTTGTTTAGATTCCTGTAGTCTCCGCACATCCTTCTTCCTCCATCTCTTTTATCCACGAAGATCACAGGTGATCCCCATGGTGAAACACTCTCTTGAATGAATCCCTTTTGTTCTAATTCATCCAGTTGCTCCTTAAGTTCTTTCAACTCCTTGGGCCCCATCTTATATGGTGCCTTAGCAATCGGAGCTGTTCCTGGAATTAGGTCGATAGTGAATTCTATCTCCCTATCTGGTGGCATACTGTAATTCCTTGAGGAAACACATCCTGGAATTCATTCACTACAGGTATATCTTCTAACTTCACCTCCTTCATGCTGTTCAGCTGTAGCTCAACTTCAATTTGTGTATGTTTGTCGCCTTGGTAGATCATTCTACTTCCATCGGGGCTTTTCAAAGACACCGTCTTATTTACACAGTCAATCAATGCTCCATTAGCTTCTAACCAGTTCATACCAAGAATGACATCAATGTCCTTCATCGGTAGAATGAACAGGTCCGCGTCAAATGCGCACTTATTGATCATGATGATTTGTTTTTGTTTGGCATGGGTTAATACTATCGTTCCCCCCGCAGAAAGTATGGTTATGGGTGTATCTAACTTAGTGCAACTAATCCCATGTTTGGTGATGAATTGTTGAGAAATGAATGATGTAGTTGCACCAGTATCAAAAAGTACGTTGCCAGGATGAGTGAGTATCTGGAGCGTACCTATGACCGCCTGATCGGAGTTGACCACCTCCTCCAGACTGGTACAGTTTAGCTTGCCGAAGGGCTTCTTATTCTTCCAGTTCCCTCCGGTGTTTCCTCCTCGACCTCCACCTCCTCCAGACTGGCCTCCTTTATTCTTATTCTTAGGGCAATCCCTAAGCATGTGTCCTTCCTCACGGCACCCGAAGCAAATGATCCTGGGCTTCTTGCAGTCCTTGGAGAAATGCCCCGTACCTCCACAGCTTCTGCAAACTATTTGATTTGCAGTTTGGAATGCTTGGTTCTTCCTACTACCGTAGTAGTAGTTGTTGTTGTTGTTGTATCTGGGCTTGAAACTCAAGCTGGTATTAGGCTTGTTACTAACAAACCTCTTAGGCTCAAACTTGGCCTTTTTCCTCTTCTCCTCCTGCAGTTGTTTAAAATCATCTTCCAGAGTGATGGCAGCATCCACCAACTCTTGAAACTCCGTTGCTCTCATCATACGGAGCTGTACTTTGAACTGGGGACTTAACCCCCTCAGAAATCTCTTCTTCTTCTTGTCCTCGGTGTTGACTTCTTCAACAGCGTACCGGGACAGCTTTGAGAATTCCCTGACATAAGTCAGGATTGCCTTGTCCTTCTGCTCGAGACTTTCAAATTCTCGACGCTTCAGCTCCACAATACTTTCAGGGACATTGGATTCCCTGAACTTCCTCGTGAATTCCTCCCAGGTAAATACCTTTCCAGCTGGATAAACGGCTACAATATTGTCCCACCATGATGCGGCAGGTCCACACAGCAGATGGGTAGCGTAACGGACCTTCTCTTGGTCGTTACATCCAACAGTATTGAGCTTTCGCTCAGTATCCATAAGCCAATCTTCCGCGTCCATTGGCTCGGGCGCGTATGCGAAAGATATAGGCTTGGTGTTTTGGAAGTCTGCTAAGGTGACTCCCGGGTTCTCAGGTCTCTCCACCCTGTTCTGCTGCAGCAATTCTTGGAAGAATTTGTTCTGCTGCTCCAGTGTTACACGCTGTCTCTCCTCTACCAGCTGCATGTACTGGATGAAATTCTGCTGCGTCATGGGTGGTGGTGGTGGTGGAAACTGATCTCTGGCTGCACCCTCAGCCTCTTCCTTTTGTTTTGCTTCGCGCTCCATGCGCTGCGCTTCGGTCTCATCTCCTAGCGTTCCCGACATAACCCCCTAGTTATGCAACACAAGATGATACTCATAATTACTCCATGCGCAAGTTTTCTGAGCTCAACTTTGTGCACAGAACTAGTCACGCAATGGAAATCAAGAAGCAAATCCAAATCATACAAAACATATACCCTGTATATACATACTTAAGTGGTCTTATTACAATACTCAAGTCGATGTGAGTATGCAAACTCACTTATTAAAGTATATGTACAAATTTATACAAATATTACATACTATAATACACGTGGTACTTGTGTATTATAGCCTCGCCTCCCTTGGTGGACTCTAGTCGATCTTCACTCCCGGTACATCCCAGGCTTCCATCCGGTCGAACGTGTCGTCCTCCTGATAGACCCTGGAACATAAGGTCTCCCCGTTGGTAATCCGAATCAGATGATGATCCTAGGGAGAAATCAATGTTCACAAACTGATCGTTAAGTGCATCATAGTCCACCCATCGGGTGTACTCCCCTGTAGCTCCACCATATGTGTTACCAACACTCATACCCGACTCAACCTGTGTCGGATACCCTCCATCAACTCCTTCATTACTAGGATAACTCTGGTTCTGGGTTGTGGCGTCATCATTCATCTCCCCATCATAATACACAGAAGTACTATGAGTTCCAGTATCAGATCCCCAACGCCAACCCGTGGAATTCTCGATAGGAGTCTCGGAACGCTGATTGTTTCCGGATTCCTCTCCGCCCTCGTATCCCCCATAGGAACTACCCAAATAGTTCCCAGGTGTAACAGGTGTAGGTTCACGCTCAAGAGGATCAATACTAATGTAGTCACCAGCTGAGTAAACTGGTGTGTGCACCACATTCTCCATAGGTTCTTTCCCCCTACTCTCCTCCTTGGGTTCAGTAAATTCCTCTAGCATCGTATCAATGGCTCCTATCAGATGATGGTTCAACTGAAAGAGCAATGATATGAAGTTGCGGCTATTATCCATATATTTTGCAGCTGCTATTGGTTTGCGTTTGGCATATTTGTAGTGGTTAAGCATGGGATCTTCTTCCTCCTGATTATGAGGAATATGGGAGAATTCGGAACCCATAAGCTCTTTCGTCTTATGTTCCCGAATGTCGGTTATGGCTCTCATAACAGCTATATGGTAGGCTGTGTTGATTGTCCTAGCTTCCCCTGCTGGCATGACTACGCTCATTCCCAGAGATTCGGGAAGTCGCAGTCCTACCCTGCACTTGGCCAATACAGTACCATCATAGTACATGTATTTCTTTACTTGGATCTGGGGATCACACCCAAATTCAAGTAACATGGCTCGTAGAATATCTGCAAGTCCTCCTTGGTATTCACTCAGTGTGGAATCCATCACTTTCACGTTTCGTCCGGGTCGTGAACTTGCCATGTTGGCTGTAGAAATAGAAAGATTATAAGATTAGTAATAATGCATCATAATAGAGATAATAAAGAATTATCGCACTAAAAGATATGATTGTTGTATTCTCAATTGAATATACACCATATTTTTAGAGAATTCTTTACTAGTCCTATTTGACTCCTAACGTTTGGTCCCATTTACTAGGTTCCAACCTAAGGTCAAAGCTTTTGCTCTGATACCAACTGTGGTGACCCTGCATACCACTGCATGTTGTAGTATGCCAGTCGTTGATATAACATCCACGAAGTACCATTCCGCAAATATTACATCCCTCAGAGTAGTACAATAGAACATAGCAGGTCCATAACTCATTCATTTATTATTACAGATATCATACACATGTCGTCTCGGAGCTCCTCTTGGGTCCTAAGAGGAATACTCCTGGGTTCGAGCCGAACCCAACTTAGTTTACAATATAAGAGTCGCATTAAGTTATACATTTATTTCCTCGAGCAGCTAAATACTTAAGAGTTCGGGCTGCTCGGTTACTACTACTACTGGATGTCTCTAGGCTTGATCTCCTCCGGAAGCCTCCCCGGATCCGTAGAGGATGAGGTAGTCTACGCCTTCTATACCTCCAGAGAGGTTTGGTTCTTCATAGCCGATGATCTCGGCCCCTTCATTGTTGTCGTGGTCCTCCTCCAGACGATTCAGACAATCTAAGCATGGGATTTAAGAGTGGTATGAGTACGAGCGTACTCAACAAGTTCATTATAGATAAGAGGTGTTTAATGCTCTAGCTACGATATTAGACCAGAAAGTCTAATACCAATGCAAGTTTTGATAAACATTTCTTCAAGAGATTGCTTTTATTCCAAAGAGCTATGTCCGTCAGCCTTCACCGGTTTACTAGAACTTCATGGAGCTCCTTTCCGGCCGCGTTCGCAGTTCCTCATCCCGGAACAGGGAGTGACAGGTCACAGTTCTTTACACTCTGCAGAGGTGTGTTGCTTTACCCATAAGAGATCTTAACCTTGGTGCCAACCGGGCAGCTTTCCCGTCCACACTTCCTTCGGTGTGAGGCCCAGTATAAGGTCTAGCCAATCATGTTCCTCCGCTACCTCGAACACCCACCCTTTGTTGCATACTCCGACCCTGGGTCCACGCCGGCCCCATTATTCCCATAGATTTCAGGGTGGACTCCGACCACGACGTCAATGCAGGGCTCTACCATACATTCCTACACCGGCAGATGCAACCCATCATAGACCTCATTACCGTTGGGAATTCTACGGGTTCCCACCCCTGCATCAAGTCTCGCAAGATCATGAGCACCCGGTAATGAGCATCCGTTGATGAACGAGAGGTGGAAACACTTTTGACTACTCCGTCCCACTCCGGATCTTATGGTTAACACGGGTATTACGGCACAACAATCACTGGCGACATTTGTTGTTTAATCCTAGATGGATATAAACCCGTGCAATGGAACCTCCACCATATCAACACAATCCATGGTTCCATTGCCCACCACATAGTCATATTCATAGTTATGAAAGTAGTGGTTTTGATTTTTATGCAATAGTGATAACCATAATACTTTGCAAGTAATTTGATAGAAATACTCAAATGACATGAGCAAGTGATGAACTTGCCTGAACACTGCAAAGTTTTGCAGTTGGATGGTGTGGACTGACCTTTGTCCTCTGGTTCTGAAAAATAGCATCATTGTCCGATAAGGGCAATGGTTAAAGAAGCAATTATGCATGGTTCCAGTTTTAGGGTTTGTTCCCCCCTTCCGATGTCGTTATTATTTCATGTAAGAGGTTAATACTAAGAATAATTTGGGGATACTTGATTTAAAGTAATATACAACCTTGAAATGTTGTCAAGGTGTTTTTAAAGTCCAAATGCATTAATGGACTTATTTTTATTATTGAAAATTATATGTGTGATTTAAATGATTATTTAAATCATCAAATGAAGACTTATTCTTATTTGTCTTCAAAAATTCTCTTTGATATTTTATTTAGATAGAGAATTTTATGCTGATTAATTTTCATATTTTTTTTTTTAGAGCTGTATCTTATTTTATAAAATTCTTGGAAATTCTCATTTAAATGGGTATTTTGGAAATGTCGAAAATACCCCTCGGGCCCACCTGTCAGGCGGCCGAGCTGGTTAGGTTGGACCAGCCCAGTGGGCTCGGTCCAACCGACCCAGTCGCTTCGTCGTCCTCCCTCGCTCTCGAACCCTAATCCCCTACTCGCTCTGGCGACGAAAATCGCCTCTGCCGTCGCCGATTTATCCTCGCCGCCTCAGGCCGTCGCCGGCGACGAGATGCGGTGGATCTGGGTCGCCGTTCGACGGCGAACCAGATGGTCCGCGCCGATCTGTCGCGGGCGTCGCCGTTCGCTCGCCATCGCCGCTCCAGTGCGCCAGGTCGTTGGCGATCTCGCTGCTCCAAGGGTTCCAGGCGCGATGGCGCCACCGTGGGCCTCGCCACGGTGGTGTGGAGCGCTGCGGCGCTTGTCGGCGCATGGCCTAGCCTGGCCAGGTGCTACCGAGCAATCGGCGTGCGCCGCCGTGGTCGCCATGGCCGCGCCCTCCGTCACGCATCACTAGTGAGTACATCATCGCCTCCTTCTCTCCCTCTCTGATCTGCTCTCTTCTCCCTTTCGTCTGGCTCGACCACTGGCCTCATCCCCCAGGTGGAGATGTTGGCCGTGCCGATGCTTCGCGTCTTGCTAGCTTGGGCGCATCTTTGCTATCTTTGTGTGTTGTCTTGTTGTGGTGCTGCTTTGCTCAGCTTTGGTGTGTATCTGCTGGTCTTGGCCATGGCTTTAATGGCCATACCATTGCTTGTGATGCTGCCGTGTGTAGCTCTGCTGCTATGCATTTCTTGCTTGAATCTCTCTCTGTGCCTCTGTTCTTGTTACTACTCTTGTTAGATTGTCAAGTGTATTCAGTTATCTTGCCCTGGCTAGATGGTTATGTGTAATTTCTTGTAAATTTGCAAGAACCAATGATGTCTCTGTAGTGCTCTTAGGCTTTGCTTCACTGTAAGGCTCTGTTTAGTTTGTGCATTGGCTAATTAACTCCACATCTTGCTGGTGTGCTTCTGGTTACAATTGTAAATCATGTATTTGCTTGTCTGTGATGCAATTGTTCATGATCTGTGGCTGTTTAATTCATATGATCTATGGTTGGTGCTAGGCTTGGCTCTAGCATGTATTTTCATGCTCTGTCAAGCCCTGATGATCAAGCGATCATCGATTGCTTGATCTTTGGACTGCTGTTCCAACCTCACCGAGGCTTTTCCTAGTGTCTGTGTGGCATCTTGGCTTGTCTTTGATGTATTATTCTACTTGCCTAAGCATCTGTTGATGCTTGCGATGATCCCTTGGATCCCTGGCAAGATGCTAGTGCTTTTAATACTTGTTTGTTTCATTTATCTGTATTTCCTTGCTTTATTAGATGGATAAATGATGTGAACTGCTTAGCAGTAATGATCTCATGGATGAATTGATGAGACTAGAGGGATGCCAACCACTGGTTGGGTACCCTAGCTCATACTGAACCCTATTGGGTGATGATGTGATGTGCTGGGCTTGGTGGCTTCATTGTTTTGGTGGTTGAGGTGGCCTCAACAGCATTTCTTGCTGTTCTGGAAGCTCCCACCCTAGTTGGCTTGATGTGTATGGACAAATGTTTCTGGTTAAACCATATTTGGTTGCCAGATACTTTTAATGTTGACAAACATGTATAGACACTTGATTGTCTATCTGTCTGATGGTTTAGCTGGCTATAGGTTGTCAAGTGAATCTGGCTAGCTAGATAGGATCATCCCTTGTTGGATTTCTTTGATTATGCCACTGGGTTGGCATAGCCAATGTTCCCAGGGTGCCTTCCTATTGGTTTTCCTCTCGTTTACTTGCACCAATTTGGCTAGTAGCCATATGATGACTCACATATAGGGTTTCTACCCTTGTGGTGTGCTTGAGATCATGCCTGTGCAATTTATGAACAAAACCATCTGGTTTGTTCATGATGATGTGTATACCTCACTCCAGCTCCTAGAATTGGTGTTGGTGTAGAGGTTTTGCTTCTGGTTGGATTATGAGCTTGCCCTGCTCCTCCTGACTTGCTGGTGATGCTTGGTGAATTTCTGGTGATTGGGAATTAGATTGAACAGCAGTAGCTGTTCTTGTGTTCTTGTGTTCTTGTGTTCTTGTGACTTACCCAGTGAAGCCTGTCGATGGATATGGCTTAGGGTTTGCTTCTGAAAAGCTTATATTTGGTGCTCCCTTGCTCTCCCTGGTCGACAGCTTGGTCTGGCACACTATGTGACTCACTGCTGGTGTGTGTGTGTGTTGTGCTACATGCACACTCAATGGCTTGGTGTTGAGCATGCACACAGGCTATGTGAGCTGCTTGTGTGTGTGTGTATACCAGATACTTGGTATCTGGCATGTGCTTGGTTTGTGAGATGATCAGCTCGGCAGCTGATCCATATCCTCTCATTTTCATTGTTCTTCTAACCTGCCCAGTGGATATGCCACTTGGCATAACTTCTATTTGTTGTGATTATGTGCAGGGATCAACAATTGATCAAGATGAGTATGGAGGTCATCAAATCCAAGATCAAGTGAAGATGATCTTGTATTATTTAGGATAGGATCCATCCTTGTACTTTTCTTTTTATTTTCTTTTATTTTTCTATTTCTCCAATTCTTGTAATGAGTTGTAAATTTATATTTCAATTCTGGATATTGTAATTGACATTGTATTTTGTGTGAATATCAATAAAGCTCAAAGTTTTCTCTAATGAGCTTTACTTTATTTAAATTGTTCATATTCTTTATTATTTATAATTTACTTAATGAATTTCCTCACAATTGAATTTATGAGATATTTATTTGATGTTTGAATTTGAATTTCAAATTCAACTTAGGTTTGAATTCAATCATGCAACTTAAGTTGTGATGCAACTCTCCCCTCTCTTCTCAAAACCCTAGTTTAGTTTGATGAGAAACAAGTTTGTCGCACTCTCGAAACCCTAACCCTGTAAGGTGTCGAGAGAGAAACTTGTCCCCCTCCGATGCAGTTTTTGTTTAAAAGCGCGAAATTTTCCCAGAATTTACCATGCAATGCACATCCCTTTCTAAAATCTACCCCTCGATCGTCTCTAAACCTGGGATATTACAGTTTCTTACTGAGGGAAACTTGCCGCTGTGCGCATCACACCTTCCTCTTGGGGTTCCCAACGGACGTGTCAACTACACGCATCACCCGGCCCCGGCGACATCCACCGCTGGCCCCAGCCCCGGCGAAAGCCACCACCTGCTCCGGCCTCGGCAACAGCCACCGCCTGCGCTGGCCCCGCTGCCTACCCAGCCCCGGCAACCGCCGTCGTCTGCCCCGTCCTTGACAACTGCCGCCGCTTGCCGAGTGCCTGGCAACCGCCTCCGCCGCCTACCCTGACCCGAGCAAGCACTGCCGCCTCCCCCGACCCAGCAAATCGCGCCTGCCAGCGCGCCGCCGCCTCCCTATCCGCATGTGGCCGTGCCCCTCCCGCGGCGCCGCCTCCCTGCCAGCGCGCCGCTGCCCACCTGCCCACGCGCCGCCATAGATTGCTGCTGCAGGTCCCTGCTGCTGCGCCAAGTGTTGTTCGCATGTAGGACTCGGTGAAGAAGACACCCGTTTGGATAAGTGTTATGCCAGCTACAAGCGCCCGCCATGGCTGAATGAGTTTGCTGTCTTAGGCCTACATTGTTGCTACCGGCAAAGGCAGGGTTTGCTACCTACGACCTCCGGTGTTGCTACCAATGTTGAGCACCATTTCTGCGTGTTGATGGCGGAGGTGCTGCCTGCGGTGCACGTGGTTTGCTACCTTATGTGTTCGACGTTGCTACCAGCGGTTCTGGACGTTGCTACCTTAGGTACACTGAGTTGCTGCAACCTTTTTGGTGACGCTGCTGCAGGCGAGGTCTCCTTCATTATCTCTGCAGGCTGAAGCTACTAGTTTGCTACGGGCGTTATGCCATTTTTGATACAATATCATCTTTTTTCTATACATATTCTGCAATTTGCTACATTTTCATAATTTTTTTGATACAACTTTTTCTGTATTTTTGCTACAATTGTACCATATGTTTGCTACGGGGGTCTCCGGCGAGTCTCCGACGAGGTCTCCGGCGAGCCCAGCCTTTTTATTTTCTTTTCTGAACGAACCGTTTTTTGCTTCAGTCATTTGCTGCCGGGGGTGATTTTTTGCTGCCGGAAATGTTTTTTTTTTGCTACATGCAAATCTAACCGTCAAAATGGTTGATCCGACGGCTGGGGATCCGGGGCTGGGGAATCAGATCCGCCGAGGACGCCAAGCAATTTCCAAGAAAAAAATGGTTTCGGGAAAAGAAATGAAAACGTACATCCCGTGAGAGGCGCACCGATCCAAGGTCACAGTCCATAATAAAGCTAAGTCTTCCGTGTTTAACGCCACAGCTCCACGTCGCGATGCCGTTGCTATCGCCACTGCCGCCGCCGGCGGCTCCCAGCGGCGGGAGTTCGCGAAGGCTAGGGAGCCGGATCCGAAGGAGGCGATCCAAGAGGAACTGGGCGGCCCTGCCACTGGACGCGTTGGTGTACATCCACTGGTGGAAAAACAGGCTTCGGGTGAGCCCCATAAGTCGCGATGCTGCAGGAACCGCGACTAATGGTACCTTTAGTCGCGGTTCGGGAGGAGAACCGCGACCAAAGGCCTGGGCCCAGGGCGCTCGGTGGCCAGCCGGTGCACGTGGGGGGTCTTTAGTCGCGGTTGGCCAGGCCAACCGCGACTAAAGGTGCCCGAAGGCCTTTAGTCGCGGTTGGCCAGGCCAACCGGGACTAAAGCCCCTCCCCTATATATACCCATCCAGCAGCCAACACTTAGCCATTTGGTGCCATTCTCTGACTGAAGCACACCACACAGTTCTGACCAATTCCAGCTTGGTGGCTCCGTACTTTGAGAAACACAAGAATATTTTACGCTCGGACAACCCTGGGAAGCCTGAATCCTGGATTAGGAAGGCCCACATGGAGACTTTCGGCAGTTGGTTGAGAAAACATTTAATGAGTGACAATAAGGTTGTAGATCAGCTGTACATGTTGGCCAAGACACCATCTTCGACTATAACGACTTTCCAAGGGTACGAGATAAATGGGAATACATTTTACACGATCGCCCAAGATAAAAAGAGCACCAACCAAAACAGTGGTGTCCGCTTTGATGCAGCAACCGAGAATGGGCAAAAGGTCACATATTATGGTTACATAGAGGAGATATGGGAACTTGACTATGGACCCTCCTTTAGGGTCCCTTTGTTCCGGTGCAAATGGTTCAAGCTAACAGGAGGTGGGGTAAAGGTGGACCAGCAATACGGAATGACAATGGTGGATTTCAACAATCTTGGTTATCTTGACGAACCATTCGTCCTAGCGAAAGATGTCGCTCAGGTTTTCTATGTGAAGGACATGAGTAGCAAACCGAGGAAACGGAAAGATAAGAAAACGATCAGTACATCATGCGATGATCCAAAGCGCCACATTGTTCTTTCAGGGAAAAGAAACATCGTGGGAGTGGAGGACAAGACAGACATGTCAGAAGATTATAATATGTTTGCTGAAATTCCGCCCTTCAAAGTGAACACCGACCCAAGCATTAAGTTAAATGATGAGGATGCTCCATGGATACGGCACAATCGTAAGCAAGCAGGGACACAAGGGAAGAAATGATGTGTAATAATTTATTGTACCAAACTTTGTTGAATGAATCATGTGAATTATATTACCCGTGATGTGTTTGGTGTCCATTTTCGAATGATTCAATTGACTCGAGATAGCACTGATGATACATGAAATTTGGAGTGACTAAGTCATACTCCTGCATGCATACATGAAATTTGGAGTGACTAAGTCATACTCCTTCATACAGGAAATTTGGAGTGACTAAGTCATACTCCTGCATACATGAAATTTGGAGTGATTTAGTCATACTCCTGCCTAGGCGTATAATATGCATACTCGTAGTCTTCATAGCCGCCGCCGTTGTACTGGTAGTCATCGCCTTCTAAGTTGCCGTCGTCGTCGCTCTTGTCGTCGCTGTCGTCGGGCGGCGCTCGTGGCTCGAATCGAGGGTAGCGCGGGCGGGGATATCGCCGGCCGTGATGTAGTCCATGACGCTCTGCAGAGTCCGGCCGTACCACCATAGCCGACGGCCGGCCTCGTGGAAGTTTCCGGAGGCAGACCGTCCTCCTCATACCTGGCGAGCGCCCTCTCACGCCGATTGATGAAGAAGGCGTCCCAAGTATGCTGGTTATCGGGATGCCAACGGGGATTCATCCGCTGCTCCGGCGTGAGTTCGAGGTAGTAGTGGTTCGTGATGGCCGCCCGGCGCGCAGTACCACGAGGACGGGAGGGACCGGCACGCCGCCGGCGCTTAGGCTCCAGCCGGCGCGAGACGCGGTAGCCCGGAGGGCAAGGGTAGTTCGAGCGCAAAGCTCCTCCACCTGCTGGTAGGTTAGAGTGGGTGCGGTGGAAGCCATGAGAGAGTGATGAGAGATTGTAGAGATGTGATGCTGGCCAAGGCGGGCTACCTATATGTAGTGACAAATGGCGGGAAAAATGGGAGCGGGAAGACAGGAGGCGGGAAGAAAGAGGCGGGGAGAAAGTGGCGGGAAGAAATTGGCGGGAAAAAATTGGCGGGAAGAAAGAGGCCGGAAGAAATTGGCGGGAAACAATTGGCGGGAAGAAAGAGGCGGGAAGACAGGGAAGAAATGGCGGGAAGACGAGGAGGGAAGAGGGGGTCGAGCGGAAAGAGGCGGAAGAGGGGGCCAACGAACTTTTGAATTGAATTAGTTTTATTTTTATGAATTTTTGATAATTTGTATTTTTAAAATTTTGAATTGAATTAGTTTTATTTTTCTGAATTTTTTGATATATCATTTGTATTTTTAAGATTTTGAATTGAATTAGTTTTATTTTTATGAATTTTTTGATATATTATTTGTATTTTTAAGATTTTGAATTGAATTAGTTTTATTTTTATGAATTTTTTGATATATTATATGTATTTTAAACATTTTGAATTGAATTAGTTTTATTTTTCTTAATTTTTTGATATATTATTTGTATTTTTAACATATTGAAATGAATTAGTTTTATTTGAATTAGTTTTATTTTTCTGAAATTTTTTGATATATTATTTGTATTTTTAAGATTTTGAATTGCATTAGTTTTTTTTTCTGATTTTTTGATATATTATTTGTATTTTTAAAATTTTGAATTGAATTAGTTTTATTTTTCTGAATTTTTTGATATATTATATGTATTATATGATTTTCAAAAAAGAAAAGTATTTTCAAAAAAGACCTTTAGTCGCGGTTGACGACTAAAGGTCCTTGCGCGCGGGAAATTAAAAACCCGGCGAAAAACCCTTTAGTCGCGGTTGGGGCCCTTTAGTCGCGGTTGGCGACCCCAACCGCGACTAAAGGGCTGTCCCTATAAATTCTCCAGCGCGCGAACGGCCGCGCCACTCGTCTTCTCCGCCGAAACGTCTTCTGCAGCCGCGCGCGCGCCATCGCCGTCGTCGCCCTCGTCGCCGCGCCCTCGTTGTCGCCCTCGTCGGACGTCGTCGCGCCCTCGTCGTCGCCCACGCGATGCGTCGCCGCGCCCTTGTCGTCTCCGCCGTGCGCAAACCGCCGCCGCGCGCGCGTTAAACAAACCGCCGCGCGCGCCGCCCTCGAACGTCGCCGCGCGCGTCGCCGTCGCCGTGCCAGCCCGATGCCCGCCGCCGCCGTCGATCCGGAGCCACCGGCCGAGAGAGAAGGGGGCCGGGCGACCCGCGGTGAGAGAGAGAGAGAGGAGATCGAGAGAGAGAGAAGGCCGGGCGCCGCCTGGCCGTTTTTTTTTTTCTTTTTTAGTTTTTTTCTTGTAAAATTTCACTAAAATATCACTTAAAAATGAACTAATTAAAATTTGACTTAAAATTTGAGACTTAAAAAACTAAAAGAAGACTTAAAATTTGACTTAAAAAGGAACTAATTAAAATTTAACTTAAAATTTGAGACTCGTGGAATTTTCAATCACTTCCAATGAGACAACTTGTTTTGACAAGTGCCAAAAAAACAATTTTTAATATATATTTCAGAACGTTTCATTTCGTTGAATTTCATCATACTTATTATTATCTTTCATTTTTGTGAACGAATATTGGAGGGGAAAATAAAAGGCGTTGGGTGTATTAACGAGAAAATAACACCTCTTGTTGGGTCTTTGATCCGAGTAGGAAGTAGGAAGACACATGAACATGCTGAGCTAGGATCCATGTGGCAAAGAAAGCAAAGTAACGAGGCTGCGATGAGGACCCACGTGTCGAGAACGACTCGTGCCGTGCCATCGCACGTCGTCCGCTCGCGAGAAATTCCAAAACCGACGCGTGAATTTAGTTGAACCAACCTCCGCAGCTCCCAACCACCGACATGCGGGCCCAGCCGGGACGCGCCTCGCGTCCGGGCCCGCACGTCATGCTGCATCCACCGAGAAGAAAAGAAAAGAAAAGCGGCTCGCCTTTCGCCACCGCCACCGCCACCGCCGCCCTTTCGCCACCGCCACCGCGCGCCCACCTTCCGCCGCCCCCTCTCCCACCCTTTCCTCGCCCCTCCTTTTGCCACCGCCCTTTCGCCACCGCCACCGCCCCCTTCTTCACTTAATTAATTTGTTTTTACTACATGTTTTCGGGATCGACATATGGCGGACGATAGAGCTGACCCGATTCTCGGACAACTATGATCCGGACGCTGAAGACCATATGTTCGGCATCAGAAAAGGCGATATTCCATCTGTGCCGACCGGGGAAGAAGAAGGTGATATCTCTTCTTATCTGAACCTTGAGTGTGAAGATGAAGGGCGCCGTCACAAGCGGATGATGCCGAAGAAACGTCGATAAACGACGATCTTCAATTGGAAGTAGCAACCACCTCCGGCGCCGAGGTATATATATATACATATTGAGCGTCTGGTGATACAACTAACTGATTTGAATAAATGTGTGTGTACTAACGCGCGCGACTCTCTTTCTTATTTTAGCCCTCGGCCGGATCGTCGAAAAATCGAGTACGTCGTCAAAGCGTGGCGCAACCAAGACGATGAAAGCAGGAGAAACATGCACCATCGATGTTGTCGACGAAGCAACCGCAAGCCGGAGCCCAAGCAAGAACGCCACCAAGTTTGTCAGCCAATGCGGAGCCGTTGTTAGAGACAACGTCTCGATCACCCGCCAGGAGTGGAATGAGCCAAAGAAGGCACGTGTTGGTTTCACTTTTGTCGATAAGAGAGAAAAAAAAGATTGCTTCAACAAGCTTATGGAACATTTCGTTCTACCTCCGGAATACCGCAAATACGATGAGGAGGGTAACAAGATTGCGGAAAACAAGAAGAGGCGCAAGCTAGTCAAACAGTTCGCTTCTTTCTAGGATGGCCAACGCATTAGGAAATACAAGCAAAATCTAGCCCATGACTTTGTCAACCAGGGCAAGACTCCGGATTTCAAAGGACAATATGAGAAACTGCAACATGATTGGCCAGAATTTGTGAAGCAAAAGAAATCGGAGCAGTTCCTTGAACTATCGAAAAAAAATAAGGAAAATGCGGCCAAGAAGGAGTACAATCATAAAATGGGGCCAGGAGGGTATCGCTTTTGGCAGCCTAGGTGGGAGAAGATGGAGAACGAGCTGAGGGCGCGAGGAATCCGTCCAGGTACGGAGGGATGGGACCCAAGGGCCAAAAGCTGGTGGTACGGGCATGGGGGATCGCTGAACCCGGAGACAGGGGAGTGTGTTTATCAGGGCAAAATAATTACACCCACCCAAAAGCTTATTGAGGCAATGAGGGAGGCTCAAGAGGGGAGGATCAAGTTCAACAGAGAGAACGACGCCCTGACAAAAGCCCTCGGGAATCCTGAACACGGAGGACGTGTACGAGGCATGGGGCCCATTCCGTGGAAAGTAGGGTTCCCCCAGAACGATGACCCGTACGGTTACAGAAGCCGTAAGAGAAAGATGGATCGGGATGCAGATGTTGTGGCGAAGTTGGTAACGGAAATGGATGTGATGAAGAAAACCGTGAGTGTACTAGTCGCCGAAAGAGATGCAGCTCGGGCGCAGCATGAAGATCATCCAATGGATCTCGGAAGCCGGCGGAGAAGAAGCAGCGTGGCTTCCACGGAGGCCTCACCGGCTGGTGCACCGACGATAGAAATTACTGCACCGGAGCCTCTGGTGGTCGAAATTACTGCACCGGAGCCTCCTCGCTACCCCGTGGACGATATAAAGGAGATGAAAGCATGTCATCTGTATTATCCTATCGGGAACATGTCCATGAAGGTAGCCATCGGCAGTGCTTTGCCACCTGGAGCACTCCACCACAACAACCCCATTCAAGATGGCTATGCTCGTGTGACGGTGGAGGAGATAGTCCAAGGGTTTGAGGACCTGGACATTGACATTGCTACACCTGAAGGGGTGAAAAGACTTGGAGATGTCAAGCGCCAGTTCATTCTATGGCAGAAGAAGTTTATCAAGTTTCTAGGCGAGGCGCCAACAAGTCCACCCCCCAACGGTGGTGGTGGTGGCGGTGGCGGTGGCGGTGGCGGTGACGGTGGCGGTGGCGGCGGTGGTGGTGGTGCTTCACCTAATACACCTCCTTCACGTCAGCCGACGCCGCCCCCCAGTCCTCGTCCGGCGGGTAAGCAGACGCCGCCCCCTAGTCCTCGTCCGGCGGGTGATCAGCAGACACCGCCCCCCAATCCACCTCCGGCGAAGAAGCAGAAGCAGTCCTGGGTTATTAACCCGGACCCTTATGTACCTAAGAAAACAAAGATACCAGAGCCATCACTGAAGCCTCTCATCCCGAGGCCTTGGGAACTTAGTGTCGAGGAAAATGCAGCGGCCGTGGCTGCTCAGCATGAGAAATGGAAGGAGGAGTGCAAGAAGAAAAGAGAGGGCGAGCCCAAGCCAGTATATTCTGACAAGCAAAAGCAGTGGGCTAAGTCATTTTTGAACACACCGTCCCAAGCCGCGAAGAATCTGCCTGACGACTATTTACGTGAACTTCGTAGGCAAGCACTCGCGTTCAAGAGGAACCAAGAGTTGGCGGAGAAGAAAGCCTTGGAGGACGAGGCCGAGTCAAAATTAGAAAGGGGGAAAGAAGTTGCCCAGCTCGGGGAACAAAGTAAACAATCGATCGCCCCGCTCATAGTGCAAGCCGCCGATCCGGATGCCCCCGATATCATAGCAGCTGCGGCAGCACATGGATTGACTGTAACGAGTGCCAGAGAACAAGCGGCCGAGTTAGGTATCACTCTTCGTGCACTGCTAGGCCTTGATGAGGCGCCAATGAAGGACGTAGTATTTACATATGTGAAGAATGGCCCTCTCGTCGAGCCTGCGCAGGAAGAGGATCTACCTCGACAAATGAAAGGTCTGCTAAATTGGTACAAGGGTTACATAAAACATAAAAACGCCAAAGAGTATATCTATGCGGAAGTTAGATATGAGCATCACTTCAAACATTACTGGGTACAAATTCATCTGAGTGAATTGTTCCAGCTGTTCAATCTGCGCGACCTCGACAAATCTATCATCAGTTGCTACGTTCTGTAAGTGATTTATTAATTTCTACCCCATCTCGTTCATTGCCTGCACTATATATATATATATATATATATATATATATATATATATATATATATATATATATATATATATATTGTCCTAACTATCTTGTTGTGTATGCTATTATGCAGAATGAAGAAGCGGGAAATGCGAATAAGGAACATCCATGATGTTGGGTTCATTGACCCACACATCGTTAATTCACATGTGTTAGAACACCACCCCGCCGACGTGGAGGATGACCTGTGGCGGTTTATTAGAAAACAGCAACAGAAAAGTGATATTCTATTTCCTTACCATTTTGGGTGAGTGTTTCTGACTTGATCACATTCTCTTTTGTTTACTCCATGCATGGTATGTGGCTAATCGATGAGTTATGCATGACTGTGCATGTATCGTGTCCGCAGGTTCCACTGGATTCTTATGGTAATTAAAGTTCAGACCTCCTCAGTTCTCGTCCACGACTCTCTGAATATGGATCCGGCGCTTTGGGGCGACATGAGAAAAATGATGCAAAAGTAATTATTTTCATTCATTTGCGCTCTATATCGATCGGCCTATTTCGTTCATCATTTCCTAATATCAAGTAACTAATTAATAACTCTCTTGTTTATTTAATTTTCTTTGCCTCGTAGGGTTTGGAGACGGTTCGTAGATACCAAGGTCGGTGAATTCAAAAAAGAGCTACATTTTAAAATGGCAGTGCGGACGACTGGGGATATTCAGCCACCGGGGACCAATCTATGTGGATACTATGTTTGTGAGAGGATCCGGAGATACTGCAATGAGCGGGACCAGACGTGTGAGAACAACATCCTGAGGAATAACCTCCGGAAGACGCTTAGTCCAGAAGCTCGCTTCCGACCACTTCAAGAGGAACTAGCTGGATGGTTGGCGAGGGAAGTCATCGATCCTAGAGGAGAACACTATTACGATGACGTAGAACTTTATATGCACCAGAATTTGTAACTAACTTGTTCAAAATTGTATATGGTCATCCGATATTGAATATATATTGTATATGGTCATCCGATATTGAATATATATTGTATATTTCTCTTGAATTCTTTTTGGTTCTAATTTCAAATTTGTTTGAAATTGTACATTCATATGCATGTATGTATACAGTACCGTAGAATATGTGAAACTCCTTCAAAATTAAAACCCAAAAGAAATAAAACAATACAAATTAAAAAGAAACCAGATTTAGGGGGGGTCTAAAACCCTAAACCCTGCGGAGGCCTTTAGTCGCGGTTGGCCAGAAGAACCGCGACTAAAGGTCCTCCGCCCTGGCGCTCGCCTGCGGCCCACGTGGACGGGCCTTTAGTCGCGGTTCGTAAGGAACCGCGACTAAAGGGGGGGGCCTTTAGTCGCGCTGCTTTGGTCGCGGTTGCGCCACCGCGACTAATGGCAGTTGCCAACCGCGATCAAAGCCCTTTTTTCCACCAGTGATCTTCCACAAGCTGGACCACGTCGACCTCATGCTTGGAGCCGCTTCGAGGACGTGCCGCTCCTGGCGCAGCGCGGCACGCGAGCCCGAGCTGTGGCGCCGCATCGACTTGCGCGGCTACTCCCGTCCCTTCCGCGAGACCATCAGCCTCGACAGGATGGCGCGGCTCGCCATCTGGTTCAGCGCCGGGCAGTGCGTGGAATTCATGGGCGAGCACGGCTGGGTGGACGGCGACCTCCTCCTGTTCCTCGCCGAGTGGTAAGATTTAGGCTCCCACGAGCCTCCCCCTCGCCATTACTAGCCATTATCATTGATTTGTTGATGCCTATAAAGTACTTTTCCTCACCACCAGAAGAAGCCAACTTTTATTATTACTTTTAAATGTGTATTTTTAGTCAAAAAAGACGATTAATTATAAGTTTGAGCAATCAAGTAGATACCAAATCATAATATATTTTCATAGCATACTTATTAAATCTTGTAGAAGTTCATATTTTTATCTCGAACTTAAACTATGTTGACTTTGACTAAAAATATATGTCTTTGTTTTGACAAACACTGGTAGGCAACACATACCGTCTTTCGTACGCAATTTTATTTTATGGGGATTCCATCCACAAAAAGCAAAATGCCAATATTTGTACTCCTTACGAACATACTCTATTCAAATGAAATGGTTGAGCGGCGATAACGCGGTTTTCTATTAAAGATGGTAAGGAAGTCCCAATGTCACTCTTTTTTTTTACCCTTGAATTACTTGCGCCCTTTGAAGTATTGGCAAATAATGTTGGGATTCTTAGATCATGTGTTATTCTTGCAGGGCACCCTTACTTACGAGCCTCCGACTTCCCATGGTCTATCGTCACAATCAAGCATTTGTAGAAGCAATAAAGATGTTTCCTATGCTGGAGGAGTTGGAGTTTTGCCAATGCAACGACAGGAATGTCACATGGATTATTAGGACTTTTGCCACATGTTCTCCGCAACTGAGGCACTTAAAATATGTCGACAGAGGAGGTTATCTTCTTGCCGACAATAGAGATGCCTTAGAAATCGCAAGGATGCACCGGTTAAGCTCCCTGCAGCTTTTCCACGGCAACCTTGATAACAAGGGACTAACAACCATCATTGACAACTGTCCTCACCTAGAGTACCTTCACCTTCACTATTGCGCAAATGTTGTTATAGATAGCAGCATGCAAGCCAAGTGTGCCAGGATCAAGAAGAAGAAGCTATATCCCTATGTCTATGATGACTTCACTAAGTATTTCGAGCCTGGCGACTGTACTAGTCATTGCTCCAGTTTTCGCATAAACCGCAATTACGGTGATGAGGTTGACTTTCAGTATTTGTATGCCGAGGACCATGATTCTGTTGACTGCGATCATTCTAGCTACTTTAGTCGTGCCGAGGAGACTGATTTTGAAGAGCATGAAAGGAGTTTCATCAATGGCACACGTAGACGTCGACATAGGTACCTTAGAATCTAATAATGAATTGCTGATCTTGATGTGTTCTGCTGGGCCTGGATGTTGTTGTCTTCCTTGATCACCGATGTACTCTTGCCAGGATTTGGAACCAAGGGCCTGCATGGGGCTCAAAGTCTGTTTAAAGTTATTAAATTGTCCTAAACAAGACAACAACTGCTCTTCAGAACATCAAAAAAGAGGCCGGCGATGCTTTGTTCAGTTCGCTAAAAGGCTATAGCAGCTTAATTACACTTTCTCAGCCAGAAGTCTGTATCTACTCTCTCGTATCTCTTTGTGCGAAACTGAGAATCAAATTTTCCATCCCGTGGATGAGGACTGCATGCAAATAATCAAAGTGCTGCAAATTAATATGTGTGTCCGTTAATTTTAGTCCAGACCGTGGAGGACTGCATGTGAAGAAGGTTACAGGTGGGTCTCAGTTTGAAGTGTCAGACTGTACATGGTTGAGAAAAAAAAAAAGATAGATGAATACTTTGGTCCAAGATTTGCATGATCTCTTCCGGCTGAGTATTGCAATGTTTGAATGCTATTCTTCCAAAGGGTAGGGAGATAAACTTCCCTTGGTCCTCACCATGCCCCTTAAAATACAACTTTATAAAAAATTCTGAAATAAAAAATTGTTCTAAAAGTACTTCGTAGAAACTTCACACACGCAATCATGCATTAAGTGTCCATCTATATACATTTCCTCCAAATATTTATAAATATATTAGCACAATCAAAATGTCGAGATTATGACTCTAGTATATTTATAATCTATATGAGAACTCTTGCAACCCAGCAGAATGAGTGCAACTAAATCATAACACCCACTTAGATTTTAGTTTTTCACATAAATTTTCTTCACAAAACAAAACAAAATCGCTTCTCGTGTGAAATAAAAGAGAAAGAAAACTGATATACGGAGTATATAATGTCAAAAGCACACCGACCTAGCCAGCTACCACCGGGCAGTCCATAAAACCAAGTCTTCCGAGGTTAAAGCCACAGCTCCACATTGGGATCGATGCCGTTGCTATCGCCTCCCCCGCCGCCGCCGGCGCGGGCTCCTGGGTGCGGGAGGCGACGACTGAGCCGTATCCGAAGGCGACGATCAAAGAGGGCGGAGAGGAGTAACTGGGCGGAGCTGCCCCTGGACGCGTTGCTCCAGGTCCTCCACAGGCTGGACCACGTCGAACTCATGTTCGGCGGCGCGGCGAAGGTCTGCCGCTCCTGGCACGCCGCGGCGCGCGAGCCCGAGCTGTGGCGCCTCGTCGACATGCGCGGCCACTCCAGACTCTTCCGGGAGATTATCAGCCTTGACAGGATGGCGCGGCTCTCCATTTGGTTCAGCGACGGGCAGTGTCAGTCATTCTTCGCCAAGGGCGACGTCGACGATGGACTCCTCCTCTTTCTGGCCGACCAGTAAGATTTGATCCCCCAACCTAGATATCCATTCGTTTCTAGGTAATCTGATCTGGAGTTTATCTGTTGTTCGTTCTTGCTTTGGTACAAAATGCATTCTGAAATTACAGTAGAAGTATATGTTTTCCTGAAAAATTTCAGTTTATGTTTTCTCACTGTGAAATAAGTGAAGGCAAAAAAATTGTAGTAGGGGAACATCACGGCTTTTGTAAACGTTTATGACTTAAAATCATGTTTCTGCGACCTAGGATTTCCAGAAATTGGGAGTGTAAGTGCATAACCATGCCGAACCAAGAAGCAAAATGCAATTGGAAATAATTTAACTTGGCGTACAGATAGGACTCAACATTCACTCAAATAACGAAAGTTGACGAAGTGTTTATTTCATTGTAGTAATGATGACTGTTCGGTTCCATCATCTGAAATTTTCTATTCTCTTTAGTCACAATGGGAAGTATCATAGTATCATAAGATAGTGTTTGCTATTAAGTTTTTTATTTTTACGTGCTATGATACGGTATCATATTATGATATTACTCATATCTCTCACCTTATTAATTGGTACGCCACATCAGATTTTTGCCAATATGGCATGCATGATACTACTTATGATACTCCTATTGTGGCTAGTCTATGTGAATAACGGAAATGTTTGTGCATATTTCGATGTTATGCACGTTGCTAATTAAGATCGTGGGCTATCTTGCAGGGCACCCTTACTGAAATGCCTTCATCTTATCGATTGCCATGATGTAACCAATGAAGCCTTCGCACAGGCAATAACTAAGTTCCCTCTGCTGGAGGAGCTCGAGCTTTGCAAATGTTACAGTATATATGACGCACGGGTGTTTGAGGTTGTTGCCACAGCTTGTCCACGGGTGAAGCACTTCAAGCATGTGGAAGACGAAGGATATGCACAATGTCATGAAATTGTATACCGTGCTGAACCCAACAGTGGAGCTATGGCAATTGCAAGGATGCATGAGCTAAGGTCCTTGCAGCTTTTCCGATGTAGCCTGGATGGCCAAGGGCTGACAACCATCCTTGACAACTGCCTTCACCTAGAGTCCCTTGACATACGCAGGTGTAGGAATATCACTGTCCTGGATAGCAGCCTTCGAGCCAAGTGTGCCCGTGT
Organism: Lolium perenne; assembly: GCF_019359855.2. Lineage (NCBI taxonomy): Eukaryota > Viridiplantae > Streptophyta > Magnoliopsida > Poales > Poaceae > Lolium > Lolium perenne. The sequence goes on along the minus strand of NC_067250.2, from coordinate 195,002,176 downwards.
CAAAACGAAGAAGCTGTATCCATATGCATTCACTGATGACTGGGAGCATTTTCAGTCCAGTAGCCACGATGACTTCACCAATGACTCTGAGTATTTCGAGCCCGGCAGCCCTATTAGTTATTGTTCTTCGTGGTCTATGGAATTTTCCCACCATGAAGATGATAATGCTGAGCGTGATTGTCAGGTATTTTTCATCGCACCATGCGACTCTGATGATTCTCATCATTCTCGCTACTTTAGTGACGCCGATAAGCTCGAGTTTGAAGAGCATGATAGGATACTTTCCAAGGGCATGCGTAGGTACATGAGAATCTGAAGAATTCATCTACACTTCTAGATGTGCCGACAGAAGTGCCTGGCCAGATTGGGCCCTCTTTCATGGCCGTAATTTCTTGATTTGATTTTTGTCCGCAGTCAGGTTCTTTTATTGGGATTCGTACGAGTCTTGTTTCATTTACGAAATCTATATACCTAATAATAAAGAAAATAAGGTTTCTTGCGGTCTAATATTTTTTTTGGATGGATTTACCATCCCACCAACGTACTAATGCCACCGGTAAGTGAAAAATAATCCCCTGCCGCACATACCGGTTGGGCTTCTTTTCTCGCGAACGAAAATATCTTCCTCTCACTTCAAAAAAAAAAAAAATCTTCCTCTTTTTCCTACGTACTCTCCTCGAGACCCCGATTTGCCGCCAAATCACCTGTGCGGCCAGGTTCCTCGCCGCTTGTATGGCTCCCACCACAGGCCGCAGCGGACTAGCGGCCGCCTGATCCTTACGCCGCCGCCAAGCATACCCGGAGCCCATCTCACGAATACCAGGACGAGGGCGAGGTCATGGCGTCCGGCCTCGCGTCCGATCAAGAGACAACGCTAATACGCGATTGATGGGAGCAAGGATTGTTCGTGAGCAGAGGATACGTTGTGGAGAGGAACGGGGAGTAGAGATAGTGGGCGTTGCCTGCTCGCTAGCTTGTGGGCGACAGGCCTCACCAGAGCGGATGGGGATTCAGTGACTGGCTGTAGGCCAATCACGCGGTTCGCATCCGCCGGACGATATCCATCCAACGGACTTTAACTAAATGATCTGAAAATTTTGCAAATTTATCTTTTTTGCTGCGTTGAAAATACAAAATATTTTTGATTGAAATTTGTTCGTACTTACAACATGATACGTTGGTAATATGTACATTTTTTTATTTTGAATTTTTTGATGATTTTTCAAAACGAAAATTCAAAATCATCAAAAAATTCAAAACAAAAAATATACATATTACGAACGTATCATGTTGTAAGTACGAAAAAATTTCAATCAAACATACTTTGTATTTTCAACGCAGCAAAAAAGATAAATTTACAAAAATTTCGGATCATTTGATTAGAGGCGGGGATGGAGAACGTCCGACGGATACAACGTCCAGTTACCGCGTGAGCCAGTCACTGAATCCCATCCCACCAGAGCTGGCCGTGTTCGAATTGATCGATGGATCTTTTTTTATCAATCACCAGCTGCCACTGGTAGAAAAACAGGCTTCCGTCCAGCCCCATAAGTCGCGAAGCTATAGGAACCGCGAATAATGGGACTTTTAGTCGCGGTTCGGGAGGCGAACCGCGACCAAAGGCCTGGGTCCAGGGCGCTCGGTGGCCAGCTGGTGCACGTGGGGGGCTTTAGTCGCGGTTGGCCTGGCCAACCGCGACTAAAGCCCCTCCCCTATATATACCCATCCAGCAGTCAACACTTAGCCATTTGGAGCCATTCTCTTCACAAACTTCACAAGTGGGTGTTAGGTTTGCTTTTGGTTCCTCTTATGCACATAAGGTGTTTGATGAAATGCCCCAAGAGCATGAAACAAACATGATATGAAATGTTGGAGCCACACTTGAGCTTTCTCATTTATTTTTTCCTCCTCGATCGCGGTTAGCAACTTGAACCTTTGATGTGTCATTGATAAAATATGCATGTGTGTAGTTCATTGTTTAATTTATATTGTTTGTAGCTAGTTAGTTTAACAAATGCATGATGGTTAATTATATATTTTATATTATAATAATGCAGATGAATCGACAATGGATGTACGGTAACCGACTCTCCGGCGAGTTCAGTACGGGTTTGAAAGATTTCCTCGTAGTGGCTAATGCGAACAAGCAGGGGGGTTTTGTTATCTGTCCATGTGTTAACTGTAAGAATCAGAAGGGTTACTCTTCCTCAAGAGATGTTCACATGCACCTGCTTCGGCACGGTTTCATGCCAAGCTATAATTGTTGGACCAAGCATGGAGAAAGAGGGGTTATAATGGAAGAAGATGAAGAAGGGGATGATTTCATCGATGAAAGCTATCTTGCTCATTTCGGTGATACTTTCATGGAAGATGCTGAAGGTGAAGGGGAAGGTGAAGGGGAAGGTGAAGAAGAGGCACGTGATGATCCCGTTGATGATCTTGGTCGGACCATTGCTGATGCACAGAGACGCTGCGAAACTGAAAAGGAGAGGGAGAATTTGGATCGCATGTTAGAGGATCACAGGAAGGCGCTGTACCCCGGATGCGATGATGGTCTGAAAAAGCTGGGCTGCACACTGGATTTGCTGAAATGGAAGGCACAGGCAGGTGTAGCTGACTCGGCATTTGAAAACTTGCTGAAAATGTTGAAGAATATGTTTCCAAAGAATAACGAGTTGCTCGCCAGTACGTACGAAGCAAAGAAGGTTGTCTGCCCTCTAGGTTTAGAGGTTCTGAAGATACATGCATGCATCAACGACTGCATCCTCTACCGCGGTGAATACGAGAATTTGAATGAATGCCCGGTATGCACTGCATTGCGTTATAAGATTAGAGGCGATGACCCTGGTGACGATGTTGAGGGCCAGAAACCCAGGAAGAGGGTTCCCGCCAAGGTGATGTGGTATGCTCCTATAATACCACGGTTGAAACGTCTGTTCAGGAACAAAGAGCATGCCAAGTTGTTGCGATGGCACAAAGAGAACCGTAAGTCGGACGGGGAGTTGAGACACCCCGCAGATGGAACGCAATGGAGAAAGATCGACAGAGAGTTCAAAGATTTTACAGCTGACGCAAGGAACATAAGATTTGGTCTAAGTACGGATGGCATGAATCCTTTTGGCGAGCAGAGCTCCAGCCATAGTACCTGGCCCATGACTCTATGCATCTACAACCTTCCTCCTTGGTTGTGCATGAAGCGGAAGTTCATTATGATGCCAGTGCTCATCCAAGGTCCGAAGCAACCCGGCAACGACATCGATGTGTACCTAAGGCCATTAGTTGATGAACTTTTACAGCTGTGGGGCAGACCTGGTGTCCGTGTGTGGGATGAGCACAAAGAAGAGGAATTTGACCTACGAGCGTTGCTTTTCGTAACCATCAACGATTGGCCTGCTCTTAGTAACCTTTCGGGACTGTCAAATAAGGGATACAATGCATGCACGCACTGCTTACATGAGACTGAAAGTGTACATTTGCCAAATTGTAAGAAGAACGTGTACCTTGGGCATCGTCGATTTCTTCCGAAAGGTCATCCAGTAAGAAAGAAAGGCAAGCATTACAACGGCAAGACAGATCACCGGCCGAAGCCTGCGGAACACACTGGTGCTGAGGTATTTGATATGGTCAAGGATTTGAAAGTCATCTTTGGAAAGGGTCCTGGCGGACAATCAGTTCCGAAGGGAGCTGACGGGCACGCAGCCATGTGGAAGAAGAAATCTATATTCTGGGAGCTAGAATATTGGAAAGTCCTAGAAGTCCGCTCTGCAATCGACGTGATGCACGTTACGAAGAATATTTGCGTGAACATCCTAAGCTTCTTGGGCGTGTATGGGAAGTCAAATGATACAAAGGAAGCACGGCAGGACCAACAAAGTTTGAAAGACCACGATGACCGGCATCCGGAACGGTTTCAAGGTCGTGCCAGCCTACGCTACGACCAAAGAAGAGAAGGTCATCTTTTTTGAATGCCTGAGCAGTATGAAGGTCCCGTCAGGATTCTCGTCCAATATAAAGGGAATAATAAACATGGCGGAGAAAAAGTTCCAAAACCTGAAGTCTCACGACTGCCACGTGGTTATGATGCAATTGCTTCCGATTGCTTTGAGGGGGCTCCTGCCGGAAAATGTTCGAGTAGCCATTGTGAAGCTATGTGCATTCCTCAATGCAATCTCTCAGAAGGTAATCAATCCAGAAGTTCTACCACGGTTCTGAACGATGTGATCCAATGTCTTGTCGAGTTTCGAGTTGGTGTTCCCGCCATCCTTCTTCAATATTATGACGCACCTCCTGGTTCACCTAGTCGATGAGATTTCCATTCTCGGTCCTGTATTTCTACACAATATGTTCCCCTTCGAGAGGTTCATGGGAATATTAAAGAAATATGTTCGTAACCGTGCTAGGCCAGAAGGAAGCATCGCCAAGGGCTATGGAAATGAGGAGGTAATTGAGTTTTGTGTTGACTTTGTTCCTGACCTTAAGCCGATTGGTCTTCCTCGATCGCGGCACGAGGGGAGACTAAGTGGAAAAGGCACGATCGGAAGGAAATCAACGATATGTATGGACGGCCATTCTCTGACTGAAGCACACCACACAGTTCTGACCAATTCCAGCTTGGTGGCTCCGTACTTTGAGAAACACAAGAATATTTTACGCTCGGACAACCCTAGGAAGCCTGAATCCTGGATTAGGAAGGCCCACATGGAGACTTTCGGCAGTTGGTTGAGAAAACATTTAATGAATGACGATCATGTTGTAGATCAGCTGTACATGTTGGCCAAGACACCATCTTCGACTATAACGACTTTCCAAGGGTATGAGATAAATGGGAATACATTTTACACGATCGCCCAAGATAAAAAGAGCACCAACCAAAACAGTGGTGTCCGCTTTGATGCAAAGAACCGAGAATGGGCAAAAGGTCACATATTATGGTTACATAGAGGAGATATGGGAACTTGACTATGGACCCTCCTTTAGGGTCCCTTTGTTCCGGTGCAAATGGTTCAAGCTAACAGGAGGTGGGGTAAAGGTGGACCAGCAATACGGAATGACAATGGTGGATTTCAACAATCTTGGTTACCTTGACGAACCGTTCGTCCTAGCGAAAGATGTCGCTCAGGTTTTCTATGTGAAGGACATGAGTAGCAAACCGAGGAAACGAAAAGATAAGAAAACGATCAGTACATCATGCGATGATCCAAAGCGCCACATTGTTCTTTCAGGGAAAAGAAACATCGTGGGAGTGGAGGACAAGACAGACATGTCAGAAGATTATAATATGTTTGCTGAAATTCTGCCCTTCAAAGTGAACACCGACCCAAGCATTAAGTTAAATGATGAGGATGCTCCATGGATACGGCACAATCGTAAGCAAGCAGGGACACAAGGGAAGAAATGATGTGTAATAATTTATTGTACCAAACTTTGTTGAATGAATCGTGTGAATTATATTACCCGTGATGTGTTTGGTGTCCATTTTCGAATGATTCAATTGACTCGAGATAGCACTGATGATACATGAAATTTGGAGTGATTCAGTCATACTCCTGCATACAGGAAATTTGGAGTGACTAAGTCATACTCCTGCATACATGAAATTTGGAGTGACTAAGTCATACTCCTGCATACAGGAAATTTGGAGTGACTAAGTCATACTCCTGCATACATGAAATTTGGAGTGATTTAGTCATACTCCTGCCTAGGCGTATAATATGCATACTCGTAGTCTTCATAGCCGCCGCCGTTGTACTGGTAGTCGTCGCCTTCTAAGTTGCCGGCGTCGTCGTCGCTGCTGTCGTCGCTGTCGTCGGGCGGCGCTCGTGGCTCGAACTGAGGGTAGCGCAGGCGGGGGATATCGCCGGCCGTGATGTAGTCCATGACGCTCTGCAGAGTCCGGCCGTACCACCATAGCCGACGGCCGGCCTCGTGGAAGTTTCCAGGAGGCAGACCGTCCTCCTCATACCTGGCGAGCGCCCTCTCACGCCGATTGATGAAGAAGGCGTCCCAAGTATGCTGGTTATCGGGATGCCAGCGGGGATTCATCCGCTGCTCCGGCGTGAGGTCGAGGTAGTAGTGGTTCGTGATGGCCGCCCGGCGCGCAGTACCCTGAGGGACGGGAGGGACCGGCACGCCACCGGCGCTTAGGCTCCAGCCGGCAGGGACGCGGTAGCCCGGTGGGCAAGGGTAGTTCGAGGCGCAAAGCTCCTCCACCTGCTGGTAGGTTAGAGTGGGTGCGGTGGAAGCCATGAGAGAGTGATGAGAGATTGTAGAGATGTGATAATGCTGGCCAAGCCGGGCTACCTATATGTAGTGACAAATGGCGGGAAAAATGGGAGCGGGAAGACAGGAGGCGGGAAGAAAGAGGCGGGAAGAAAGTGGCGGGAAGAAAGAGGCGGGAAGAAAGTGGCGGGAAGAAAGTGGCGGGAAGAAAGAGGCGGGAAGAAAGTGGCGGGAAGAAAGAGGCGGGAAGAAAGTGGCGGGAAGAAAGTGGCAGGAAGAAAGTGGCGGGAAGAATTAGTTTTATTTTTCTGATTTTTTTGATATATTATTTGTATTTTTAAGAATTTGAATTGAATTAGTTTTATTTTTCTGATTTTTTTGATATATTATTTGTATTTTTAAGAATTTGAATTGAATTAGTTTTATTTTTCTGATTTTTGTGATTTTGAAAAAGAAAAGTATTTTCAAAAATACCTTTAGTCGCGGTTGGCCAGGCCAACCGCGACTAAAGGTCGCTGCGCGCGGGAACTGAAAAACCCGCCGAAATACCCTTTGGTCGCGGTTGGGGAGGCCAACCGCGACTAAAGGTTACACTTTAGTCGCGGGTCGCCTCCCCAACCGCGACTAAAGGGGGGCTATAAATAATCGCGCCCGAACCGTCGCCTCCATTCTCGTCTTCTCCGCGCGATTTCTCTGCCAGGACAGCGCCGCCGATCGACGCCGCCGCCCCGCCCCACCGCCAACGACGCCGCCGCCGCGCGCCGCGCCGCCTCTTCTCGCGCCGTCGACGTCCTCTGTCTCGCACCGCGTGTACGTCTCGACGACGCCGTCGTCCTTCTCTCTCGCGCCGCGCCGGCCGCCGGCTGTGCGTTCTTCTCTCCGACGTATACGTGAACCGCCGCCCGCACGCGCCGCACGCCGCCATCATCCCGTTGTTTTTTGACCGCGCGCGCCGCTTCTTGCCGCCGCGATCGGCCGCCCGGCTGCGCGCCGCACGCGCTGTACGGATCGAAGAGGGAAGGAAGAAGGAGAAAAGGGCGCGCCAGGGGCACCTGGCCGTCCCTTTTTTTTTGTTTTTTTAATTTGTAACTAAGTACACATAACAAAAAAAGTACTTAACAAAATAAAGTACCGCAATTAAAAAGAAGTACTTAACAAAAAAAAATTACTTAACAAAAAAAGTCCCTTTTATTTTCTTGTTAATTTTAACTTAATTCACTTAATTACCAATAAAATTAACTTAATGAACTTAATTAACCTAAAAATTAACTTAATGATTCTTAGTTAACTTAGTGAACAAAAATAAATAAAAGTTACCGCAACTTAGTGAACAAAAATAATTAACTTAATGAACTCACCGCAACGATGACGACCGCCACCGCCACCATGTGGCGTATACGTTGTTCCCAAAAATAGTAGAACAATCGTACCACCGAGAGAGAGAGAGAGAGAAACGTGCGCACACCGACGCCGCGCGTATACGGAGGGGGTGGCGAGGGACGGCGCACAACTTTGTGCGCCGCCCCCTCGCCGCCCCCTCCGTATATGCGTGGGGTAGTCGGTGTTTCTCTTTGATCTCCTCTCTCTTGCCTTTTCGCCACCGCCCCTTTCGCCACCGCCACCGCCACCGTCCTTTCGCCACCGCAGCCCCGTTTCGCCACTGCCGTCCCCCTTTCGCCATCGCCCCCTTCTTCACTTAATTAATTTGTTTCGACTACATGTTTTCAGGACTGACATATGGCGGACGATAGAGCTGACCCGATTCTGGACAACTATGATCCGGACCTTGAAGACCATATGTTCGGCATCATAAAAGGCGATATTCTATATGTGCCGACCGGACAAGAAGAAGATGATATCTCTTCTTATCTGAACCTTGAGGGTGAAGATGAAGGGCGCCGTCAGCAAGATGATGCCGAAGAAACGTCGATAAACGACGATCTTCAATTGGAAGTAGCAACCACCTCCGGCGCCGAGGTATATATATACATTGAGCCTCTGGTGATACAAACTAACTGATTTGAATAAATATGTGTGTACTAACGCGCGCGACTCTCTTTCTTATTTTAGCCCTCGGCCGGATCGTCGAAAAAATCGAGTACGTCGTCAAAGCGTGGCGCAACCAAGACGATGAAACCGGGAGAAACATGCACCATCGAGGTTGTCGAGGAAGCAACCGGCAGGCCGCTGGAGCCCAGCAAGAACGCCACCAAGTTTATCAGCCAATGCGGAGCCGTTGTTAGAGACAACGTCTCGATCACCGTCCAGGAGTGGAATGAGCCAAAGAAGGCACGTCTTGGTTTCACTTTTGTCGATAAGAGAACAAAAAAAGATTGCTTCAACAAGCTTATGGAACATTTCGTTCTAACTCCGAAATACCGCAAATATGATGAGAAGGGTAACAAGATTCAGGAAAACAAGGAGAGGTGCAAGCTAGTCAAACAGTTCGCTCTTTCTAAGATGTCCAACGCATTCCGGAAATACAAGCAAAATCTAGCCCATGACTTTGTCAAGCAGGGCAAGACTCCGGATTTCAAAGGACAATATGAAAAACTGCAACATGATTGGCCAGAATAAGTGATTTATTTCTACCCCATCTCGTTCATATTGCCTGCACTATATATATATATATATATATATATATATATATATATATATGTCCTAACTATATTGTTGTGTCCGCTATTATACATGCAGATTGAAGATTAAGGAATGCAGAGTAAGGAGCATCCATGATGTTGGGTTCATTGACCCACACATCGTTAATGGATATACGTTAAAGCATCACCCCGCCGACGTGGAGAAAGACCTGTGGCGGTTTCTTGATAAGCAGGAACTCAAAAGTGATATTCTATTTTCTTACCATTTTGGGTGAGTGTTTATGTCTTGAGCACATTCTCTTTTGTTTACTCCATGCATGGTATGTGGCCGGCTAATCGATGAGTTATGCATGACGTACTGTGCATGTATCGTGTCCGCAGGTTCCACTGGATTCTGCTAGTAATTAAAGCTGACAAATCAGAATGTCTCATCCACGACTCTCTGGATATGGATAAGGCGGAGTGGGCCGACATGAGACAAATGATTCAAAAGTAATTGTTTTCATTCATTTGCGCTCTATATCGATCGGCCTATTTCGTTCATTTCCTAATTAAGCTTCAAGTAATTAACTAATAACTCTCTTGTTCATTTAATTTTCTTTGCCTCGTAGGGTTTGGAGACGGTTCGCAGATACAAAGGTCGGTGAATTCAAGAAAGAGCTAAATTTCATGCGGTCAAAGGCTAAGAATGGTAGCGATATGCAGCCACCGGGAACCAATCTGTGTGGATACTATGTCTGTGAGATGATCCGAAGATACACCTCTGAGTGCGTTCCGAGTGATCTCAATGCTCAGAGGAATAACCTCCGGATGATGCTTAGTCCAGAAGCTCGCTTCCGACCACTTCAAGAGGAACTAGCTGGATGGTTCAGGAGGGAAGTCCTCCATCCTAAAGGAGAACACCATTGCGACGACGTAGAACTATACATGCATTAAATTATGTATGGAAACTTGTTCAAACTTGTATATGGTCATCCGATGATATTGAATATATATTGTATATTCCTCTTGAATTCTTTTTGGTTCTAATTTCAAATTTGTTTGAAATTGTACATTCATATGCATGTATGTATGTAGTACCGTAGAATATGTGAAACTCCTTCAAAATTACAATAAAGCACAAAAGAAATAAAACAATATACAAATTAAACAGAAAATATGTTAGGGGGGGGGGGGGGCAGGTTTAGGGGGGGCCTAAGACCCTAAACCTGCGGCGGCCTTTAGTCTCGGTTGGCCAGAAGAACCGCGACTAAAGGTCCTCCGCCCCGACGGCCGCCTGGCGCCCACGTGGACGGGCCTTTAGTCGCGGTTCGTAAGGAACCGCGACTAAAGGGGGGCCTTTAGTCGCGCTACTTTGGTCGCGGTTGCGCAACCGCGACTAATGACAGTTACGAACCGCGACCAAAGGCCCTTTTTCCACCAGTGTGCTGAAGTGACATGGTGTTTTAGTAGCTCGTTGTGTTTGATTTCAGTGCACATCTAAATTCGAACAAAAACTATGTTTGCAATATTGTCTCCGTGAATCCTGCTAAGCTAGACTGCTTCTACATGGTCTGATACTGAATGTACTGAGCAGAATAATTACGTTGTGATGTGAGATCTCTAAGAGATCGACATGTTTAAGCAGTTGATGAGTATACGTTAGGGCTGCCAAGACATACTATCGGGTGACATAGCTATTCATCTTTAGTAGCGTGTTATGTCATATATAATTCCAAGAGAAATTAGCAATGAACTTTCATTGTCAGCAATTATTCCAATATGTAAAATGTAAAAAAGTGGGCCAAAACAATGAATGAAAAGATTGGCATGAAGTATATATTTTTTGGTCACGAATTGTAATTTTTTGCCGCGTAAGTTCTTTTTCTTTGGTCGGCGAATTTGTTCTCTATGTGGCGAAGTTCATTTTGAATAGAAATAAAGATTGCCGAAAATGAAGTTCACGGGTGCAACGAGTGGGGAGGCGGGGTTTGCATGGCGGGGGTGGTGTGGGCAATTAAAATTTAGTTGTGTGCTATGCGAAAATTAAGCGTGCGATGGCGAAAAAACTTATGGGTCGTGGATAGGAGCGACACCTCAACTCAAGAGTGTAGGATGGTCTCTTATCCGCGTAAGAAGAAACAAAAGAACCCGTAGCAATGCACGGGCAGATTTCCTATCATAAATAGGATTTCTGGACTCCTAGAATATATGTACTAGCTCAGTTTATTGCTACAAAGAGGTAACAGTTCAAGGAGGTCAGCGTTGTTTTACTTCAGTTCGCTTGAAACAAGTAGAGCAGGCTGAGGAAACACATTGTAATACGATTTGCGCTTTCTACACCAGAATGATTGATTTTCTTACTACTATTATTAGATTCGGCTGAAAATTTTCAGTAGCCTACCTGTTATCCACCCTCCCTGGAGGCGTGATCCTGTAACAAACTCTCCTTCTTTGCAATGAAAAGAAACGCAATGTCTCTGCGTTTTGTTGAAAAAAAAATATTAGTAGCATATGTGATGCTTTCGGCTTCATCAATCACTGACCCTGTAAATATCCATGTAAAACTGACACTGACATGGATGTTTTTGTCCTCTTGGCGAGATCTGACATATCTGCAGTTTCTGTTCTGAGTTAAAAATAGCTTTGCTTCAAATTGTCCCCTGCTTGAACTACTAGGAATCGGGAGCCGATATCTAGCTTTCCATCGGAGCACAATTTGGCCGTACGATTAGAAGCATGCTGATCATCGGATTTTAAGGCGTTGCGGGACTCTTTCCAAACGTCGACCCAGTTGCATGCTTCTCCTAATAAGTACTCCCGTAATTCACTCATCCCTTAATAATAGAAACTGCTAATTAAATGGGATACGCGCAGTCAAGTTCTGTTTGGACGGAAACTAACAAAATTTAGCAAAATTTGAGGCATACAGATTTGCTTCCATGGGAACCAAAATTTTTCCGGATCCTTTTTTTTTTTTTTTGCTTCCGTCACGTTACAACTGAATTTTGCTGTCATCTAATTTTTTTTTATTTCAAACTAGTTTTTTTTCAGCATATCAAACTGCTTCCGTGGACCGTAATATAGCTTCGACGTACACAATTGTGTATTGTGCAATAGGATGTTAATTTCACAAAATGCTGATTGAAAGGTTTAAACAAAATGCCCTAATGCTGGAAGCACATAGTTGATCAGTTTGCCAGGAGTTTCATTCATATGCCTCGGAAGCATAGGGCACTAACGTTAGAAGCATGGTTATTGTGTTTTTTTGTGTTCAGATGTATATGAAGCATACTGATATTGTGAAACCAGCATCATTTGTTTTCCCGAGACCGAAGAAGCATCATTATTACACTCGGAGAAATTTTTAGTGCTTCACACGGTCACTTGACATATTTCACACATCATATGTTTGTTTTATTCAAGTGGTCAAAATACACATATTCGTCCTTTCATATCACAAGCTTCCTACATTTTACAGTTTTGCTTCTTCCACAAGATGATATGTTTCTTGCGTACATCGAATGTTTACCAACAATGTGTTACAAAACACTCAATTTCCTTTCCTTTGGCATCATAGAGAAATCAACCCAGAAAGCCTTGCACTACATCCCTTAGTCGGACAACCGCAAATCGACTCTTAACCAGTCATTAATCTAGACTCCTTCATGGTAAAGGGACGTGTGCTGCAAAAATATGACTTGTATAGAACAAAGGTAATCGTAAGCTGTTATGACCGGTTTGGCCAGTAGCAGGAGGAAGCCCATTAGTGGGCCTAAATTAGGGGCTTAGCCCATTTATCCTTTTCATTAGCTTATTTATACTGCTGTAAAACGTACGTGAGAAATCAGGCAATAAACTGATCTTATAGATCGTTACTGCCGACTCCTTGAGGAGTCGGTCTTCCCTGTCCTAGCCGCCGCTTCTTCCCCTTGCGCCGCATTCCTCCAACCTCGCGACGGCAGCCAGCCGCCGGCGCCGCCTTCCTCTCCCTCGTCCAGCACACTTCCACCCATACAATCTACGCCCTAGACCAGGTAGACTAGCTGACTCTACCAATTTGGTATCAGCTTCCTCGGTTACGATCATGTCTTCGGGAAAACCCACCGCCACCATCGCCGCCACCTCCGAGACGCCGCCGGCCTCCACCGCCGCCGCGCACTTGCCGCCGCCCTCCACGGGCGGCGCGACGTCCATGGCGGAGGCTGCCGACGCCGCTCCCCTCCTCGCGCAGCAGGAGCTCTCGACGGCCATCCGCGACCTCGCCACCGCGGTCCAAGGCATCCGCCTGTACCTGATCCGCACTCAGGGGATGACCACGCCGCCGCTGCCGCCGGCCCTCAGCGCCTACTCGGTCGCGCCGGCGTTTCCGCCCGTCCGGGCGTGCCCACCCCGCCCCGGCCTCGCCGCCACCACCGCTGTGGTCGTCGTGGCAGCCGCCCCCCAGCGCCGGGCCCGCCTCGCTGCCCCAGGGTGTCCCCATCCAGCGAGTGCAGTTTCCGCCGTCGCCTTCGCGGCTCCCGGCGTGGGTGACCGCGACGGGGCCCCCGCCCGTCTACTCGTGCACATCGGCGCCTCCTCCTGTCTACACGACCGCCGGGGACCCTCCGAGGCCCTCCTTTCCGGAGCCGGCATACTCGCGCTTTGCGGAGCCTTCCGCTGGCCGCGCGGAGTACCCCGGCAAGGGCCCCGCCGGCCCAACCCTCCCACGCTACGCCAAGCTCGACTTCGCCACGTACGACGGCGTCGAGGATCCCCTCAACTGGCTCAACCAATGCGAGCAATTCTTCCGAGGGCAGCGCACCCTCGCCTCGGACCGGACTTGGCTCGCCTCGTACCACCTCCGCGGCGCCGCCCAGACATGGTATTACTCCCTCGAGTAGGACGAGGGCGGCATGCCCCCATGGGACCGCTTCCGCGAGCTCTGCCTTCTACGCTTCGGCCCCCCGATTCGCGGAAGTCGCTTGGCGCTGCTAGGGTTTGGGAGGGAGAGAGAGGGCTGCGAGGGCACGAGAAGGCCGGCCGGGGGTATTGCCCACGGCCGGTGGCAACAGGGAAGGGATTTCCTTCTTAATTCTTGCTTGATTAGATTGATACGTCTTCTCTCCTTATATAGAGAGGTTTACTTGACCCCTAAGCAAATGACCCTTATCTCTAATTAACCCTAAGACTAACGGGCTATACCACCAGCCCAAGCCCATTACGTACTCTAACACTACACCCCACCTGGACATGCAGCTCGTCCTCGAGCTGCAACCTAAACAAACCATGACTCGACGCAACACAAGCCTAACACCTAAAAACGAGCCTTTTACATCTCGGCTTCTTTTATTACTCTCAACCTGAAATGGACTGGGATGCTTTATTGTTGACCCCTGAACATAAAGTGGACACCACCCGCCCATCGGACGTGCACCTGTACAGCCACCTGGATCCCATGGAAACCAGTGGGACAAAAGGAGCCCGCGCGGCGGGCGGCGGCGGAATGCAGTGGTGCTACACGGTGCGCTCCTGTCGGTGACACCATGCCTTCTCCCCGCCGGATGACTGTCGATGGTGCAGACTTTGAAGTCGCTGCTCACGGGAAAAACAACATGTCCGCCGCCCGTGGGGGAAACCGCACGCCCAAGATCCCCGACGCAGCGGACGAGATAAAGGTCCGTTGCGCAACGAAGCGCAACTTGGAGGAGCTGCAGCTGCAGATCACGCATCTCACGCACACGCCGACGCACTAGGAGGCCGCGCGCTGCAGCCTGCAGCCTCACCGCCGCCGACACGTGGCGGATAGTGATCCAAGCCGGAAGTGGTGACGGCGACGGAGGGAAACGGGCCTGGTGGAAGGGCATCCCGGGCGGTGTCATGTAGAGCCCGGGGCCAAGGTCGCTCCCACACCGCCGAAAGGTAGGGACTGCGTCGGTGGTGGCAGCAGCCGCTGCTGCGGTGTTGGTGGCGACGGCAGCTACTGCTGTTGTTGCAGCTTCCCACCGAACGGCAGGGACAACGTCGGTGAGGACAGCAGCTGCAGCGGCGGCGTTGGTGGCGGCAGAAGCTGCTGCTGTTGCTGTAGCGTCTCGGTGGGGAAGAAGGCGGCCGGCTGCTGGAGAAGAAGGACCCCCGGCGCCGAGGTAGGGCCCAGCCCGGAGATGGTGTACAGCGGCAGCGGGGACTGCAGCAGCCCAACATCGGGTGGCGGCGACGACAACAACAGCGTCGGCTGCAGCGGCCCAGCGATCGTAGCGGAGGCTGCCTGGTGCGTCGGCTGCCACGACAGAAGCGCCTGATACGTCTCCGACGTATCGATAATTTCTTATGTTCCATGCCACATTATTGATGATATCTACATGTTTTATGCATACTTTATGTCATATTTATGCGTTTTCCGGAACTAACCTATTGACGAGATGCCGAAGTGCTAGTTCATGTTTTCTGCTGTTTTTGGTTTCAGAAATCCTAGTAAGGAAATATTCTCGGAATTGGACGAAATCAAAGCCCAGCATCTTAGAATCACACGAAGCTTCCAGAACACCCGAGAGCCGCCAGAGGAGGGCCATGTGGGCCCCAGACGACAGGGTGGCGCGCCCAGGCCTTGGCCACGCCCCCCTAGTGTGTCACCGCCTCGTCGACCCTCCGACTCCGCCTCTTCGCCTATTTAAAGGTCCCTGACCTAAATCTTCGACACGGAAAAGCCACGGTACGAGAAACCATCCAGAGCCGCCGCCATCGCGAAGCCAAGATCTGGGGGACAGGAGTCTCTGTTCCGGCACGCCGCCGGGACGGGGAAGTGCCCCCGGAAGGCTTCTCCATCGACACCGCTGCCATCTCCACCACCATCTTCATCACCGCTGCTGTCTCCCATGAGGAGGGAGTAGTTCTCCATCGAGGCTAAGGGCTGTACCGGTAGCTATGTGGTTCATCTCTCTCCTATGTACTTCAATACAATAATCTCATGAGCTGCCTTACATGATTGAGATTCATATGATGATGCTTGTAATCTAGATGTCATTATGCTAGTCAAGTGGATTTTACTTATGTGATCTCCGGAGACTCCTTGTCCCACATGTGTAAAGGTGACAGTGTGTGCATCGTGTGGGTCTCTTAGGCTATATTTCACAGAATACTTATTCACTGTTATGAATGGCATAGTGAAGTGCTTATTTATATCTCTTTATGATTGCAATGTGTTTTGTATCACAATTTATCTGTGTGCTACTCTAGTGATGTTATTAAAGTAGTCTATTCCTCCTGCACGGTGTAATGGTGACAGTGTGTGCATCGTGTAGTACTTGGCGTAGGTTATGATTGTGATCTCTTGTAGATTATGAAGTTAACTATTGCTATGATAGTATTGATGTGACTTATTCCTCCTTTCGTAGCGTGAAGGTGACAGTGTGCATGCTATGTTAGTACTTGGTTTGGTTGTGTTGATCTGTCATGCACTCTAAGGTTATTTAAATATGAACATCGAATATTGTGGAGCCTGTTAACTCCGGCATTGAGGGTTCGTGTAATCCTACACAGTTAGTGGTGTTCATCATCCAATAAGAGAGTGTAGAGTCTAGCATCTATTTATTTATTCTGTTATGTGATCAATGTTGAGAGTGCCCACTAGTGAAAGTATGATCCCTAGGCCTTGTTTCCAATACTGCTATCGCTGCTTGTTTACTGTTCTACTGCATCTGTACTGTCTGCAATATTACCACCATCAACCACACGCCAGTCCTGGACAGCAAAGCAATTTTCTGGCGCTGTTGCTACTGCTCATACTTATTTATACCACCTGTATTTCACTATCTCTTCGCCGAACTAGTGCACCTATTAGGTGTGTTGGGGACACAAGAGACTTCTTGCTTTGTGGTTGTAGGGTTGCTTGAGAGGGATATCTTTGACCTCTTCCTCCCTGAGATCGGTAAACCTTGGGTGATCCACTTAAGGGAAACTTGCTGCTGTTCTACAAACCTCTGCTCTTGGAGGCCCAACACTGTCTACAAGAATAGAAGCACCCGTAGACATCAGCGCCGCCGGTGGCGGCGGCCCGTAGGGACCGGTCAGGAAAAGGTGGATCTCCTGGACCGCGGTAGCGAGATCGCGGAGGGCTGCGGTGATCTCCGCCGGGGAGAGAACGGCGGGGACGTCGAAGTGCGGCGGCGGCGGGTGGGAAGAACTCGGTGGAGGGCTGGACATGATCGAACCCGGGAAAGCTGGCTCTGATACCAAGTGTTATGTGGCTGCTAGGGTTTGGGAGGGAGAGAGAGGGCTGCGAGGGCGCGAGAAAGCCGGCCGGGGGTATTGCCCACGGCCGGTGGCAAGAGGGAAGGGATTTCCTTCTTAATTCTTGCTTGATTAGATTGATACGTCTTCTCTCCTTATATAGAGAGGTTTACTTGACCCCTAAGCAAACGACCCTTATCTCTAATTAACCCTAAGACTAACGGGCTATACCACCAGCCCAAGCCCATTACGTACTCTAACATAAGCATCATAGATGTAAATTAAAGAAAGAAAGTATGAATTATATTTGCCTCTGAATAAGCCTATACCCCTTTGACAAATAATGGAGCACATATGCAAACTTGTAATAACGCTAAAACAAATGTATATTGACTGGGAAGCATGGACATGAAGAAGCATCAAATTAATTCGATAATTTTGTAGAAGCAGAAAATTTTAAAAATTCAATATGATAAAGTTTGCTGCTAACACTGTGATGGTGCTGCATGCTAGATCAACAATGTATAAAGCTTCAGAAGCATGGTCAAAATGAAGCATGCATACGATGGTACCACAACATAAAGAAAGGTATGTGGAAGCACAAGGTATGCATGAGTCGGTAAATTGTTTCCTCCTTGAAATATTTGCAGCGGTCTGGGCCTCTCATGTTCACGTGATTCAAATACCTAGGAGAGGAGAAGATGTTTAGGAACACCAGGTGAGAAAATAATTTCCCATCACCCAACTTTGATCACGTAACAACACAACCAATGCAAAAGGACAAAATATTTAGAGGTCGGAGATCATGTGGCTACCTTTTTTTTTTGCGAGAAATCCACCGATCTATTAATAATCATCAACAGTAGTACAAATAGCCCAAAAAGTAAAAAAAATTACAAATTGGTACTCAGACCACCTAGCGACGACTACAGACACTAGCACGAGCCGAAGGCGCGCCGCTGTCCTCGCCCCTCCATCACTGGAGTCAGGCAAAGCTTGTCGTAGTAGAGCTTGTTGTAGTAGACAGACGGGAAGTCGTCGTGCTAAGGTCCCAAAGGACCAGCACACCAGAGCAGTAACCATCGCCAATGATGACAACCATAGATCGGAAGAGACTGACATGAAACGACACCAACTAACACGAAAACCGACCGGATCCCAGGAGATCCGACGGGCACACAACTCCACGCGCCCTCCGTCGGCGCTAGATGCACCAACGGAGCGAGGATAGGGCGGGGAGGACATTATTCTGACTTCAGGATGTAGCCGCCGCCTCACCATCCCAAAGAAGAGACTGAAAAGAAAACTAAATTAAGGACGAAAACTCCCCGCCGGCGAGGGACCGTGATCCACCACACCTCCAAGGCCCCAAGGCCACCGGAGGTGGAGCGGACCAGCGGTATCACCGGCGAGGAGGACGGAACCCTAGATGGGTTTTGTAGCTTCTTGCGCCGCCTCTGGCTGTTTCCGCTGCGTACCGATTCGTTGGGTCTAATCATGTGGCTACCTTAGGGAAGAACATACACAAGCAGGTTGATGTACAGATGTTGGAGATGCGCTCTGTCGTCTCTGTCGAGAAGATGGCACACAAGGTGAGCTGCAGCAAGCGCCGCCAATCATGGAGGCCCTGGTGACTATTTCACACGGCGGAACGACATGGGCGCCGATGCAAGACTCGATCCATGCGGGTCTCTCCTGGGATGGGAGGGCGCGGCACGGTGGAGAGAGCAATGGCGGCGCAGTGCGATGGAGATCGATCAGAGCCGACGGACAGCATATCAACTTGGGGAGGAATACGATGCACGTGCCTAAATTTGTGGGAATCTGGGTGGGAGACATGCGTGAATAACGGGCCAATCTTTTTGTGTGAGAAACAATTCTACGCGTGGGCCGTGGGATCGAATAGAGATGGATGGCATCGGATAGGTCCGACAATTTGCTTGCTGCCGGACTCCGTTAGGGAGTGTTTACCGGAAATGACTCGCTAGCGCGCGCGCTGCGGAGTAGTCGTTTCGCTGAAGGAGGAGCGATCATGGGCCAGCCCATCAGATAGCGCGCGGTAAAAAAAGATAACGAAATACGTGTCAAAGGTGGGGCTCGATCCTGGTACCTGGGGCTCGAAGAACGAAGGTTCTCTTGCCGCTGTGTTAGTGAAGTGTATTAGGAGTAATTGTTGCACGGATCTTTTTTATCTATAGGGAAGCGCGAGACCTGAAAATGAGAGGACAACATTCTTAGTTCTTCTTTTGTTTAGCATGGCCTTTTTTTGGTGACCTGAGCGTCCTAGATAGGGGTTTTTTTCCCTTTCTTTTCGTTCATGTATCTTTTTCACATGTTTTTCTTTCTATTTTTCTTCTTTAAACATTTTTTCTTCTTTCTTACATTCTTTTTCTACACATGGTTTTTTCTTTGATTTCTTCTACCTTACATTCTTTAATTTTCCTTTTCATGTTTAATTTTCATTTTTAAATGTTTTAGTTGTATTTTTCATCTACTTTACTTATTTCTTTGTCTAAATATTTTATTCCTCTCCATTTAAACACTTGTTGCACTATATATAATTTTTTTAGTTTTTCTGGGTCTAAGCTCTTTTCCCCCCTTCTGTCTAAGCTCTTAATATCTTATGTCTGAGCTCTTGTTCCCCTTCGGCTAAGTGGTTGTTCCCTTCCGTCAAGGCTCTTGTTCGTCTCGGTCAAGGCTGTCTAGGTTATCGTTTCTCACTGTCTCGGATGTTGTTCCCTTTCGTGTAGGCTGTTGTTCCCTACCGTATAAGATATTGTTCGGCTATGTTTTATTGTTCCCCTCCGTCTAGGTTGTGTTGTTCCACTCTATCTAGGCTCTTGTTCCCCCTCCGTCTAGGCTATTGTTCCCCACCCTCTACGCTGTTGTTCCCCTTCGCCTAGGCAATTGTTCCCCACCGTCTGGGATGTTGTTCCCTTTCGTGTACGATGTTGTTCCGTATCGTCTTGGATATTGTTCCACTACATCTTGTTGTTCCCTTCCGTCTAGGTTGTTGTTCCCCTCTATTTAGCCCCTTATCCCCTTCGTCTAGCCTCTTGTTCCCCATAGTCTACTTTGTTGTTCCGCTCCGTCTAGGTTGTTGTTTCCCACAGTCTGGGATGTTGTTCCCTTGCGTGTAGGTTGTGTTCTCTACCGTATAGGCTATCGTTTCGCTACGTCTTGTTGTTCCCTCCATGTAGGTTGTTATTCCCCTCTATCTAGGCTCTTGCCCCTCTCTGTCTAAGATCTTGTCCCCCCTACGCTGTTGTTCCCCACCATCTGGGATGTTGTTCCCTTCCATGTAGGCTGTTGTTCCCTACCGTCTAGGCTATTGTTCTGCTACGTCTTGTTGTTCTTCTCCGTCTATGTTGTTGTTTCTCTCTATCTAAGCTCTTGTCCCCTCGGTCTAGGCTCTTGTTTCCTACAGTCTACGTTGTTGTTTCCCTCCGCCTAGGTTGTTGTTCCCCACCGTCTCGGATGTTGTTCCCTTGCGTGTAGGCTGTTGTTCTCTACCGTTTAGGCTATTGTTTTGCTACATCTTGTTGTTCCCCTCCATCTAGGTTGTTGTTTCGTTCTATTTAGGCTATTGTCCCCCTCCGTCTAAGCTCTTGTTCCGCACCGTCTACGTTGTTGTTCCCCCTAGGACGTTGTTCCCCACCGTCTAGGATGTTGTTCCCTTTCGTGTAGGCTGTTGTTCCCTACCATCTAGGTTATTGTTCTGCTACGTCTTGTTGTTCTCCTCCGTCTAGGTTGTTGTTCCTCTTTATCTAGGCTCTTGTCCCCCTCCCTCTAGGCTCTTGTTCCCCATCCTCTACGTTGTTGTTCTCCTCCACCTAGGTTGTTGTTCCCCATCGTTTGGGATGCTGTTTTCCTTTTGTGTAGGTTGTTGTTCCCTACCGTTTAGGCTATTGTTCCCCTACGTCTTGTTGTTTCCATCCGTCTAGGCTATCCTTCCCTTATTCCAAGTTTTTCCTCTTTGTCGAGGCTGTTGTTCCCTTCCGTCTAGGTTGTTGTTCCCCTTCGTCTAGGTGTGCGCTATCGAGGTACCATTTTGCTTAAGGATTTTAATTGTGGGCTTGGCCCATTACCCGTTCGCTAAGAGCGCTTATATTCTGTAGCTCAGCGTCTTCGTTTGATGCATTTGCCGGAAACTGCATGCGCTACCGAGCACCAAATCGCTGAAGAGCGCGCGGTTGTGGGCCGCCCCAGTTTAGCTGTTTTGTTCGGTGGAGCGCACTATTTTATGTAAAAAGGATATAGATGCTATAGACGTAAGACTCATTCCTTGGTGTCGTGGGTGAGGAGAGTGGTGCTAGCCACTGGCATGATGTCTTTATGATGGTAAGAATAGTGCACAACACTTATATTTAGTAATGTTCGAAGGAGAGATCGAAACCACTCTCATGTCTTCCGATTAAGGTGGTTCTGGTGCTCCCTCAAAAAAGGTGGTTCTCGTTAATTTGTTTCTTCATTCACTCTTGCACATTTTCGTGACGTGAACATTCTTTTCTTGATATGTACTGTTTCGTCTAGTTTTAGATATAATTTTTTAGTACTTTCTTTATCTTTATATATGTTTCTTAAACTCGTTTCTCTTTCTTTAACATGTTTTTCCCTATTGGTAATATTTTTGTTTTTTTCCCTCACACGCTAAAATGTAGTTTTGCTAGATAGAAACGGAGTATGGTGTGATATAAAGAAAATTATATGGGATATAAAGAGAGTTTTTAATGTAGACATGCCTGCGTTGACGTGCACCTGTGCAGTTTGGATACTCTAAAATTTCACTAGTGAACTATTTCTTTTTGGTACATACTACTATATGACTAACAAATTCAATCAAATACCTGATGATTTGTACCGCTATTTATTTCCTACTAGTAGCTAGCTCTAAAGATTAACTCAATCCGTAAGTACCTTGTTCAAAAAAAATCTGTATGTACCTAGTACTAGTCAAACATGTACTGTACGTGGCTACAAGCCGGTCCAGCCATAAAGCCATAAAGGCAAACCGCACGCTCGGCTCGGCGTCACTGCGCGCCAGCACCTGCCACCTCCATTCACATACAAACTATACACAATTTTTTAGTCCCACATCGCCCGCGCATGAGAGAAACTACCAGCTTAAATAGGTGGTTCCGTCGTGGATAGCGTACAACTAGGCACCTCGGCTGTTTGCTCACGTAACCGGTCAACAGACAGTCATTCTATTATGGGCCGGCCCAATAAAACCCCCTGATCGATTGAAACCATCGCTGCTCGCATCCTCTGTGCGAAACGAAAGAGCCTGGCGCGCGGGCGACAGGGAGGAGGACCCGTGTTTACCCTGCTTATTTTGCTTGGATTTTCGACGAGCTAATAACACCCGGGATACACTAACTTGTGTGCTATGTGCATTTTCATACACAAACTTGCAACATGGGGCACCGGGATACACTAACTTGTTAGTCCGAAACTGACTGATACATCCAGTTCGAAACTGTGCCACCATGGACATGTGATGGCTGGATGATTTTGCGAAAATAACCGTCATAATCAGGAATCCAAAAATTTGTCCTTGTTTCTTTTGCTGGCGCCGAATTGTAGATGAGTCCCTATTTTATCTGCCAATACTAATTTTCCTATCTGCCAGTACAAAAGGCATAATTGTTCGTGGACTCTGATCCGGTTCCTATACGTGTTGAGTATCGTGATTATTTAGGAAACAATAGATAGTGTAGGATTCTATTCTACCTTGCCTTGTACTCCAAGTAGATCATTATACTCATATATATTGCCCATGAGGCCCAAGCAATACAACAACGATTCCACCAATCTTCTCTCTATCGTCCTTCTACATGGTATCAGCCTAAACTCGATCAAAACCCTAGCCGCCGACCGCTTCCGCACCGCGCCGCCCCCGGGACGGCCGATCTCCATGATCGCCACCGGGGGCCGCGCCGCCCGTACCTAGGGTTCGTTCGCCGGTCCAGTTGATCGGCTGCCCTAGACAGTCTTTTTCCCGATCACTTGATCTGGGTTTTTCTCTCTCCCGACGGTCGCTTTGATCGGCGTTTACTTTTTGGTTTTCCGATCTACAGATCGGGTTGCGTCGCCCATCGCCGCCATCGACCCTCGCGCGCCTCTACTTCGACCTCGGCGCGCCCGGCCGGCCTCTACTTCGACACGGTGGCCACGCGCACCATGGCGGCCCGTTAGGGCCAATCGCCGTCCGCAGATCGCCTCGCCCGTCGCCCTACGCCGGCCGTCACCGCCTTGCTCCGAACGGGACACCTGCAACGCCCCATCCCGGCGGCCTCGCGCCATGCGGCGGCCAATCATAGCCGCCCTGCGCACGTCGGCCCGCCCGTCGATCTACGCCGCGCATGTACGACCGCTCTGCCGTCCGTCCTCGTCGGCCTCATCTCGGACTCCGTCGCCACCCCGCATCCACCGAGCGGCGTCCTCGACCTCGCGCGCGATCGGCTTGATCACCCGCTCGCCGCCGCGATCCGCCTCATCTACGCCGCACGACCGACCTGGCCGTCGACCGCGCGCGCCTTCGCAGGTCCCATGAAGAGGGTCATAGTTCAGCGCGCCCCTCTACCGATCGAGCATCGGGCTGCCGATGCGTCGCCCGTCGGGCCGCAGCGCCGCCGCCCCGTGGTTCTCACCGCGCGGCTGCGTCGACCCGCGCACCGCCGCTGCGTCGCCCCTACGGGCCATCGCGCCGCGGCGCGCTGTCCACGCCGCCGCCCGAGGCCGTTCCGCGGCTGCCCCGACATGTGTGTTGCCGCTGCGTCGCCCTACGGGCCGTAGCGCCGCGGCGCGCTGTCCACGCCGCCGCCCCGAGGTCTTCCCCGCCGTCGCCACGACATGCGCGTCGCCCGCTGCGTCGCTCCTTCGAGCCGTAGCGCCACGGCACGCGGTCCACTATGCCGCCCGCGCGTTGATGTCTTCGTGGTAGGCGCTGCGCCACCTCCCTAGGCGCAGGAACCCACCGTCCGCGCATTGTCTTCGTCAAGCTGTCGGGTTCTTCGCCTACTTCGAGCATCGCCGCCGCGCCCTAACCCTAGCCGCCGCCACGGGTCGTCGTCCCCGCCGCAGCCGCCTCCAAGCCGCCGCCCACGCCGCCGCTACCTGCGCCGCTGCCCTACCCCGCAGCCGCGCCCACACCCCAGCCGCCGCGCCCTCCTCCTCGTGCGCCGCCGCTCCATCGCCGTCCACCTCTTCATCTACTCCGACCACCGCGGATGTTGGCCTCGGCACCTTCTACCCCATGCCGGATGGCGCCGCAATCGTCGTCGAGTCCTTGTCTACGCATGCCCAGTGCTGGCAACACCGATGCGTGCCTTCGTCCACGACGTGTCCCCGGGTCCGGCAAACCCGGCGCGACGCCCCGTCAACACCGTCTTCTTCCCGGCGCACCACTACCTCAACACCACTGCGCCTACGTCTAACTTGGCGCCTCCTTGCGCCCGCGGCTCCACGGCGACCAACTCGACACCGGCCACCCCGACTCGACATCGACCTCGGCATCTCTCGCACGGCTACCTCGACCACGGCTACACCACCCTACGCTCTCGGCTACCTCGACCTCGGCACAAAGGGCTACCGCCTTGCTTGAGCAACCTCGCCGGCTTCCACTCCAGCCACAACATCCGCGATGTGTCGACCTTTACGACTGTGGTGGGGATGTCCATTGGCTCCGCCTTCGGATTCTTCTCCAGTCTCATCGTCTACGTCGCTACGTTGTGACTGCGGGGGGATGTTGAGTATCGTGATTATTTAGGAAACAATAGATAGTGTAGGATTCTATTCTACCTTGCCTTGTACTCCAAGTAGATCATTGTACTCATATATATTGCCCATGAGGCCCAAGCAATACAACAACGATTCCACCAATCTTCTCTCTATCGTCCTTCTACACTACGCACCCCGTCACCGCTGAACGCAGAGGACGAGGAAGAGGGCGCCGCAGCTGATTGATGTCAATGACGGCCGATACGCTCCGCCTGTTCAGCGAGGAGGCTCCGGACTACGGCATGATTCTTTCCCGTCTCTTTTCCCTCTCATATCCACGCTTTGGACATTAGTTAATAATACTGGTCATGATTTGAAACTAACTACATGTTTTTGATAAAGAGTATATATTAATATCGCATAGATACCAATTACACCCAGCCTCTGCAACAACATCATACCCTAATGACATAAAAGATGCACACAACCAAAAAAGAAAAAAAATTACAAAAAAGAAAAGTCCCGCTACAGAAATCAAAAACTCGAAATAGCAACACTGACACCACCCAGACAACACCAGAAACTAACTACATGTAGGACAAATAGATGCAGACACTGGTGGAAAAAAGGGCTTTGGTCGCGGTTGGCAACTGCCATTAGTCGCGGTGGCCCAACCGCGACCAAAGCAGCGCGACTAAAGGCCCCCCCTTTAGTCGCGGTTCCTTACGAACCGCGACTAAAGGCCCGTCCACGTGGGCCGCAGGGGAGCGCCAGGGCGGAGGACCTTTAGTCGCGGTTCTTCTGGCCAACCGCGACTAAAGGCCTCCGCAGGGTTTAGGGTTTTAGCCCCCCTCCCCCTAAATCTGGTTTCTTTTTAATTTGTATTGTTTTATTTCTTTTGGGTTTTAATTTTGAAGGAGTTTCACATATTCTACGGTACTGTATACATACATGCATATGAATGTACAATTTCAAACAAATTTGAAATTAGAACCAAAAAGAATTCAAGAGGAATATACAATATATATTCAATATCGGATGACCATATACAATATATATTCAATATCGGATGACCATATACAATTTTGAACAAGTTAGTTACAAATTCTGGTGCATATAAAGTTCTACGTCATCGTAATAGTGTTCTCCTCTAGGATCGATGACTTCCCTCGCCAACCATCCAGCTAGTTCCTCTTGAAGTGGTCGGAAGCGAGCTTCTGGACTAAGCGTCTTCCGGAGGTTATTCCTCAGGATGTTGTTCTCACACGTACGGTCCCGCTCATTGCAGTATCTCCGGATCCTCTCACAAACATAGTATCCACATAGATTGGTCCCCGGTGGCTGAATATCCCGATCGTCCGCACTGCCATTTTAAAATGTAGCTCCTTTTTGAATTCACCGACCTTGGTATCTACGAACCGTCTCCAAACCCTACGAGGCAAAGAAAATTAAATAAACAAGAGAATTATTAATTAGTTACTTGATATTAGGAAATGATGAACGAAATAGGCCGATCGATATAGAGCGCAAATGAATGAAAATAATTACTTTTGCATCATTTTTCTCATGTCGCCCCAAAGCGCCGGATCCATATTCAGAGAGTCGTGGACGAGAACTGAGGAGGTCTGAACTTTAATTACCATAAGAATCCAGTGGAACCTGCGGACACGATACATGCACGATCATGCATAACTCATCGATTAGCCACATACCATGCATGGAGTAAACAAAAGAGAATGTGCTCAAGACAGAAACACTCACCCAAAATGGTAAGGAAATAGAATATCACTTTTCTGTTGCTGTTTTCTAATAAACCGCCATAGGTCATCCTCCACGTCGGCGGGGTGGTGTTCTAACACATGTGAATTAACGATGTGTGGGTCAATGAACCCAACATCATGGATGTTCCTTATTCGCATTTCCCGCTTCTTCATTCTGCATAATAGCGTACACAACAAGATAGTTAGGACGGTGCGAGGCAATGAACGAGATGGGGTAGAAATTAATAAATCACTTACGTAACGTAGCAACTGATGATAGATTTGTCGAGGTCGCGCAGATTGAACAGCTGGAACAATTCACTCAGAGGAATTTGTACCCAGTAATGTTTGAAGTGATGCTCATATTTAACTTCCGCATAGATATAGTCTTTGGCGTTTTTATGTTTTATGTAACCCTTGTACCAATTTAGCAGACCTAGCATTTGTCGAGGTAGATCCCCTTCATGCGCAGGCTCGACGAGAGGGCCATTCTTCACATATGTAAATACTACGTCCTTCATTGGCGCCTCATCAAGGCCTAGCAGTGCACGAAGAGTGATACCTAACTCGGCCGCTTGTTCTCTGGCACTCGTTACAGTCAATCCATGTCTTTGCCGCAGCTGCTATGATATCGGGGGCATCCGGATCGGCGGCTTGCACTATGAGCGGGGCGA
This sequence comes from Lolium perenne, assembly GCF_019359855.2. Lineage (NCBI taxonomy): Eukaryota > Viridiplantae > Streptophyta > Magnoliopsida > Poales > Poaceae > Lolium > Lolium perenne. The sequence goes on along the minus strand of NC_067250.2, from coordinate 194,975,014 downwards.
TCGATTGTTTACTTTGTTCCCCGAGCTGGGCAACTTCTTTCCCCCTTTCTAATTTTGACTCGGCCTCGTCCTTCAAGGCTTTCTTCTCCACCAACTCTTTCCTGTTCTTGAACGCGAGTGCTTGCCTACGAAGTTCACGTAAATAGTCGTCAGGCAGATTCTTCGCGGCTTGGGACGGTGTGTTCAAAAATGACTTAGCCCACTGCTTTTCCTTGTCAGAATATACTGGCTTGGGCTCGCCCTCTATTTTCTTCTTGACGCTCGCCTTCCATTTCTCTAAATCAGCAGCCGCGCCCGCCTCGACTTCCTCGGCACTACTTTCCCAAGACCTCCTGGGGAGAGGCTTCAGTGATACCTCCGGTACCTTTGTTTTCTTAGGTACGTAAGGGTCCGGGTTAATAACCCAGGACTGCTTCTGCTTCTTCGCCGGAGGTGGATTGGGGGGCGGTACCGGTGTCTGATCACCCGCCGGACGAGGACTGGGGGGCGGCGGCGTCGGCTGACGTGAATGAGGTGTATTAGGTGAAGCACCACCGCCACCGTCACCGCCACCGTCACCGCCACCGCCACCGCCACCGTCACCGCCACCGCCACCACCACCACCGTACGGGGGTGGACTTGTTGGCGCCTCGCCTGGAAACTTGATAAATTTCTTCTGCCATAGAATGAACTGGCGCTTGACATCTCCAAGTCTTTTCACCCCTTCAGGTGTAGCAATGTCAATGTCCAGGTCCTCAAACCCTTGGACTATCTCCTCCACCGTGACACGAGCATAGCCATCTTGAATGGGGTTGTTGTGGTGGAGTGCTCCAGTGGCAAAGCATCGCCGATGGCTACCTTCATGGACATGTTCCCGATAGGATAATACAGATGACATGCTTTCATCTCCTTTATATCGTCCACGGGGTAGCGAGGAGGCTCCGGTGCAGTAATTTGGACCACCAGAGGCTCCGGTGCAGTAATTTCTATCGTCGGTGCACCAGCCGGTGAGGCCTCCGTGGAAGCCACGCTGCTTCTTCTCCGCTGCTGGCTTCCGAGATCCATTGGATGATCTTCAGCATGCTGCGCCCGAGCTGCATCTCTTTCGGCTACTAGTACACTCACGGTTTCCTTCAGCACATCCATTTCCGTTACCAACTTCGCCACAACATCTGCATCCCGATCCATCTTTCTCTTACGGCTTCTGTAACCGTACGGGTCATCGTTCTGGGGGAACCCTACTTTCCACGGAATGGGCCCCATGCCTCGTATACGTCCTCCGTGTTCAGGATTCCCGAGGGCTTTTGTCAGGGCGTCGTTCTCTCTGTTGAACCTGATCCTCCCCTCTTGAGCCTCCCTCATTGCCTCAATAAGCTTTTTGGTGGGTGTAATTATTTTGCCCTGGTAAACACACTCCCCTGTCTCCGGGTTCAGCGATCCCCCATGCCCGTACCACCAGCTTTTGGCCCTTGGGTCCCATCCCTCCGTACCTGGACGGATTCCTCGCGCCCTCAGCTCGTTCTCCATCTTCTCCCACTTAGGCTGCCAAAAGCGATACCCTCCTGGACCCATTTTATGATTGTACTCCTTCTTGGCCGCATTTTCCTTATTTTTTTTTCGATAGTTCAAGGAACTGCTCCGATTTCTTTTGCTTCACAAATTCTGGCCAATCATGTTGCAGTTTCTCATATTGTCCTTTGAAATTCGGAGTCTTGCCCTGGTTGACAAAGTCATGGGCTAGATTTTGCTTGTATTTCCGGAATGCGTTGGCCATCCTAGAAAGAGCGAACTGTTTGACTAGCTTGCGCCTCTCCTTGTTTTCCGCAATCTTGTTACCCTCCTCATCGTATTTGCGGTATTCCGGAGGTAGAACGAAATGTTCCATAAGCTTGTTGAAGCAATCTTTTTTTTCTCTCTTATCGACAAAAGTGAAACCAACACGTGCCTTCTTTGGCTCATTCCACTCCTGGCGGGTGATCGAGACGTTGTCTCTAACAACGGCTCCGCATTGGCTGACAAACTTGGTGGCGTTCTTGCTGGGCTCCAGCGGCCTGCCGGTTTCTTCGTCGACAACATCGATGGTGCATGTTTCTCCTGGTTTCATCGTCTTGGTTGCGCCACGCTTTGACGACGTACATCAATAAATTCAGAAAAATAAAACTAATTCAATTCAAAATGTTAAAAATACAAATTATACATCAAAAAATCAAAAAGTAAAACTAATTCAATTCAAATTCTTAAAAATACAAATAATATATCAAAAAATTAAGAAAAATAAAACTAATTCAATTCAAAATTTTAAAAATACAAATAATATATCAAAAAATTCAGAAAAATAAATCTAATTCAATTCAAAATTTTTAAAATACAAATAATATATCAAAAAATTCATAAAAATAAAACCAATTCAATTCAAAAATTTAAAAATACAAATAATATATCAAAAAATTCAGAAAAATAAAACTAATTCAATTCAAAATTTTAAAAATACAAATAATATATCAAAAAATTCATAAAAATAAAACTAATTCAATTCAAAAATTTAAAAATACAAATTATCAAAAATTCATAAAAATAAAACTAATTCAATTCAAAATTTTAAAAATACAAATAATATATCAAAAAATACAGAAAAATAAAACTAATTCAATTCAAAATTTTAAAAATACAAATAATATATCAAAAAATTTAGAAAAATAAAACTAATTCAATTCCCGCCTCTGTCTTTCCGCCGACCCCCTCTTCCCGCCTCGTCTTCCCGCCATTTCTTCCCTGTCTTCCCGCCTCTTTCTTCCCGCCAATTTCTTCCCGCCTCTTTCTTCCCGCCACTTTCTTCCCGCCTCTTTCTTCCCGCCACTTTCTTCCCGCTCCCATTTTTCCCGCCATTTGTCACTCCATATATGTAGCCCGGCTTGGCCAGCATTATCACATCTCTACAATCTCTCATCACTCTCTCATGGCTTCCACCGCACCCACTCTAACCTACCAGCAGGTGGAGGAGCTTTGCGCCTCGAACTACCCTTGCCCACCGGGCTACCGCGTCCCTGCCGGCTGGAGCCTAAGCGTCGGCGGCGTGCCGGTCCCTCCCGTCCCTCAGGGTACTGCGCGCCGGCGGCCATCACGAACCACTACTACCTCGACCTCACGCCGAGCAGCGGATGAATCCCGCCGGCATCCCGATAACCAGCATACTTGGGACGCCTTCTTCATCAATCGGCGTGAGAGGGCGCTCGCCGGTATGAGGAGGACGGTGCCGCCTCCCGGAAACTTCCACGAGGCCGGCCGTCGGCTATGGTGGTACGGCCGGACTCTGCAGAGCGTCATGGACTACATCACGGCCGGCGATATCCCCCGCCTGCGCTACCCTCAGTTCGAGCCACGAGCGCCGCCCGACGACAGCGACGACAGCAGCGACGACGACGCCGGCAACTTAGAAGGCGACGACTACCAGTACAACGGCGGCGGCTATGAAGACTACGAGTATGCATATTATACGCCTAGGCAGGAGTATGACTAAATCGTCACTCCAAATTTCATGTATGCAGGAGTATGACTTAGTCACTCCAAATTTCCTGTATGCAGGAGTATGACTTAGTCACTCCAAATTTCATGTATGCAGGAGTATGACTTAGTCACTCCAAATTTCATGTATGCAGGAGTATGACTTAGTCACTCCAAATTTCATGTATCATCAGTGCTATCTCGAGTCAATTGAATCATTCGAAAATGGACACCAAACACATCACGGGTAATATAATTCACATGATTCATTCAACAAAGTTTGGTACAATAAATTATTACACATCATTTCTTCCCTTGTGTCCCCGCTTGCTTACGATTGTGCCGTATCCATGGAGCATCCTCATCATTTAACTTAATGCTTGGGTCGGTGTTCACTTTGAAGGGCGGAATTTCAGCAAACATATTATAATCTTCTGACATGTCTGTCTTGTCCTCCACTCCCACGATGTTTCTTTTCCCTGAAAGAACAATGTGGCGCTTTGGATCATCGCATGATGTACTGATCGTTTTCTTATCTTTCCGTTTCCTCGGTTTGCTACTCATGTCCTTCACATAGAAAACCTGAGCGACATCTTTCGCTAGGACGAATGGTTCGTCAAGGTAACCAAGATTGTTGAAATCCACCATTGTCATTCCGTATTGCTGGTCCACCTTTACCCCACCTCTGTTAGCTTGAACCATTTGCACCGGAACAAAGGGACCCTAAAGGAGGGTCCATAGTCAAGTTCCCATATCTCCTCTATGTAACCATAATATGTGACCTTTTGCCCATTCTCGGTTGCTGCATCAAAGCGGACACCACTGTTTTGGTTGGTGCTCTTTTTATCTTGGGCGATCGTGTAAAATGTATTCCCATTTATCTCGTACCCTTCGAAAGTCGTTATAGTCGAAGATGGTGTCTTGGCCAACATGTACAGCTGATCTACAACCTTATTGTCACTCATTAAATGTTTTCTCAACCAAGCTTGCCGAAAGTCTCCATGTGGGCCTTCCTAATCCAGGATTCAGGCTTCCCAGGGTTGTCCGAGCGTAAAATATTCTTGTGTTTCTCAAAGTACGGAGCCACCAAGCTGGAATTGGTCAGAAGCGTGTGGTGTGCTTGATCAGAGAATGGCCGTCCATACATATCATTGATTTCCTTCCGATCGTGCCTTTTCCACTTAGTCT